>NC_036255.1:6285064-6286010 GCF_002742605.1 Olea europaea var. sylvestris | reverse complement strand
AACAAGGAAATCAATTAGTGACTGAGTATATCGCGCGATTTGAGGAATTTCGAATCAAATGTCATTTAATTGAGGATGAGAGCACGACTTTGAGTAGGTTTAGCCAAGGTCTGAGAGATAATCTTAAGCGCGAGCTTTTCCTTCGATGTGTCACTACTCTGGATCACGCTTACTCTTTAGCTCGAGATTATGAGTTGATTATTAGTACTCTATATGAAAAGCGTGGTCGTCGTCGTTCACCCATCTCATTAGCGTCGCCTCATCATAAGTCTATCATAAAACCTTCTCCGTCTAATGTTCCTCCTATTTGGAAAAATAATTGTAAAGGTCGTGATAGTCCAAGATCTTCTTCTCCATGTAAAAAGCATATTGACAATCATCCTTCGGTGTCATTGGCTCTACTTCCTCCCGTGAAGTCCCTTCTAGGACCTCCCCCGTTTGATGTTCCTCCAATTTTGAAAAATAAGGGTAAAATTTTTTATAATCATTATTTGGCTCCACCTCCTCCCGTTAAGTCCCTTCTAGGACCTCCCCCTTCTAATGGTTCTCCAATCTTGAAAAATCAGGGTAGAATTTCTGAAATTCCAAGGTCTTCTTCTCACTTGTTGTGCGTCAACTGTAAAGACTTTGGTCACATTTCTTCTAAATGTCCTAATCGAATCTTAGTCATGGAAGAACGAAAGAATGTAATAGAGGAGCCGTTAGAAGATCTAGTCTATGAATCTAAACTTGAAGATTTTGATGACTTGGATGATAGTGAGGACACTTAGGTGGAATCCAGACTTTTCTCGAGACTTTGGATACTATACCCCTTATCTCCGACAATTCTCGATCACATGTTATATGTCATACCCTTATCCAATTTAAAGAGTTTGATGATGTCACCAGTCACCCTTGGAAAATCCAGTCGCCTGTGGTTAACACTAAGGCAAAATTATCCACCACT
>NC_036255.1:6258787-6282715 GCF_002742605.1 Olea europaea var. sylvestris | reverse complement strand
TAGAGCTTTATAAGAGTCAGCAAAATTCTCATTCGCCTAAGTTATCTTGGTCAGCTCATATTTTTGCGGGTAATTTGCAATTGGCATCGTCATCATTTGTGGAATTTCGATATTTGATTCGTCAGAAAGATCGTCGCCCATGGCATGACTTGGAGCCTTTAGCATCAGATTCATTGGAACATTTTGATTTATCCACACGACGGGGTCGAGTTTTTCTCCAACCTCGGGAGAGTTCATGCGGACATCCATTTACTATTTATTTTCTTCCATTTACTATTTATTTTCTATTTGGACTATTAGTTATATTCTATTTGGATTATTATTTATATTTCTGTTATTGGGCTTGTTTAGCGGTTTTGGCCCAAGCCATTCTCTTTAGGGTTTTTGTTTTGTTATTTATTTTTGTTTTGTTGCGTATTTGAGACAGTTGATGAATTGATGAATTAAAGAATAGAATGCTTGGGTTGTTGCCTATGGCTTCCTCCTTCTCCCCTTTCCCCTGATTTCTACTTCTTCTCTGGTTTTCTCTCCCCTTTCTCTCCAGCCATTTCCCCCTTCTTGCTGCCTTCTTCTTCTTCTCACTGGAATTCTACCTGCTAGTTGTGCTATTTTGCTATTTCTAATTATTCTGCAGGAATCATCCCTCATCCTGCATCACCAAGTGTGATTTGCTTTCCTAGCTGCTAATTCATCATTCATAGCTTTTCTCTAGTGTTCATGTTGCACTGCCTAGTGATAAAAATGTGGCTCCAATGTGGAAGATATATTAAAGAGAAGAGCATTATGTGAAGTGGAAAAGGCTTTATAGGACAAAGATTTTGATAAAGGATACAGGGAATTCCCCTTGGGAGGTGTGCTATTGGTTATTAGGTTACAATGAAAATCCCTACGGTAAGAAGGAGCTTTGTGCATTCAACTGCATCTTCTAGGTATAGTTGAAAGGGATTGAGTAGAGCTTAGTTCTTGAAGAGTAGTTTCTGGTCTATCAATGGGAGAAGGAGGATTGTTGGTATGAATATCATTATGGTTACATGAGGAATTTGTACGTGAATGATCAGAATGTGTATCTTGGGAAATTTTCGGTGAAACAATGTTGGTAAATGGATCAACAATATCATTGTTATGTAGAGTAGGAGATTAGAAAAAGAAAATGTGTTCATGAAATAGACTCAATGTCAAAGAGTTTGTATCCTTTGACAGTTGGAGGATAACCAATGAATACAATGCTTTAGCTCTAGGATGGAACTTTGTTCTGTGAGAGGGCAGTGTGGAAGCATAGCAAATGTAGCCAAAAGTTTTGGGATAATCATAGTTTACTTGAGAATTATAAAGACAAACAAATGGGGTTTTATTTTGTAACAAAGGTGATGGTGTTCTATTGATTAAATAGGTGGCTCTGAGGATGCAATCTCCTCAAAACTGGATAGGAACTCTAGATTGGAATAATAAGGCATGTGCAACATTGATAAAATGTTGGTGTTTCCTTTCAACTACAGAGTTTTGCACTGGTCTTTCTACACAAGAGAATTGGTGGATCACTCTCTCTTTATTAAAATAATCTATAAATTTGAGCTCTTGTGCATTATCAGATCTAAAACTCTTGATCACTTTCTGAAATTGAGTCTCTATGAGAGTGAAAAATTTGGGAATAATGAATTCAACATTAGATTTTTGTCTCATCAAATATACCCATGTAAACCTTGTGCAATCATTAACTGAGGTTAGAAAATACTTATGGCCCGCATGTGTGACAGCATTGAAAGGTCCCCAAATATCATAATGAATAAGATCAAATGCAGTAGGAGACATTATTTGACACAAATGAGAGCCTTCTTTGTTTGGCTAAAGGACATATAGAACACAGTGAAGACATATCATTTCTCGTTGTCTCAAACTTCAACAAGTCTTTCAATACATCTAACCTCTTAAAGGACAAGTGTCCAAGTCTATCACTCTATTGTACCAAGTATGGCAAGTTACATGACTACAAACATTTCCAGAAACTTCTGTATTATTTTTTCATAGAACTAAGTGAATTTGCATCTATGACATAGAGATCTCCAGCTCTCCTACCTTTGCCAATCATCTTCAATGTTGGCATCACCTGAATGATACATGTATCAGTAAGAAATCTGATACTCGGGGGATTTTCTGGTTAAAGACCTCACTGACATAAGGTTAAATTTGAACTGAGGTATAAACAGGACGTCTTCAAGTTAAGTCTGGGGATAGCGTCACATTTCCAATGCAATGTACAGGAATTTGTTCATGGTTAGGCAGGTAACATAAGCATTTGGAATATTTCTCAA
Source organism: Olea europaea var. sylvestris (assembly GCF_002742605.1). Taxonomy (NCBI): domain Eukaryota; kingdom Viridiplantae; phylum Streptophyta; class Magnoliopsida; order Lamiales; family Oleaceae; genus Olea; species Olea europaea. Next base: position 6,280,406 of record NC_036255.1, on the reverse strand, counting down.
TGTGTTAAATGCATTTTGATTTGAACAAATGTGACTTGTGGCACCTGAATCAACCACCCAAGTCGTAGGTGAATTAAATTGTGAGTTGATCGAGATTGAAAAAAAAGTACCTGTCTCTGATCATAACCGATTTCATGCTTCATATCAGCCTTTGCAACATTGAGATGATTGTTTAACATGCTCACCAATTGTTAATACTGGACATGGTTTAGAGTCTGCACAAAACTTCCAACCTCATTTTGTGCTTGACCTGGTGAATGGATCTGCTCAGATATCATTCCAACAACTGCACAGTTGGCTTGATTGCTTGGACTAGCTAGATTGTTAGTACCTTTAGATCTCTGCCTAGGTTTATACCCTGGGCAAAACCATGCAACTTGTAGCATTTGTCCACAACATGACCTGAGTATCCACATTAACTGCAAACTGGCCTTTCTTTCTTTTGAACTTTACTAAACGGTTGTGCTGCATTTGGCTTCCTAGCCTCAATTCTTAACATGAAAAGCCATAGATTCGTTGATGCCAGAAGAATCAATATTCACATTAATCTTCATTTAGTTCTCCTCTTGCACAACTAGCGCAAAAACTTTATTAATTGAGGAGATTGGGTCCATCAACAGCAATTGCCCTCTAATTTGAGCAAATGACTCATGTAATCCCATTAGGAAAGACATTATGTACTCCATCTGATAGTGTCAGCAATCTTCTTGTTTTCTCCACACACACATTTACCACATGAACATGAAGGCCTGTAATTACCGAGCTCCGCCCAGACGATTTTCAGTTTGGTAAAATACGTGCTAACAGATGACAGTCCCTCTGTTAGATTCATCAGTTCACGCCTCAATTGAAAAATGCGTGGACTGTTCTTTTGTTGATACCTTTTCTTGAGGTCCATCTAGATGTCATGATCTGAATCTGAATGCATCACACTTGTTGATATCTCCTTTGATAGAGAATTCAAAATCCAGGAAATCACCATATTGTTGTTGTGAATCCATGAACTGAGCATATCCTCAGACTTATCTGGCTTCGCAATAGATCCATCAACAAAACCTAATTTGTTCTTCACCGACAAAGCTATAACCATGGCACGACTCCAAGAATGCATAATTGTCTCCTGTCAGGGTTTGTGAAACAAGTACCAGACCGGGGCTATCTGAGTGGTGAAGAAAATATGGATTTGATCCATCATCAGTTGCAGAACTACTAGCTGATGATGTCGAAATTTGTGTCACCATCTATTGATGAACTCAAAATCAGAAATTGCGGAGGGAAGATGAAATCTGCTCTGATGCCATATTGGAGATGAAAGAATATCTCGTATTGATGAAAAGTGAAGAAATGATACAATTTGTCCATAAAGATACAGAGAGATCTAACTAACTATTACAGCTGGAATCTATACATTTCGGCGCCAAAATTAGTTACAGTTACATCAGTTATGCTGAGCTGAATGTTATATATTATCGACCAATTTGATTTGGTTACTAAAGACTTCATCGACGGTGAATTTGCAACCACAAGTTTTTGGTATCTGAAGATCTTTATCGACCTATCCGATTGGTTGCTGGAGACAGTTTTTTTGTAGGGTTTTAGGACCTAAATCAAGTATTTCTCGATATATATTTGAAGATATGATGATATAATATTTAATTTGTTATTTATTTATTTAGTATTAAATTATTGTTAAATGAGTCACATGATGAAAGAAAATTTAAAGGAATATTTTAGGTATTACAACTATTATTTATTCTTAAATTTGAAAGAAGTATTATAAAGGGAAGTATGCTTTATTTAAAAACATCAAAACTAGTGAGGCTTGTGTAATTATTGAAAAGAGATGAGGCGTCTCTTAAATTATTAGCAACCTTATGAAAGGTCTATGTAATAGCTAAATCTTGTAGTGAAAAATATTATTTTTTCAAAAACAAATCATTCACGTTACGATTGCCAGAATTGATGCAGTTAACATTGTAAAGTCCTTTAGGAGGAACTTTTGCGTGTAAAGTGCCTGATTTTTTTTTCTCTTTTCTAATAGAAAAAGTTAAATTTAGTTTTATCAGTATTTTCAGGGTTTTTATTTTAGAAAATATTATTATCTAAAGCCTCCGTTTAAGATCTATTGTTAGCAACTGTTCAGGAACTTTTTAGTGTAATAGTTGTGGTGATTATCAAATGTGTGAATAATAATGGGTAGCAATTTTAAACCCTGAAGGGTAGCTCAGTGATCAGATTTTGGGTTTGCTCCCCAATGGTCATCAGTTCGAGTCCCCTTAGGACCACTGAGGTGAGTATCCGACTGTAAATTTCAGGGTCCTATAGAATTAGTCGAGGTGCGTGTAAGTTGAACCGAACACCCATGGTTATTAAAAAAAAATGGGTAGCATGTTTAAATGTCTTCTTTAAGTTAAAGTTTGACTTTGATTCAGATACTAGAAGTAACTCCGAAGTTACTAATAATGTTCCCTGAACAAAGGCTAAATATATCTATTTTTTTAACTTAAAATTTTATTTTTTTGGTTTTGTGAATGTACTATTGTTTATCTATAATATAATTTATCCAGAAAAAAATTTGCTTTAGGAATTTTCCTATTGTTTATTCTATTTTAAAATTTCGTTGGTTACTAGTTGGATGAGGAATCCAAAATGGATGAATTTCATGCATATCTTAATTATTAAAAATTTAATCATTAGAGTGGTCAAACTAATAAATACATGTTGTACTAATATAGATACTCAGAAGAGAAAAAAAAAATAATAATGATTATGGATTGGTGAGAGGAAGCATTTGTCTTTTTCAAATTTTCCTTCGTTTTAAATATGGTAGCATTCACAGGCTGTTCTCTAAGTTCTCCATTCGGTGCAGATATTTTACATTGCATTTTATGAGACATGAATATGAATAGATGTAGAGTAAAAGCAGTATAATGAATTTCTTGTAACTATTGGCGTAAATCTTGACAAGCATGACAGTTGTCCTACTAACGTGATCATATCCATTGTGATAAATATGTCTCCTAGTGGTGTTTTTGTCCGATTATCAAAGAAACCACTTGAGTAAATGACACGATCAGTCCCGAATCAATTTAATGGACTCGACACGTGTTGCGCGCCAATTGTAGATACCAACTAAACGCCGGATCTATCACCAAGGCAATTTTGATTTGCTTGACTAAAAAATATTTTTAACATAATTTTGACAAAGTTTCTCCTTAAATACGAACTAAAATCACCTAAACAATTAACAATTTTTCTCAAATCAGTACCTATAATACAAATCAGGGTACGCTAATCCCTCAAAATACAAACTATATAAATAAAATGCTAGCAAATCAATATTTACTTGCTTTACAACTAACAATCCTCAAATATACTTAAAATACTAAACATTTAATGACTCTATAATGAACTTTTCTGATTTAAGCTACATGTATCCCAAAAGAACACATAATGTTAATTTGATAAATGATGTCATACAACCTATGACGCATGGCTCAATTCAGTGGTTAAATAGGCTCCAAAGCTGTTCAATTCGGCTGCTTTCTATCTGATAAAGAAAAAAGTGAAGCAATATATGAGCTTAAAGCTCAGTAAGTGGATAATTTGCAAATAAGTAAACTTTTCTCATTTATGCATATCGTGTGAAAATTCTTACTCTATTAAAACTTTGAGAAATTCTGAAAACTAGCAACACTTTTAAAACTAAGAATGATTGCATCATAAAATTCTTTGCTCTTTATTCTTGTGCAATAACTGTAAAATATAACGAACATAAATAATCCGACATCCATGAAAATCTATGAAATACTGATGTTGCTCAATACTATAAGTTGAAAACTTAATTTTGAGAACTGAATAAACTGAATTCTATAATCTGAAATCTGATAAGTCGTAGAAATACTGAAAAATCACACCAAAAAGTATCCAACCAATTGTCTTGATTGTGGAATATCATTGAGAAAGAGGAATTCGTGTTATCAAAGAATTTTCTGCAATTATTTCTATTAGTAGCTTACTCATGTACAGAGTAATCTCGATGTACAAGACAAAGCCATTCAAATCTAATAATCTGGTCATACGTACGTAGAGTTGCTCCAAAGGCTAATCACCCTAGTAAACGATCCAAAACCTATGTGTGTACGAGAGTGGGTCCCAAAGATTTCTGATAATCTGATCATACACTATGGAAACATATTCACCATAGTGCAGAGCGGCTAAAATTATCATAACTAGTCATACATTGTGGAAACACATTCACACCAGTGCAGACTATGGTAAAATCACTTGGGTACTTTCTGGTGATTTCTAGAAATAACTTTAGCTTTACTGAAACGTGTAATACTGATGGAACGTGCTATTGAAATGATTTAATTAAATTGGATTTAAATTTAAAAACAACTGATTATAAATCCACTTTATTCTAAAAATCATGCTATCAAATCAACTATTTGAAATAATAAATTTTATAATCTAACATAAATTTAATAAATAATTAATTTCTAAAAAATAAGTTTTATATCCACTCACCAAGTCATAGTCGATCATGATTTCAATCTTCTCTTCACTGCTTCAACTTCAAATATCAAGTATGATATTACGCAATCGCTCGAGTAAATCATATCCCCTTACAAAGGTGCCTTGAGTATTTTCTTACCATTTGAAATATTAATTTACCTATGGAAACTTGCTATACTTTATTTTCAACATCATAATCCCAATTAAGGTCACTAACAATATATACTCCTTTATATAAATTATTTTAACACCAAAACTCCAAATATTTAACACTTAATTTGGTTCCAATACTAAAAATTCATGAAAATTAGATGATTGACAAAACTAGCACTATAATTTTAGAATATTGAAAACTAGCACCAATGTCATATTGTAATCTGTTATCGAAAACATTGACAAAGTAGCACTTTTCTGGACAGGATTTCAAAAACAGTACCTGTGTAGGACTTTGTCCAAAAATTGCTTATAATTATTACTTAAAAATAGTGAAATCAAACCCAATTCCTTAATTTAAGTTATTAACATCATATAATCCCAAGAAAATCAAAGAATAAGTATCTATTTCATAAACGCAATTTCAAAGTACCCCTCTTTTCTTTTCTTTTTTCCAACACCAATCATTCAATATATATTTCTGTAACATATTCATGTTTAATACCTCAAATAAATTTCAATAACCTCTAATTTTAGCTAACTTCGAATATAACCAAATTTTCCATAAACCCTAAAAGAAAACTTAATTCAATATACTTACACTTACCTCTCTAAATCAAATGAAAAATTGAAGAAATGGAGCACCCAAGAATTGAAAGCCCACTTCTTCTTTTTCTTTTCCTCTTTCTTTTCTTCTCTTCTTTCTCTTCTTTCCCATTTTTTTTTCCTTCTTTCTCGATTCTTCTCGACTTCCTTCCCCGGTTGCTAGTGTGTGTGTGTTTGTGTTTTAATTGTGAAATGGGTTTATCATTTGCCACTTGTAGCGCACTTACCAACATTTTGCAAAGAAAGTCCTCCAACATTTCTATAATAAAACATTAAATTCTCAACTTCCAACAATATATAAGTAGATCCCCACACTTTGATTTTATCCATCTAAAACCTTCAAATATTTTTCATAATAAAATAAACCCAATAAAATAATTTGGTCAATTCATGTCCCAATAAAATGATTTGTTTCACTTTAGTTCTTATTTGACTTAGACTTTGACAAGTCAACCTTTGACTTTTGACTTATTTGAATGAGTTGTTACAGTAAATACTTTTCCTATTTGTTGTGTAGTTACAGGGAAATGATAGCCTTTAATTGATTACTTCCATGCTTAAAGCTAACTATAAATGACTGGATTTGTGCTCTTGAATATAATTTTTACTTGTAGATGGCGCTTTAAGGAACTAAGGGTGCATTTGCACACATTTTCCACCTAATTTCCTATTTTTGTCTTTTTTGATTGACAATTTCTTCCAAGGAAAATATTTTCCTTCTTTTGGTCACGTGACCACATTTTCCTTGAAAACAAGGAAAATATTTTCGTTGGGGGAAGGTGGATTTTATTTTCCATGGAATTTAACCTTTCCAAAAATCCTAGGTAACCAACCACGTAAATATCTCTCTCTCATCTCTACCCACGTACAAACACTACCGTCTCTCTCATCAATTCAACAGAACCAGGCAAAGGTCTCTTTCATCGATTCAACCGAATCAGGAAGATCTTTTTTGCTTCCAGCTCTGCCTCCGGGGAAAACAAGGAAAAAGAAATCGACTTCCCAGGAAGATCTTCTCTGCTTCCAGCTCTGCCTCCAGGGAAAACCAGGAAGAAGAAATCGACGACCCTTTGACCCTTCCAACTCTGCCTCAGGGGAAATCACTGCAAAAGGTTGGCATCGAGGCTGTGATTGCATAGATTGAGGTTAGTTTAACAATCAAACCACCATATTTGATTTCTATATGTTTAATTCTTAATTAAACTGAGTACAAAGCAATTTTTTTAATCAATCTTGTCGATTCTCTTTGTTTAAAAATTAGGGTTCGTTTTTCCATGGGCTCCTCATTATTTCAAGTTGCAAATTTCAATTTTGTTTTTGTTTTTCTTGATTTTGAGATTCCACGTGATTGGATGCGAAATGGACCACGGATTCCAGAATTTTTCTCATCTGTAATGACCCCCAATTCTATTTCTGTGATGTATAAGTAATTATTTATCAAGAAATTATTCCAGTAATACTTTAAATCACAGGATACAAGCTGCAAATAAACTAAGATAACATAGGAAAATTGGTGCAGTCTCCTTTTATTACATTTATTTCCAGCATAAATAGCTCCATCCATCTTAATTTGAATGGATTCAGCAATGTACCCTCTCTTTCTTTGCCCAGTTTTGATCAATATGAAAGAATGATTTCTCCATTGACTTATCTTAAGTAGCTCCGATCAGGTTTCAAAAGTTGGCCTTGAAAGAGTATGTATGCAGCCGTTTGAATGGATTCAAATTGGTACTACACATTGAAACAGTGGTTCTGCACACAAAAATGTTTTCTATTGTGAAAAATGCGTTCCAATCATGTTTTGCGCTTTGGAACTGTAGAGCTCAAGTTTTGGATTTACTCGACCATTTTTAATTATTAAATGTGTGCTTAAGAGTTACAAAGCTTGACTTGTAATCTAACCATGTTTTGCTCTTTGGAACATTGCTAACTGTGCTACTAAAAAATGACCTTTCCATTTTCCCAAGTTGGTACAAACTTGAACTATAACTTGATTGCAGAAATTTCTGGAATTATCATGCTGCCTCATTTTCTGTAATTGGATAAATTAAAGGTCATAACTTTGGCAATCTACTAGTAGACGCGATTATTGGGGTCTAAGGCACTATATTTTGAAGCTATCCTAGTATGACAGGACATTCTACATTCAAATGGTGCTCTTGTTGCTGTAAGATAATATCCTTGGGTGGTTTGCTTCAACTATCCCAATCATTATAAATGATAGCTTGCTAACAAGCATCTTGACTAATCTGCAGATCCTTCTAGTAGCATCTAATGTGAGATTTAATGGTATATGTAGGTACTTGAAATATTAGATTGTTATGATCTGCTTTGCTTGTGAGAAGATATTCTTTTTGTCACGTCTTCTGAAAGTTGAGATATTATTTGTACGATGTAGGTCATATAAACATTTGAGTTCTTTGTCGATACATTTGTTGTTTCCTGTGGAGATATTACTGCATAGTTTCTGTGTGAATTTGTGTACTAACAACCTCATGTAGGTCAAGACTTGCTTTTTGGTGAGTTTCAATAGGTTCAGGCATAGTTTTGCTTTTGTTTGTTATGAAATCATTTATCTTAAAAGTCCTGATTTTCAAATGCATCATGAGTGCGGCTATTGAACTAAATCCCACAATAAATAATTCCTTTTCAGGTGTTTTATAAATAGTCAATGAATTTGGTGAAATGGAAAAAAAATTCAAACATCAGTGTCATTGTCTTATCAACCGATCTTCATCCAAATTAAGCAACTGTTGTTTACAGTTACGATCTCTCAAGAGCTCGTTCTTCAAAATATTCTTGTGTCGCAAATACCAACCGATTGATTTCTAGAAAAACAACAAATAGCCGACTCTAAAAAGTTCCTAGTTTGTTGATCTCTTTCGTATCAGTTTTCTTCATAGATTTTGAATGGGGTTGATAAAATTTCCTTGTAAAGATTCGGAGGTATTGTTGTTTATATATATATATATATATTATTTGGCCAATCTGTCGATACATTTGCTGTTTCCTGTGAATTTGTGTACTACCCTACTATTATGATGTAGCTACAGTTAACTTTTTATTCTATAATGCTTTTATGTTATTCTTTCTAAACAAATTTTTATTGAATTTTTATTTACCGTGATAGTTTATAACATGGCTACAACAACGAATCAACATCGATGCCGATGACAACATTTAGGTTTATTTTGGACGATGGTCATGCAAGCGATTGTGATATATAATGAACTTAGGCGTCGTGCACGACATCTTCCAAGAGCTCCTCATACAAATTGGAATTCTGAAAGAGAAATAACACTTACACGAATGTTTGGCACGAGTGATACAATATGTCGTGATCTCCTTAGGATGAAAATAGGTCAATTTCAAAGATTATGTTCTCGTTTGCGAACTTATGGATTGGTTGACAGTAAATACGTTCGAATTGAGGAACACATCGCAATTTTTTTGAATATAGTCGGGCATGACCAACGTAATCGCGCTGGACGTTTTACTTTCTTTCGCTCTGGTCAAACAGTGAGCTTTTACTTTCACAGAGTCTTACACGCTTGTCTTGGACTGTATAGAGATGTTGTGATTAATGTCACTCCTCATAACTCACCATACGAAAAAGAAAATGTGCAGCCATGGTACTCCTTTTTTAAGGTTAGGGGTTTGTACTTATTTCATCATATTTCTTAAAACTTCAATATACACATTTATTTTGAAAAGTATTCTTTTTTAAAGGATGCCGTAGGAGCAATCGATGGTACACATATTGCTACGTATGTGCCTTTAGAGGAGCAAGGTAAATATCGCAATAGAAAGCAAGTGATTTTCCAAAATATTTTAGTAGGTTGCACATTTGATATGAAATTTACGTACGTTCTTGCCGGTTGGGAAGGATCCGCACATGATGGTCGATTGTTACGGAGTGCAATATTACGCCAATGACATAAGCTAACAATTCCTGTTGGTAAGTTGTGTCATTATTTTGAAAACATTTCTTCCACACATAAGTAATAATAATTACCTAATTACCATCTTATGAACGACTCTTTTCTAGGTAAATATTATCTTGTTGATGCTGGCTTCCCATCGGTTTCGGGTTTTCTTGCACCATACCGTAGGACCCGTTATCATCGTAGAGACATTGAAGGTCAACATCCTGAAAGTAGTAATGAGTTGTTCAATTTTCGACATTCATCTCTACGTAATGTTATTGAGTGTACAATTGGTTTGTCGAAAAAAGATTTGCATATTTGAGACATCAACCCTATCACGACACTGACACATAAGCAAAGATAGTCCTTGCCTGTTCTGCCATCCACAACTTCTTGAGGATCGATGACGTTGAAGATGTTTGTGAGGAGGACGACTTAGATAGTAGTGATGATGAGGTTAACCCTACGCATGTTGATGTACCTGAAGATGAAACTCTAAATGCTCACATATCTTTCACAAATCAGGAAGTATGGTCTAATAAGAAGAATGCGATTGCTGATTTAATGTGGGCTGATTATCTTCCTAATCGTAATGCGGGAATTGATTTTGATTGAAATTTGATTTTTTTTTTCATTTTTATGTAATGAATATAAACTTACTAGACTTTCATTTGTAGTAATTGCTTGAATTGAAGACATAAGCTTATGTTTTTTTTTTCATGTCCTATAATAGTTGACATAAGCTTGCTAGAATTTTAAATATTGTAATTAGAATTGCTGTTATTGGAGATAAATTGTTGACGTGCAATTTTCCTAAATGTTCTTATTTATTGCTTGACCATAAACAGTTAATCTTGCACTATAGAATTCATGGCAAATATTCGACAAAGCTCTACGGCACCTTTTCGAGTTCCTAGACCAACCCTCCATTCAGATGTGGAAGAAATAAGCTCCACCCAAGCGGATCCTAATTCTAGGAATCCTCAAATATGTTGGAGTGATGCAATGGATGGTTATATGATAATTGCACTACTACATCGAGTGTTGTCTAGTCACAAAAGAAGTGACAATGGCTTTTCATCATATCACGTGTCCAAAGCAATCGAGAGTGTGCACAATGGATGCGGAGTCGTGGTGTCTGATAAGAATGTGAGGGCGCGATTGAAAACTCTGAAAAAAGAATATGTTGAAGTTCGTTAGTTGTTAAGTATGAGTGGTTTTGGGTTAGATCCTCACACTAGACGTGTCACAGCCGATGTACTAGCTTGGGAGGAGTTGTTGAAGGTATAAAATTTCATTAACCAACGAAAGTATTATTCCTTAAATATAAGTAATATAATTTATTTTGACCACTGACTAGCATAAAACATATTTAACTCTTTTTCTTGTAGGGCAAACCAGAATTTGGAAAGTGGAGGACCAAACTTTGTTCTCGTTATGATGATTTGGAAGTTATCTTTGGAAATGATTCTACTATAGGAGATCGTGTTGTAACCGACAATGACATTTTATCCCCCGATCATGGTATGTAATAGATCGTACATAAAAATTTATATAATTCGTATTATTCTAACAAATTCTTGTTTTATTATTTTTTTAGATGAAAATGTTCATGAAGTTGATGGTCAAAATGAGAATACAGATCCAAGCCCCATTCGCGCTCCTGATCGTAACGCTGAAGGAGGAACTAACAAAGTTCGCCGTCGACGTACCCAACCTAATGATGAGAGTCTTGTTGCCCTATCAAGCATTGCGGAATCATCTAAAAAAATTGCTAATGCTATGAAAACTCAAACAACATTAGATACGCTAAACCACATCAATTGGCAGTTGATTTTAGAAAAATTACAAGGCATGAGTATAGAAAAGCGTGACATAATGCAAGTAATGAAAATATTTCGATCGGATGAGAGTCTGGCTAGAGTATTTATGAGTTTCACTGATGAAGAATTCATGCGGGATTTAGTATTTGAGAATTTGGGCCGTGATCTGCCTTCACTATTTTAAGATGACTTGCTTGGATAATTCAACAAACATATGTGAAAGTATGACATCTATGTTGATTTTATTTGCTATTTTCTTATGATAGAGATTTTTCGGGTTTTATCATTTTCTCATGATAGAGATTTTTTGGTTTTATGTAATACGTTGGACAAAATTTCATCATTATTTATTGAATTGATTATTTGATTATTATTTTTGATTGGAAAGAAGAATATGTAAGTAGTAGAAATCTGAATTGGTAGGGATAATTATTTCATCTTGACAGTTTTTATGCATTTTTCGTACCGAATCTTGGCATGTTTTTATCCACAAATTAACTGCTATATTTATTAGGATTGATTAAAATTTGGTCGAATTTATGTCTATAATTCATTGACAATTTTTCATGGAAAAAAACCACTATTTTCCATGGAAAAAGTGACAATTTTCATGGAAAATAGTAGTTGTCAAACAGATAAAGTTGGAAAAAATGATTATTTCCATGGAAAATAATGGCTATCAAACACCAAAAGTTGAAAAATTGCAACATTTTCTAGGTTGAAATTTAAGTTAATCAAACACGTGTAATCAACATTTTCCATGTAAATAATTTCCAGCAATTGAATTACCTGAAAAATATTTTCTTTCCATGCAATTTTCCTACTTGCAATCAAACGTACCCTAAATATTATTGAAAGCTTCCACATTGTTAGGGTTCTATTTGAAGGTAAAGTAGGTAAATATATTCAAATTCTACATTTTCACCTGCCTATTTGCGTAAAAATTGTATTCGAGACTGCCAGACAATAGCTCGCTGTTTTAATGCTGAAGTCCTTGCAACCCATAGTTTTGAAAATCTTACTTTGGACTTGGAAAATTCATTTGTGATCTCATTGCAGAAAATTCACGCGTTTTTATGTGCTAAATGTAATCTAGATGAATGTGGCTAAGCACGATGGAAGACTTGTCAAAATATCAAAGTATCTTTCATAACAGATTTTTGAGTTTTATTTAGTGGTGGTTTGTTGTTGTAAAATGGTGGGTGGTCTAGTTATTTAGTTTCCTAGACAACAAAAACCTCTAAGGATGTCTAGTCGGTTGTTTCCATGTTTTATGGAATAGATGTTAGATTGGGATGCTAATAACATGGACGTAGCAGGAATTTGATGTTAAGAAGTACCCACGACCATTCTAGAAGGGAAATGATAAGAGTTGACAATAAAAGCTAGCATGGTTGATTTCCATTGAATTCGCTGTGTGGTGAAAAATTATTCATATTGTCAATGAACAACTTAGAAGAGCTACAAACAATGAACTATTACGGTCACATCATGCATCGAAGTTTTCTTTATGGAGATCATTTGCCTTGTCTGATCATCAAGTGCAGCTGCGAGTCCCCAGCAGCACTGCTTATCATAAGTTCATGGAGGTGAAAGCATTTGAAGTTCTTTGTGACACATCCCGTCCTTAACTCCTTATTAGACTCAAGACGTGAAGTGCGCCAATGATAGGTGCCAGCTAGGCATTAGACCCATCACCAAGGCAAATGTAACTAAACTTTGATAATAAGACTTCATGTGACCAACTAAAATTTCTGAACTCCAATATACCAACATTATAATATCATTCACTCGCCCAGCCAAAAACATCTATATCATTTGCATCATAAATGCCTCTTAAAAGGATAATAGAAGGCAATTTAGATTACAATATTCTGTCGTGATCATTTGTACATAGAAATACAAAAATCCTCCAATATGATGCAAATGTTTCACTCGATGATTACACAGTTTTAAACAAAAGAACCTATAATTGGTGGTTGTAGTGGCTGCAAAGTTATCAAAATAACTTTCACCACAGCTCAGTCAACAGCCTCCTATAAGGGAAAGTTAAGAAAAAAATATGATATAATAATCCTATAAAAAGATGGTTGTATTGTCCTTTATGTATGTATATATAATTATATACAACAAGAGGAGTAACTACATTAGACGATTTCAATAATCTAAAACCATGATCTGAAATCCATAAGCTGAACTATAGAAGGGGAAATGTAAGCTGAAGGCTAATAATCCACTATATATTTCAAATTCACATCAAAACATACCCCATGTAAACATCTATTAATGATCTGAAAGCTATAAAATTATATGCACATAAAGTGTCTGATCAATACTCTGTACATAGTTGTAGCTCCTCAGTGCACAAGATAGAAACAACATAATCATCGTTATACACAACTGTAGCCCCTCAGTGTATAATAGGTGCCCTAACCCACGGTCGTAGCTCCTCAGTGGATAAGTGTTACCCTCACACAAAACTATAGCCCATCAGTGTATAGGAGTTAAATACATGACTCTAGTACACGGTCGTAGCCCCTCAGTGCACTAGCGTAAGATAATTACATCAATTATTTTCTAACAATTTCAAAACAATCATACTCATTTACTGATTCTCGAAAATAAGACATTTCATGTAATTAATATGCTTCTATACAATAAAATAAAAAAAAATCTTTTTTTTTTCAAAACGTGGATTCTCCCTCACAGATAAAGCTGGACTAACGGGGCTGGTATACTGTTCTCACATCCAAATCTCCTCCTGAAATGATCATACATATAAGCCACTTCAATTCCATCCATATACAGTTACAAGGGGTTTCTCAATAACAACCCCTACTTATCATCAAAATGAAATATATATCCCCTCAATAAGCAATAAGTTGAGACTTAATATTTCTATTTCATTTGGTTACTTAAACATACGTTCACTTAATTTTTGAATCACTCTACATCCCTAACTCTAGATAGTAACCTTTTCCGGCTACCCCGTCAAGATTCAACAAGCTTTTCATGATAATAATCATCCACATTCCTTAAATTCTCTTTTAACTAAATACATAAATCTTATCAAAAACTCCTTTCTTATATTCTCCATATTCATCCAAACTGAGAATTCAAGCACAAGATAAGTTATTTTTAACCAATCTAACTTAATACCATACAACAATCACAAGGGAATATAACAAGAAAGCTAGTTTTTCCCCAAATTTTCGGATTGACCCACATAAAACAAAACCCTAATATCTAAATATCATTTCTTTCAATCCACTAGAATAAATAGCTCAAAATACTCAAATAGTTAGCTTCCTTATCATATTTTTCAAGTATAAGCTATAAATTTGAAACCCTAAAAAGAATTTACCAGAACTAAACCATAAATTTTTAACCTTACCTCTTGAAGAATTAAATGAACAAGATTGAAGTAGTTGGCACAAGATTTCTTCTTTCTTCTTCCTTTTTCTTCTCTTTTTCCTTCCTTTCTTTTTATTTTCTTCCCTTTTTTCCTTGGTTTTTCCCTCTTCTCCGCATTCTCTCTTACACACAATAGATTCTAGTGTTTGTTTGTGGGTGATTTGAGAGAAAAATATGGTCAAAGGTTGAATATGAAGGCCCACTTTTTCAAAATTGCAAAGGAAGGTCCCTCTTGTTTAATAGATATAACATTTAAATCCTGAACTTCCAAAAATATATAAGTAAATTTTCAATTTTAAATTGTATCCAATTTAACCCTCATATATTGCCAATTATAAAATAAACCCCAATAAAATATTTAATTTCAGTTTAGTCCTTAACTGACTTTGACTTTGACTAGTCAACATTTGAATTTTGATTAGAAAAATTTGGGTTGTAACACTTTGTTTTTTCGATTTCACCTGTAGGTGAAAGCATTTGAAGTTCACGCATGGTTTTTCCTTTATCGCCTATGTCGTAGGTATACCACGTCTCTAGAAGTTTTTCAGAATATAAATGCTGCAATATACAGTTACTACTATTATGTTCTCCGGGCGAAACAAAAATACTAAAAATCAGAGAACCTAGTTGAATTATTATTATTATTTTTTATGGTTTTGAAAGTTCTTTGTGAAAGAGGAAAAAAATCGAGTTGTGCTTGTAGTAGGAAACTTGTTGTTGCTTTATGAGAGCTCCAAGCCCTGAAGATTTTGTTGCTAGGAGGAACCTGGTGATGGATGGATGCGTAATGGCTATTCTTTGTCCTTCGAGGTCAGCTGGTGGCAGGTGCATCATCTAAATGCTTTCATCTTCATTAAATGTTAAGAGCATTCTTTATTTCTAATTGTTTATCCCATTTGCGAATTTGTCATGCTAGAAGTATTATGTTACGATCATATTTCTTCTATAGAATTAATTAAATGGAAATTATCTAATTCATTTCCATAAAGAAAAGGAATATGTGTTCATCACGTTTCTCAAATGGTCTGGGGCATGATATTCGAGGATTCATTGTCTTTTATGCATCATAATAAATTTATGAAGTTATACTTTTCATGATTCATGGCTCTTGCCATTTATCAGTATCAGTATAAAGATTAAGTGAGCGGATACAAAAAATTTGTTATTTGTTTTATGTAAAATTTCTCGTTCTGATTTAATATTAGGGATATGGGATACGGGTGAGTTCTTTGATTTCTTCGCCTTTTTTATGTAACAACTAAACCTCAGAACTTAGGATACATTATTGAAAACCAGAAAACTCTAGTCCTGATCAATAAACCTTTAAAACAATACTTGAAATAATATCCTAAGGATCTATATATGATATTCTCAACTTGTCATTTTGCCAAATCTTAGAAAAATTTAGCTATATCCCAATTTGAAGTTCAAGTTACTACTTTTCATATTCTCCAAAACTTCATCTTGTATCATGATTTGAGCCATTCGTTAATCAAATCCTTTTTCTATAACAATGATTACATATTAAGACTGGATACTTTCTTTTGCCAATTTTATCACAATAAACGTCCTTATAATATTTCAAAATCTACATATAACTTCAATTATCATCACTGTATCTAGTTTTTATAAGTCGACTCCATGAAAATAAATGATTATCCAAGACCCCTTTAGTTTACAAACCATAATTGATATCCCCTCATCAACTTTATACATGAGCAAATATTTCCTCAAAGTTTAATCAATTCCAAACTCCTGATAGCACAACCTTTACATTTCTAAACCCAGACATTTTTTGTGCTCTTTCTTTCTATGAAGGACAATAATAACATTTAATTCATAATAATTCTATACTCTTATTCCATAAAGAAGCCCTTGAATAACCAACGCATAAGCCTTTTGTATGTCATATAAAGACCTTTAATGAAGATAATATAACCTAAAGATATCATTCCATGGCGAATAAAATTTATATTTGATGATCGTCTTATACTTTAAATTATTCTACATATCATTCATATATTCCGTAGCAAATAGATCTCGATAGAGTTGGCATACATTATTTGTGAGATCTGAAAATACAATCGAAAATTACCCAAATTTTACATTATTAAAAATTCATTAAATTCGCCTTAACTTCCAAATTTAGCTTGAAGCTTCCAAATCCCATGTAATATAACATAATAATCTAACAAATAGCCTTGTCAGAACTAATTAACTTAATAACTCAAATATATCATCACATCTTGCTATAGGGCAACCATAATATTCATTTACTTATAGTTCACCATATCATGTTATGATCATGTAACTTGTCATTTATCGTCATATCGTATGACCTATAACATCTAATTATACCAATTTCCTCACGGTCACAAAATAATAATCTTCATATTTATCACGTGAATCTTTCACACACCAATATGCTACCAAAATATCATATGTTAATTCCTAATCTCAATAAATCTCAACTCAGCCATTCTTTGCTTTTTCGCATTTTCTTATTCCTTAATTCCATGGTCTCATTTCATTTCTCAAGCCATACATGCATTTATATGAAATATGCTAATCAATCTCTTTCCGTTTTCTTTACTTTAATGCATATTTCCTATTATAACCCAAGAATGAAAATCAAGAAATATTTCTTTAGTTGACTTCATTCTTATCTTTTTACTTGAATCCCAAAAGCATACATGAATGTACATATCCATTTAATTTCATTTCTTAAGCAACAAATTACTCCATAATAAGTAGTCGTCATGAAGTATATCCATATTTTTTCTCACGTCCTTTATAATTAAACAACTCATAAATAATCGAAATAATTGGAATCACGTAAATGTCCATCCCATCGACCCATAAGATGAACAATAACACATTGTTCTCTATCAATCAACAAGTTAATATTTTGTCTTCCACAATTTCTTATCATATAACATAAATTTACACCATCATGATTCTCTATCATCATCTCATTTAAGTACCCACAAATCACCACAAGATTTAGGTAACACCACTAGTCATTTAGCTTCCCAAGATAATTAAAATTCCTCACTAATTGTCCAATTACACATATAAGATAATATCATTCCCTTTTATTTATTGCGCACTCTATTATTTCGAATGCCTGTGTGAGCGACCTACAAAACTATCACTTTAATCAACTCTTAATAGGCTACACGCACCACAATCCCAACTCCACAACTAATAAAAATTTCACTCATCATATCATTGCGACTAACATACTTTCATACTAGTCATTTCTAACTCTGCCAAAAATATTCTTCTATAATTTTACTTTCCATATAGTTCAGTAGCAAGAGCTTGAGAGCCAGTGATTTCTGTCACCACGACACGTGATCATACACGCTAAATATGCATGATATACTAATGCATGAATTATAAAAATTTTGCAGACCATGCTCTGATATCATTCTGACACGACCCGCCCTGAATCATCCTAGTGAACCCGAAACGTGATGTGCGTCGATGATAGATGCTGACTAGATATGAAATCTATTACCAAGGCTGACTATGAGTTACTTCAAAAAAAATGTATCAAAATCAAATGCTATGTAAAATATAATGCAGTGGGCCCAAATTATTTACTTCGTGTTTCATCGATATGAGTCATAATATTCAACATGTCGTGTGGCTCTCGTTCCGAAATTATTAGGCTCTTCTAGCTAAAAAGAATCAATTGCTACCTGTAAAAAAATTATGGAAAAATATATGAGTTGATAGCTCAGTGAGTGGAGAAGTTCGAAAATATTATACTTTTTTAATTTTACACTTTTATTGAAAAACGAGTTCATGTCATTAAATAACTCGCAAGATAACATCATATAATTATAGCAAAAACGTGAGACATTCACATAATGTGGTAAAATATCATCTCAAATCATGATATGAACATAAGCTGATAATCATGCTATAATCTCATCATATCAAATGTATTGGAAAATCCACCAAAAATGTACCTTCTGACTAAAATCTGTAATCCGCCCCTCAAGCTAAGAACTTTCGTCACGGACTTTGGCCCCCTCTGTGAACTAAAGCTGGTCTTAAGACCTCTGGTGATCAATTCTAGAATACGGCCAATGCCCTTCCGTAAACTATATGTACACGATCAAGACCAGTGTCAGGTCAAGACCCCTCCGTGTAGGATAGAATACGGCCAAGGCCCCTCTATGAATTAGAAGAAGTATATGATCATGGGTATTTTTTTGGCTGATTTCAATATTATATGTCTCACATACCAAACAAATCTCAATATCACATGTCTTACATATCAAGTCACAATTGTGCCATAAATAATCTTTGAAATTCCACATGTATTATAATAAAAGAGATTTTCATAATAACCATATAATCGAACACATAATTCGACATACTTTGATAATATATTTAATTTATAAATACCTTAAAAATATTTATACTTTTTCCACTCACAGAACTATGTCGCCAAAATCAACTTAGTTGGTAAGATGTCCCGATATCCGTATCGCCGCATGAAATATGATATAATTTTTAAATTAACAATTAACTATTTCAAGTAATCTCAATAATTAAATAGGCGATACTCAAACTTTATCATTTCACGTTTAGGTGATTTCTACAATCTCTTTAATCACTAAAATTAGTTTTTCTTTCACTTTACTCAATTTCCTAGTTTATTATACTTAATTATTTCAATAAAATTGAATTTAATCTAAAAATCTAACTATAAAATTAAACATAATAACTTGATAATAAGTAACTTTTTACTTACCTTTCAAAATTGAGAAATTCAAACATAATAGTATAGACTCCTTTTTTTTTACTAACTTAGCAAAATTTTTCTATTTTTTCTTCTTTCTTCTTCCTCTTTGTCTCTCTTTTTTTTTCTCTGTATCTCGATTTCGATGTGTGTATATCTGTTTTTGTATGTGAATGGACTTATATATAAGTAATAATAGGATGAAATGGATTGATTAATATTTAAAACTTAACCACCACTTCACTTTCCCACTTTTGTTTGCTTTTCATTTTTCCTCTTTTATTTTTATTTTTATTTTTGGCTTGACAATGTTGACTTTTCTTTCTTCTTCTTCTTCTTCTTCTTCTTCTTCTTTTTTAATTTAAACTTAATTAAGGTATTACACTTTTCAAGATGCTCTAGTACATTGATTATCAAATCTTTTACGTTAAGAAACACATTGTAAGTATTTTAAACTCGTTTCTTTGTCGATTTAATTTAATTTATTTATTATTATTATTTTTTTGAAGTCAACACAATGTGATTTGTATTGTCAAAATGCTTTTGATTTAAAATAATGTAGTGCTCTTGAATGCTTTTTGTCTTGATGTGTTATGAAATCCATTGCGATACGTTTTCCTTTTTCATGCTTAGTCCGATATGGCTAGTTCTTTTCGATCTTGATTCTTTCAAGAAAGGAAGAATGGATCCTTTAAGCAATCACCAAGATATGCAGGCCGGTTTGGGTTATGTTTTCGCCCTTCAGAGTGACGTTTTCTTGTACACCTATGATGGAAACATGAATAAGGCAGTACAATGTCATTAGTGTTTCAAATGTTTCAAGAAAACTATCAATCCAGACAGGTAGCATTCAAACCTCACTACTTTTGGCAGTATGATTGAGAAATTTTAGTTTATTTCTTTTAAGAAGCATCATCAACATGTTAAGTATTCATAGAGAACAAATCTACTCACATGAAGAAGTATTTTTCTTTTCATTCCTTTCTAGTGCAGGATGAATTCAGTAAAGCTAGTTGATAAATACGACAAAGGGAAAATCACATAGAAGAAATCTAAAGCCAAAAAGTTAACGGTGTTGGATGCCCTTATATGAGGGAGCCGGGTGAGATCCTTGTGCAAGAAGAGATTTTTTATGCAAATCCTTTTCTGGGTTTTATTTGTGAGACCCAGTAAACGTTGAAGTCCAAATTAGTTAAATACTTACAAAAGATTGCCATAACTTCAGTTGACACACAGAGTGGCTGGCTTGATTTCAGCGGAGATGTGCAGCCCATTGGATGATTTGCGTGGAACCACTAAAGCTAAATTCGCCTTCTATGGTGTATGCTGTAAAAAGTTCTTTACAACGTACGGCTACATTACCTAAAAAGCAATGCAGTAAAATGTGAATCACTTTTACGGCATGCAAATTTTACGGCGTTCATGTGCATGCCATAAAAAAGTATATCACTTTTTAGGCATGCCTTTAGGGACGCCAATAATTACATTCATTCTTTTTACAGCATTCCTTAATGCAAGCCATAAAAAGTGACATGATTTTTAAGGCGTGCACATGAACACCGTCAAAAATAATTTTACTCAATTTAATTTTTTTCAGACTTGTTCATTTATTTTATTACTAGCAAACCTAAAATAATTACAAAATAAATATATA
Source organism: Olea europaea var. sylvestris (assembly GCF_002742605.1). Classification (NCBI taxonomy): domain Eukaryota; kingdom Viridiplantae; phylum Streptophyta; class Magnoliopsida; order Lamiales; family Oleaceae; genus Olea; species Olea europaea. Next base: position 6,259,553 of record NC_036255.1, on the reverse strand, counting down.
ATCTTGTTATCCATAGCTTCGATAAATAAAAATATCGGGTACTGTTCAATACAATATGCCACAATGTAGATTTCATCTAAATAATTCTAAGAACATCATTAGGCTACTTGATCGTTTGATTTCTCGCAAGTGAACGAGATTGTGAACAAAGTAATAAAATAGTGAATAGAGTATTGAACCCACGGGTATTATGTATTTAATATAGTATCAATTAATTTAACCTTAATTGAATAGCCAAATTCATTTGAGTATTCATACTAAATGATCTAATTATACCAACTAAGATAATTATGAAGGTTTATGTCAAATACGCGAGATGAATGCTAAAACTTTGAATCCCCTTGTTAATCCATTTTTAATACAATTGAATATCATAACAATATGTGCTTATTCATGTTGATCAATGTTCCTTAGTTAATTAAAAACATCTATCGATGTCAATTAAATTTATCCATTTAGGTGACCTTATATCTTTATAAAATATGCATTAAAAATTCTAGAACATTTATAGAAATCATGCAAACCATATCCACATATCTCTATCTCCTATTGGACTTTACAATTATTGTTATAAGTTCTATTTATTCTATTATTTCTCTCAAAATCAATAAAATTCACATTATAGATAATTGGTGATCAATCCTAGAACTAAATAACAACCATCCATGAATTCACACATATTGGACGTGAAAATGTTATTTTATATTAAAATGTTATTTTATATATAAAATGTTATTTTATATATATATATATATATATATATATA
>NC_036255.1:6198453-6258451 GCF_002742605.1 Olea europaea var. sylvestris | reverse complement strand
TGGTTTCATCCCACAACTCGGCAATTCTTTTAGGTGGAAAATATTTGCTAGGAATTTTTGGCTTAGGCTATTCTGGCTAGTGATACTATGAGGTGGAAAAGTATCTAACTGTTCCCTAATCGAGTCCCTAAAAGTGTAAAATAAGAGCCTCAGGCGAATTGCTTCAATTGAAACCCCCCGAATATTCTATTGTTACACACATGTCCAGAAATCTCGAAATATGAGCATTGAGACTGTTGAGTAGCTCTCCCAAAGAATTGTAGTGCATTCTCGAACGTATTGATCACATTTGTCCTCAAGTAGAAATTTGCCTGATCATATGCCAGATATACAATACTGGATTAGCTTTCCACAACTGGTGTAACCATGAATTCGCCTATCAGCTTCGCGGTTTCATTGCCTGCAGCTACATTCAAATATGCTCCATTTACATTCAATTCAATGGCAACCTAATTTGTATGTTTTCTACTATTGATTCTGCCTGCTATTTTTGTGTGCTTCGAATTGTTTTCTTCTCCTCAACTTGAACGTTCATTTGATTTTCAGATCAAATTGATGAAGACCACAACGCCTGGAACTTTCTATACAAAGTCCTAAAAAAGGACAAAATAATGCTGTAATATTTTTCTAATTTATGAAACTAACTAAATAAGCAATAAAAATTCAAATTAAAGCTAGAATTAATCAAAATCAATTAAATACAATAGTCCTGATAACGGCGTCAAAATCTTGATCGTTTGATTTCCCTCATGTGAATGAGATCATGAACAAGTAATAAAGTAGTAAATAGAGTTGTCGAACCTACGATGACTATGCACTTAATCTCGTGTCAATGAATTTCTACCTTAATTGAATAGCCATACTGGTTTGGGTATTTATACTAAATTATCTAATTATATTAACTAAGCTAATTATGAAGGTTTTTGTGAAATACGTAAGATGAATGCTGAGACTTTGAATTCCACTTGTTAATCCATTATTAATACTATTAAATACCATGACAATATGTACTTATTCATATTGATCAATGTTCCTAAGTTATTTAAAAGCATCTCTTGATTTAGTTAAATCTATATCTTTATATAACACTTCCAGTATCTCTATGAAGGAAAACACATATTAAACTCTAGAACATCTAAGAAATCATTAAGAGCATAGCCGTATATCTCTATCCCTTATCGGACTTTTACAATGATCGTTATAAGTATTGTCTATTGTATAATTTTTTTCGAAATCAATAAAATTCAAGTAATTGAAAATGCATTAAAGCTCAATAACAACCACCCATGAATTCACACATATTGGGCATTGTAATACTTTTTAATATTAAAAACTTCATGTCAAGGATTAATCTACATCCTTGCAATTATAAATTTAGCATAGTATATCAAAATTACAAGAAATCCTATTTAAGAAGAAGTACATAACCCGAATTTTTGATAAATTTAGAAGACAAAGACGAATCTTGTGATCATGAATCTCTTCGATGGTTTCTTGGTGAATCTCCACTTATGCCTCCTATTCTTTGCCCGAAAATAAAGTTTGAATCTTTACTTGATTGAATTCTTGCAAATTCCCTTTAATTCTCTCACAAAAATTATGAATTTTTGTCTCATTTGATGATAACAATTGATAAACATTGAAGTATAACATGTATATGTGTGGTGTCTCTATTGTATTCCGCTGTTAGGTATTTGTAGAAGTCAAAAATTGGTTGAAAATTACGTTCAAATTGATTTCCATAATAGTTACCTTCAAGCTCACACATTATTTATTTATTTATTTATTTTTTTGGCTCTGCATAGCAGTCAATATGTGAGTCATAACTTTCTCTCTCGTTATTTGATTGAGATGATTCAAAGGCATTGAAAACTAACTCAAAGGAATATAACTTTACTAGAAATGTATATATTTTTTTCAATTCAGCTGTTTACTATGCCAAAAATAAGTTTCAATTTTTTAATAAAAATCTGGAATATTGAAAATTGATTTGTGATAATATTTTTATCATATTCCATTCCTTTTTGACTGTTATTGCGTCCAATTGTGTCCTAGCAATCTCCAAAGTATTGTCTTGTGGTCCTCAAACTTGGATATTTGCAATTTGGTCCTCAAACTTTGGAATTAGTCATTTTTCGCAGTATTTCGTTTCATTTTTCTTTCAATACCACTTCCAATCATCGAGTTTTATTCAATAAACGAAATATACATTAAATTAGACCATAATTGCTTAAATGAACTATTAAAATTTCTATATTTTTAGGTATATATAAGTGTATAAATACACTTATCACTACTCAAAAAGTTAGATACCAATATGCCAAATTATAGACTACTGCTTAAAAAAATTAATTTAAATGTTCCAAAATATTTGATCCATATCAAAATTTACTTCCTTGACCTACAATTTTGCTATTCCGAAAAAAATAAACTCCGTATATATCACAGAATAATAAGGGTATAATTAATAAACTTAGAGTAAGCATGAAAATTAATTATTAAGATATTTAGCACACAGCCCATTTCATCAGTGATATATTTACTACAAATTGAAGAAGTATATTCATAAGAGTAATCTATGTAGCCCCACTGAGATTGTAATCCGAGTCTAAGTGGTGCTAATATGACCTTAATTGATGGGTGAAATTAAATAACGTATTTATTTTCATCTTTTATTTAGCCTATCATCTAATAACACATAAATTAGGGTTACAACCCCAGTAAGACTAAATAACATTACTCTTCATAAATATACAATCTTGAAGGTGATAGATATAACAAATAGTTATATTGAATTGGTTTCAAGTTCCATTGAAATTAATATGGCTGACAGCAAAAAAAAAAATTTAATTACCGACTTACCGGGATGAGATGACAATATTTTTTCTTCAATATTCGAATTCATAGTATAATGGTTATCGTCATTATAAAATATTCACAGTAGCTGTTAGTGTCTTGTAAGCCTTTCAATGGTTAAAAGTGATCCAAATTGATTATGTACTTTTCATTATCATTTCTGAAATCCCAGTACAATTTCTTGAGCTATGGATTCGGGTAGGGAGGATATTTGTTTCTTCGTATAATTTTCTACGTTAGTATCACTTTCATGTGATTATTTTCTTGTAAATAAATGTATCTTTAATACGTAACAGTTGAGAGAAATAAGAAATTTAATCAAGAACAGACTTGAAACACATACTCAAGAGTTAAAATTTTGAAAATATTATTGAAAAAGTGACCAGGCAATTTAATATCTAATGTTTTTATGTCGAGTATATATAGCCTTGTCTTGCGTAAGATTCAAATAAGATTTTTTTAACCACACATTTTATGTGATCCACTATTTTTCAATCACACATTTCAACAAATTTTGTCAAAATCTACTAATAATTTTATTTTGATCAGCACTAAACAGGGGCATAATATGCTTAATTTAATTATTATTGTTACTTCCCATTTTATGTTAGTTAAAAGTCAATATTATTTATTCAAAGCCAAAAGTTAGACTAGTCAAAGTCAAAGTCAAAAGTCAATTATGGACTTAAGTGGAATAAATTATTTTATTGGGGCTTATTTTATATTTTAGATACTTGAGGATTTATAATGGATATCATTTAAACCGGAGGATTTATTTTACAAGTATGGAAAGTTTAATGACCAGATTTTATACAAAACATTAAAGGAAGGATTTGAATAGCAAATATGGGAGTTAATGGAGGAGAAGTGTCATTGTAGAGGCTATTTCTTCATTTGAAATTTGTACAGAGAGAGAGAGAGAGAGAGCTGGAAACGGGCTAAGCAGAGGAAAAAAAATCGAGAAGAATCGTGAAGAAAGGGAAAGAAAAGAAGAAAGAAAAGGAAAAAAAGAAAAAGGGGAAGAGGGCTTGGTCTTCAATTTCATCTCAATTTTTCAGGGTAAGTATAAGTTTTGTTTATTGAAGGATGATATTTGATTTTAGAATTGATGGAAATTTCTCAAATTCGAGATTTTGGAAGTGTATATTTGGAAGATTTGTGTTGAAGGGGGGAAATAAAATATATATGAAATGGGTTTGTGAATTAGAGCCTAAATATTTATATTGGTTTTTTGTATATGATATAAAACACATGATTTATGATGTATTACAATGAGATATGGAGTTGAGGTTGAATTTTGATATTTTAAATTAATTTTCGGGCAAAAATTAATGCAGGGGTGCTATTTTTTGAAATTCTGCCAGAAAAGTGCTATTTCTGTCAATGGTTTTGATGCCAGATTTCAATGTGCAGAACTTGGTACCAGATTTCAATACTTTGGGATTTTAGTGCTGTTTTTGTCAAACCTTTGTTTTCTCTGATTTTATAAGTTCGAATGAAACTAAATGATAAATTTTGGAGTTTAGGTATTGGATTAAATCATGTATAGGGGTTGTATGTGTATAAGAGAGTGATTTTAAGAAAGTATCAACTACTTTAATGGAGTTGATTGGTTGCCAATAATCAAAAAGAAAATAAGTTAGGGAAATAGAGATACAAGAATAAATATAGGAGTTGAAGAATTGCACGGTAGATTTACATTAATTTAATTGTCGTGTTTTAATTTGAGTAATTTTATCATTATTTCAGGTAGTGACGTGAGAGCTTGGGAAGTCTTTTCACTTTAACCAGATGTTTATCCATATATCTGTGAATGGAAAAACTTATATATTTTCAAATAGTAATAAGGTACTTATACTATTACATTACGTGTGATTATGCGAATTATTTGTTTAATTACATAATTAATATGGAAAGATTCTTTCACTATGGTATATGCGGAATTTAAAGTTTGGATATGAATTATTTGTGAGTTGGAATGTGAGACATATGTGATATTGAGATCGATCAGAAAAGTACCCGTGATTATATACTTCTTTTAGCTCACAGAGGGGCATTGGTCATGTTCTATACTACACTGAGGGGTCGATCGAGGATGATCGAACAATTGCTTCAAATACAGTATCAGGAAGTACCGCTTGTGGAACCTCAATATCCATGGGCTTATTAGCTAAATGGCAATTGGTTTATTATCGTAGGTCGGAACAAGTTGATAGGATCCCCAACATATTTCCCTGAAGAACCGGTAAATACTTTTGCTACAAAAAAAGGTTGTGATAAGAAACGCTCAATTTTTCGTGCTTTTGCTACGAAGCATCCATGGCTGAATGGTTAAAGTGGCCAACTCATAATTGGCGAATTCGTAGGTTCAATTCCTGATAAGGGATGTATGGGTTCTTGAGAAGAGAGGAGCCGTGGTGGGACTCGAACCTCAACGCTCTTTAGCACGAGATTTTGAGTCTCGCGTGTCTATCATTTCACCACCAAGGCAAGATCAATTCGGGTTGGCTCTAGTTCGTTTAGAAAATGTGGTTCGAGGAACTATATGTGGAGCAATTCGGCACGTTGAGGGCCAAAGCCCGTGACGAAAGTGCTTAGCCCGAGGGGCGGATTACAGATTTTAGTTAGAGGGTACATTTTTGGTGGATCACATGTGATGTGATGTGATGAGATGAGATGATGGTATAGATATTAGCTGATGACTATATCGTGGATATGAGATGATATTTATAGAGTTATGAGAATGTCTCATTCTTTTGGCTATAAATTTTATGAGGCTATCATGTGAATTACTAAACGATATGAACTTAATGTCTATGTATGAGAAAAATGTTTAAATAAAAAGGTATAATTATTTTCAAACTTCTCCATTCACTGAATTATCAACTCATATATTTTTTCGCGTTTTTCTTACCAGGAAGCAATCTAGTATGGGGAGCTTTGAAGAGCCTATTGATTTAGGAGTTATCGCCACATGACCATTTTAAATTATTTATGTTCATTGAGCTAAGTGTGTATATATATTAATTTGGGCCCCATTGCATTATAGTTTTCATAAATATTTTATTTTGGCGCATATTTTGTGGTAAATCATAGTCAGTCTTGGTGGTGAATCTGACATCTAGTCAGTATCTATCATCGGCGCACGTCACGTTTTTAGTCCATTAGGGTGATTCGAGACGGGACGTGTCAATTATTTTTAATTTCCAATCCAAACTGGTTGAACCTGAAAACCTTTGATCATTTACCTTTTCGAGATAATTCAAAACACTAATTTTTATCAATGATAAGCTGCCTAAAATTGGAAATAGTTTACGTGTTTGAAAATCAGTTACTAGAATTCTAGTGTATCCTGGCTACGGATATTCATGAAAGACCAACGGACCATTTCACCTCTAGCCCTCTTACTGAAACGAGGAAAAGAGTGATCCTTTGCTATGGCCACAGTATGGCGACATGGAAGAGAAGAACAATTCTTTCTTATACAGGATTCTTCCTGCGTATGGGGGTTAGGGTGGCAAAATTTGCTAGCCACAACCTGCATGAAAGATGTAACAAATTGAAAATAGCCATAATCTTAAGTTCTATGTAGTCTTGTCATGGATTTGAGATACATACTCAATACATATGGATTAGCCTTTGTCGCAAAAATCCCTCAATAAGCCTTGATTTCGAGCTCAGAAAACAATCAAACGAACATTGGTTTACCTCGGCTCGACCCAAGAACTCTCTTTCACTTTGGATTGCTCAAACTCTCTCAAAAGGAGAAGGGATGATGGTGGTAATGGGAAGAAGAAGAAGCAACAATGGTGGACTCACTCCAACAACCACCAAGCTGGCTGTCCCCTCACCTTTCCTCCATCTCTTTCTCTTTCTCAGCTCTTCTCTCTCTCAACACACACACCTACCATCACGAAAACGGCTATAAGAAGATGGCATATATAAGGTTAGTTTAGGTCACTCCAATTGGGCCAAAGGTTCACAACGTGGGCTATCAATTAACCTAAACTAATGGGCTAATATCCAACTTCATATTAATCATTAAATGGTCCAACTAACCATTCAACCCCAACCCGAGCCATCTAAAAGTATAGTTTGTTTCCGAGTCGAGCTAAGTCCATGGTGTCGATAAATAATCCGATAACTAGTTTAAATCATCATCTGTATTATTGGGTATCAAAATCCGACAATCTCTACCTTGATGTCCAATAATCTGCAAGCAAACAAAACACAAAGTTTATACTTGCACAATCAAGATAATCCAATAAAATTGGTATCACAGACCTTACCTTGTGTTTCGAACCTGAAACACGTACCATACCTGCTCCATGTACTCACCAGGGCTAAGGTCAAGAACACCCAAGTAGAAATAAGTATTCACAGTGAACATATAATCATGCGATGAAAATATTATATAGGATAACACACAGATTTTTTCAAAATCACGTTCACATAGAACTAGTGATGGCAATGGGCTGAGCCGAGTCGATTCGGCTCGGGCTCGTGGCTCGTGGAAGACGAGCCAACCTCGAGCTCAGCTCGTTGCTCGGGGGCGAGCTCGGCTCGACCCACGAGCTCATGAGCTCACGAGCCACGAGCTCACGAGCTCACGAGCCACAAGCTCGCGGGCCAAGCCTAGCTCACGAGCGGCTCATGAGCTCGTGATTTTTTTAATTTTTTGGTAAATTGTACGTTTTGGACATTTTTTTTAAAAAAAATTGAGATTTTTTGATGAGAGCTCTTGAGCTCGAGCTTGTCATTTGACGAGCCCGAGCTGCCCAAGAGCCAGGTTTTAACGAGCTTAGCAGTCGAGCCGACGAGCCGTTCGGCCCGTTTGACATCCCTACCCAGAACCACATATTAACACCAAGTTAATGAACACACGGTCAAACACATATGCAACAAATGAAAAATGACCCCGAAAAGATTTCACCACACCTATCCTATCCCACTTCGTGTTATTCCCATCTCAAAAATAGATATCTCTTCTCATCGCCCACCATGCTCACTAGATGATCACTCAATTCATGTCTAACTAGTAAGTCACAATAGATCCTAACTTTTTGGGATAATTCTCTATCACCATGTCACTTCTTCCAATTTACGTGGATAATGGATCTCCATCTTACAGAAGTGATAAAAGTGTCTCTCTCACTTTCCACCTGACACTACAGCCACATTCGCCTCGTCTTTATCCTCATCTTTCCTTTTATTATCTTTCAGGACAGTCTCTTTCAACTATATCCAAATTTTACCACAGTTAAAACATATTTTATTTATTCACTTGCCTTAGGCCTATACATGCCATCAATATTAAATAATGACCACAAGCAACGTATTAACATAATTCACATAGAATAGTCAAATAAACTTTCCTAAGGTCACATACAATTCTAACGGTGTAGAAAAATTGGTAACAAATTCACAAAGACTTTAAGGAAAATAATTAACGTGTAATTTCTAGTTCTAGCAACAGGCAATGGTTACCCCTTCACGGTAACCCCAAACCTAATGTTACCCCACGCTATGACTTATAATGCGAAAAATAAATAATTACCATAACAATAATTTTAACTGCAATAATAAAAGGTAAATAACACAATCCTAGCGGACCACATCTGAAGGTCCATAAATATCGAGACATGCGAATTCATCACTTTAGGAATATCACTCTCCATCCCAAAGTTTCTGGCAACCGCAACAACACAAAAAGGACATCCAGCACCCGAACGTCCAAGGACAAAATCGTCCAACTTTCAATGTATTGATCGAAACTGAAATCCGACAATACAGCGGGGTCCATCTCATCTTCGGTAATATTCTGTCTGAAGACACCCTCGTCGGAATTTCCCAGACATGCCCGTACGCGCTTTGCCAACATCTTCTGGCGTCGATGGCCAAGCGCCACCCTTCCAGATACGTCTCCGCCTGCACAGTCTACCGGTGGTGTCCGTTTCTCCAAACTCTTTTTGGTTTTACCAGAGAATGCAAAAAATAGATCCAGTAAAAATTGAAAAACTGGACAATTTCTGCCTCTGATTTCCATGTCTATTTTTGACCACTTCCAACCTGTTTTTAGTCCCAAAAACCACAGATTTATAAACAACACAAGCTCTAATACCATTTGTCCTAGAAATCCCTCAATAACTCTTGACTTTGGGCTCAGAAAATAATCAAACTAACACCGATTTACCTGGGCACGACCTAAGAACTCTCATTCACTTTGAACGGCTCAAACTCTCTTAAAAGGAGAAGGATGGTGGTGGTAACGGGAAGAAGAAGAAGCAACAATGGTGGACTCACTCCGACGACCATCAAGCCGACTAGCCCTCACCTTTCGACCATCTCTCTCTTTCGACTCTCCCTTTCTCAACACAAACTTGCCTACCATCACGAAAACGACTGCAAGAATATGGTATATGTAGGGTTAGTTTAGGTCACTCCAACTGGGCCAAATGTTCATTAACTGCGCTACCAATTAATCTAAACTAATGGGCTAATATTCAACTTCATATTAATCACTAAATGATCCAACTAACTAAAGAACCATCCAACCCCAACCCGAGCCATCCAAAAGTATAGTTCGTTTTCGAGTTGAGCCAAATTCATGGTGTCGATAAATAATTCGACAACTGTTTTAAATTATTGCCCGGATTATTGAGTGTCAAAACCCAACAGCCTTATTTTAGCGATGACGAGTTTTACTTAGGACTGCATCTAATTATTTTTCTCTTTCTTCTTTCTTTGACTTGACTATTAGAAATTTCTGAATTATTATGTAACAGAAAGTAAAGATATAGGGAAGACACTTAAATAAATGTTACCAAAACAAAAAAAAAAGTTGAAAATAAATATTTTCTATTATACTATAATTTCGTGCAAAGAGAAGCAAGCTCAACAGATATTTGGTATCCCTCAAGCCATGGACGGACCCACGTGGGGTCAATTGACCCCACAAAATTTCAATTCTTCTTCTTCTTCTTCTTTTTTTTTTTTTTTTAAATTTAAAATTTTAAAATTTTAAAAATGTAAATTGTCCAAACATTGTTCATTGCCAAGTCCAATTGCACAAGCCCATTTTTGTTCTTTCACTTGTCGAATCTCAAGTGACCAGTTCATTTTCTCTCCACTCCTTCACGTGGCTTTTCATATGCATTTTGAGTTTGCTCTAAGCACCATAGATAGAAGAATTGACACAGTGGTCTACCATTCAAATTTTTGGATTTTCTCTTCTTGTGCTAATTTTGTGATTTTTCTTCCGTCTAGGTAACAAATCAACAACATACTTGTTTGATTTTATATGTTTTTATTCTTAAATTCATTTGAATTCAAGATTTGAGAAATATTCTCGACCACATTCCCATTGTTGGTTATCTCGTCTAAAACTGAAAGTTTGAATGCTTAACACAGATGAATGATTCAACATAATGTTCATAGTTTTTCAAAATTATGACCACAAGTTCTCAAACAGTCTAGATTTTCTATTATTTCCCTCTATTGCATAGTTCAATTTTTAGCTCGTTTTATCTTCATATTTAAATTAAATTGAATAAAATATTCAAATATTTTTAGTTTGAAAATGATAGAAGTCAAAAACAACAATTTTGTTAGCAATGATCGCTTATAAATGTCGTTTGGAAGTCGAAGATATGAAAATTTGATATATTATGAGATTGGACAATATGTTTTAACCTCAACTTGTATAATTTAGTTGGATAATACAGTTGTAGTAGTGTACTGATCTATCTTCATTAATGATATGTTGTTTAAAAAAATTGTATTTCAATTTTCGACCCCACAATATCGAACGTCTGACTCCGTCCCTGCCTCAATCAATTAAGTAAAGACAGTATAGCTAAAATGGTTCAAGTTACTCATTAAAACAGAATAAGAACAAAAGTTAACTTCATTACACTTCAAAATAGATCCATGACAATACTGACAAAGGTTCATTAGGTACTAGGCGTCAAAACTTACACGCAGGTAATCAACAAAAAGTTCAATTTTTTTTTTTTTTTTTTTTTTTTTTTTTTGGATTTCACATTGCCCTCAAACTAGTTCAAATCGGTTGAGGAGATTGGATGACTTTTTAAGGACTCAAGGATGCCAAGATAATCTTGCTAATATATAAATAAAGAATGAATGAGCTTCTAGATTTCTAGAATAGTCTCAACAATCTCTGAAACAGGTGCAAGCTCTCTCTTGTCTATCAGGCCACATTCTTGCATAAGATGATCTAGTTGACAAGCACATTAAACGAAATAGTCAACTAAATAATAAATGTAGAGAAAAAGGCATAACCAAGAGAATATTAACCACATCTTATGCTTCTTTTTAACATGGGACATTAATTAATATTATCTCGCATAGCATAAAAGTTCTCTTTCTAACCCATAATGGTTGTTAAGCCTACTCTGACTAAGAGCAAGATCAATGAATCAAGTGCAGCTGTATCCACAACAAGATTTAATTGACATGTCAAAAAATGACCTAAATGCATCCACCCGATTGTAAAACTTAAAAATGGAGGATAAATTGTCTGGCATTGCACACCAGAACAACAAGCATTTACCGGTATTATATAGAGTTGATTACAACAAACTTGAGCAATTGATGGCTAAGCTCAAGCACATAATGTATAAGAAACTAACTATGCTGATATTGTGTACATAATTCACTCCTATAATTTTGCAAATTTGTTATGTAGATGAGAATATTTTCTGCAAAGATTCACTCCTAACACCCCCTTGCAAACTGATGGGAAGGAGACAAACCAACAGTTTGGAACGAAGACAAATGAAATGAGGTGCCGAATGTCCTTTCGTGAAGATATCAGCAACTTGATCATGAGTAGAGTTGTGCTTTATAGCAATGTCACGATTCACAACCTTCTCACGAATAAAGTGATAGTCAACTTCAATATGTTTTGTAGAAGCATGAAACACTGGTTTCGTAACTAAAGCTATGGCACTTATATTATCACACCATAACACTGGTTGTGATGGTAGCACTACTTGCAACTCTTAAAACACCATTCTTAGCCAATAAAGTTCAGCAGTAGCCATTGCTATAGAGCGATACTCCGCCTCAGTACTTGATCGAGAAACTACATTTTGTTTCTTGGCAGACCAAGAAATCAAGTTATTGCCTAAGAAAACTCCATAACCACTTGTAGACTTTCTATCATCCGGATTGCCCTTCCAATCTTAATCACAAAAGACATTGAGGGATGTAGATGAGAGAGTATAATAGAATCCAAAATCAATAGATCCCTTAAGATACCGAAGCACACATTTGACTGCTAACCAATGGGTTGAGCGTGGATTATGCATAAATTGACACAATTGATTAACCATGTATGCAATGTTAGGGCGTGTCAACGTGCAATATTGAAGGCTACCAACTATTTGACGATACTCAGTAGGATCTTTGAGTAAATCACCATCGTGAGCATATAGTTTGGTACCACTTGTTGTTGGAGAATTAAGTGGCTTAGCACCTGCCATTTTTGCACGGTGAAGCAAATCAGAGATATATTTTTTTTCTGTCTTAAGTGAAGACCATTAGTATTCTGAGATGCTTGAATACCCAAAAAATAGTTTAAAGGCCCGAGATCCTTCATGCTGAAACTATCCTTCAATTTTTCAATAATATAAAATATTCTGCGCTCATGACATCCAGTTATTATGATATCATCAACATATATAAGGATAAAAACTGTTAGAGTAGAAGAATGAAACATAAAAAGAGAATGATCCACCGAAGATGCCCGAAAACCAAACTCTAGTAATTGCTAACCGAGACGTAGAAACCACTGACGTGGTGCCTATTTGAGACCATAAAGAGATTTGTGCAATTTGCAAACATAATCTGGATAATTTGGATCAACAAATCCTTTTGATTGTACCATGTAGACCTCCTCTTCAAGAGTACCATGCAAGAAAGCATTAGATACATCTAATTGTCGAATTGGCCAGTTAAAAGAGACTGCAAGAGCAAGTACTAATTTGACAGTAGCAGGTTTAATTGTAGGACTAAAAGTTTCATGGAAATCAATGCAACTTTTCTGATCAAATCCTTTAGCGACTAATTATGCTTTGAGTCTTTCAATACTGCCATCGGGGTTTCGTTTAATTTTATAAACCCACTTGTTACGCACAATATTATGATTAAGAGGTTTTGGACAGAGATACCACGTACCATTCTGCATCAAAGCTTCAAATTCTCTTCCCATGGCAGCATGCCACTGTGGAGAAGATGTTGCCTGACTATAGGAAGATGGCTCAGTTTCAGAATCTGTTAGAACACTGCTGAGAACTTGCAACGGATGCTTTGTGGAGTAAAAGACTTTGAAATCAGGAAAAGATTTTGGTTTGGAATTTCTTGTCTGAGATCGAGTGACAACTAGATGAGCGCTATTTGGTTGAGATGTGGAATCTATAGGTAATTCTCTAGCCAAAGTTATGATAGGAATCGGTGAAGGATGATCATTAGGGTGTGTGTCGGGAGAGGGTACATCAATTCTATCTTGAGTAAAGGAATCAGGTGTGGATGAACCAGGTGGTAAATCATTGGGAATATGCAAGATATTTGACCTGAAATCATGGAAAGGTTATTCTGTACTTTGTGGTTGGTGTTGAGTTGGACTAGGAGAGATGTCGGTAGCAATTGTAGGAGTAGATAAATTTGCAAGACAAGGAACATTATTCATACTAACTGGTTGAATTTCACCAGAAGACTTACCCTTCAGGACTTTGCTCGACATAGGAACCTGAGAATGATCAATTTGACCTGCAGGAAAAGACTCCTCATTGAAAACAACATGTCGTGAAATGTATACCCTACCTGTGGAGAAATCCAAACACCTATAGCCTCGATGGTTATTAGAGTACCCCAAAAATATACATTTTTTGCTTTTGAATGATAGTTTATGTGGCTGATGTGGACGTAACAGAGGAAAACATTCACAGCCAAAAGTTTTTAGTTCTAGATAGTTAGGATGTCGATTAAATAGCTTAAAATATGGCGTGTCATGTTTCATGTTCCAGAACTTTAGTCGGCAACCTATTAATTAGGAAAATTTATGTTTGGAAGGCATCAACCCAATAATTTTGTGATAAACCAGAATCAGCAAGTAATGTAAGTCCCATCTCTTGAATATGACGATGTTTTCTCTCAGCAACACCATTTTGCTGAGATGTATATGGACATGTTAAACGATGGTAGATCCTGCATTTTGTGAATAAATCTTTAAATTGACTAGATAGAAATTCACCACCATTGTCATATTGAAATTGTTTGATAGAAGTAGAGAAAAGAATTTCAACAAGCACTTTAAATTTCACAAATGGAGGAAAAACGTCTGACTTGTGATATAAGGGATACAACCATGAAAATCTGGAAAAATCATCAATAAACAAGACATAGAATTTAGATCTACTTATTGAACTAATTGGTGCAACCCAAACATTCGAATGAACTAGTTCTAAACATCTTGTTGTGTGACGATCTGAAGAAGGAAATGACAATTGTTTTACTTTGCCTGGTTGACAAGAATTGCAAAAGTCAAGTTTATTTGCTGAATTTAAACTAGGAAGATTGTGTGAATGAACTAAATTGCGCAAAACAGATGTCGCTGGATGCCCTAATCTAGAATGCCAACGATTTAAGGAT
This sequence comes from Olea europaea var. sylvestris, assembly GCF_002742605.1. Classification (NCBI taxonomy): domain Eukaryota; kingdom Viridiplantae; phylum Streptophyta; class Magnoliopsida; order Lamiales; family Oleaceae; genus Olea; species Olea europaea. The sequence goes on along the minus strand of NC_036255.1, from coordinate 6,243,922 downwards.
GCTTTGACTCCTACAGTATCTGTATGACACTGCAGTTTATTTGTGGAGGTATTATTGAATGCAAGTGGATAAAGACCATTCTCAACCATTCCGTGGAGAAGAATCATGTCCGTGTTTTTCTCTTTCACAGAAAAATCATTTCCAGTAACTAAAAAAAAACAATCATTGTCTAAACAGAATTTATTTATAGAAATCAAGTTTGAAGATGCTGAAGGGCAATGTAAGACATTAGTAAGATGGAATTTTGTTTTCCAAATCTATATGGAGGTAGAGACAGTATTCTTAATATGCAAACCTGAGCCATTTCCTATAGTGACAGATTCAACTCCATGGTAGGGCTGTTGGTTGGAGAAGTTCTCAACATTTGATGTAATTTGTGCATTGGCTGCACTATCAGCAAACCAAACTTGATTCTCATATTAAACATTCCTTTCGGAAACCATGGCAGCCAGCTGAGATGGTGGATGTCGTCCCTGGTAAGAATAGTCAAACCCGTGGTAACAGTCGAGAGCCTTATGACTTGTTTTGTCACAGATCTGGCATTTTTCTTTAAAAATTGGAGGAGAAACATCACTCATTTGTTGTGCTGGTGGGGTTGGCAGATGGTTGCCAGAAGAAGCAGGAATTGATCTCCTTTGCTGTCCAAGATTGTTGCCTTTTGAGGTAAAAGTTTTTAATTTTGGCATTATACCCTTTCCCTTGGTAGCAACCATAGCAAAATGTGTGTCATTGATAACATGAGAGGAATTTTGAGCATCCATCATAGATTCACAGCCAAGTAGCTCAGCCACAAAATCTTCCAGAGTGAATTTCTTGTCTCTAGAAGCCAAAGTGAACGAGGTGACAAATGAGTTGTAAGAAGGATTCAGAAGTGCAAGAATATATGAGATGAGATCTTGTTCATCAAATGTTTTGTCTGCAGCTGCCAGTTGATTTGCAATGGATTTGACAGTGTCAATAAAGTCATTGCAGGAACGTGACCCTTGAGAGATAGTTTGTAGTTAGCGTTTTAGATGAGCCAATCTGGAACGAGATTGTGCAGAATATCGAGAGGCTAGGGCATTCCAAACTTGCTTGGAGGTGTTATGACCATAAACTGTCGAAATAACATTAACAGTTAAAGAAGAAAGGATTGAACTCAAAAGATGTTGCTCTTTCCTGTACCAGATTCTATAAGCTGGATTGGGAGAATCATCAGGGAGAGTTTTAGGAGGAGTGGATTGTGAACCATCAACAAACCCCATAAGTTCGTAGCTTCGAAGTAGTGGAACAATCTGTGTAAGCCATTGGAGATAGTTGGTTCCATCCATCTTATGTTGTATTTGAGAAGAGATATTTTGAAAGGTGAGTGTAGGTGAGGGATTGGTATTTTCAGTGAATGTATTTGAAGCTATAGACATGTTGAAAAAAAAAATTTGGTGCGGAAGCTTACGTTCTGAGTTAGGAGTGTCCTAACTAATGCTCTGATACCATGTAAAACCTAAAAATAGAAGATAAATCGTCTGGCATTGCACTCCAGAACAGCAAGCATTTACTGGTATTATATAGAGTTGATTACAACAAACTTGAGTAATTGATGGCTAATCTCAAGCACATAATGTATAAGAAATTAACTATGCTGATATTATGTACATAATTCACTCCTATAATTCTGCAAATCTGTTATGTAGATGAGAATATTTTCTGCAGAGATTCACTCCTAACACCGATGAAGAATTTTTCTCAAAATGACTGGTTTTTGCAGCAATTTAAGTTTGGAGGTATACAAAAAGTGCGATGAAGAAGATAAACTTACGGAAGTGAAGAGAACGAAATGCTTAAAGCAAGTATTCAGATAAGCTTCTTCTTTAAGAGCTACAATCTTCTGGAAATGTGAGCAATGGATATGCGCATAGACACGAAACATTCTCTTGGATATGATTTTAACGACATTGTGAAAGTTGGGAGGGAATGGAGAACCTGTGTCAGAATAAATCGTTAATACAGATATAATGTGTTGATCAAGAACATAATGTTAAAAAGATAGTGCAGTTCCACATACCTAAGTTCTGTGGAAATATTGACTCATCGTCAAGCTGAGTTTCAATCCACCCCATTAAGTATTCAACATATTTTGGAGCAGAAACCTCTTCTTTATATCTGTTAAGAATAATAAAAGGAATTTTATTATTGATGGTCTTGTTAATATTACAATGTAGAGAGAGCCCTACTATAGGGTTACAAATAATTGGAAAAGGAAATAATGTAAAAGGAAAAATTACATAATCAATGACTAAGGTAAATAATCCTACACTAAAAGAAAATATAATTCTAAATAATCTTTCTATCTTTAACACCTTCCCCTCAAACTCAATATGGTGTAGAATATTGAGTTTGACCAATCAAATCTTAATATTGAGTTTGATCAATCAACTCTTCAATCCAATCAAATTTTCATTTTTTTAAATTTTTTTTAAACAGAAGAAAAAACCTCTAGATTGTTTAAGAGGCAGGGGGAGTGCCGGTAAAATTTAAGGTAGCGACCCTCCAAAATTTTGTTTTTAAAACCTCTAATTTGTTTAAGAGATAGAAAACCCTTAGTTTGTTTAAGGGGCACGAGAGAGCCGATAAAATTCAGGGTACCAACCCTCCAAATTTTTGTTTTTAAAAACCTCTAATTTGTTTAAGAGGTAGAAAACCCCTAGTTTGTTTAAGGGGCACGGGAGGAGCCCGTAAAATTCGAGGTACCGATCCTCCAAAAATTTTGTTTTCAAAGCCTCTAGTTTATTTAAGAGGCAAGGGGAGAGCCGGTAAAATTTAAGATACCGACCTTTCCAATTTTTGTTTTCACAAGAAAAAGTAAAAAAAAAACTTTTTTTTTTGGTTTTAAACAATTTTAAAAATTAAAATATTAAAAGAGAAGAATTAGGGAAATAATAACCAAACAATTCCCAAAATAGTTAACAGGCAATGGCGGATTCAGGCGTGCTCGGCAATATGCAGCTTCTAGGAGAATATAGTGGGCTGCCACTATTGATGGTGGACTAGTGTTTGGTGTGGCCCACATCTTTGCTTCATTCAATGGCACCTTCATTCATGTGGCAGAAGCGGAAGGAGGAATTGGCTACAATTCTTTGTCAAATTTTTCAGTGAGACCTCTTAACACCCACTTTGCACGGGATTCGAAGGCACAAAAAGCCACGAGAACTGGAGGATGAAAAATCTTGCAACCTAATCCATGATTTTCTCATGACAAGAACAAAAAAAATTGTAACAAAATAAAAACAAAAATTTGCCACTTGCCAGAGAATGAAAATTTGCAAGTTTAACCCAAAACCAAGTTAAACCTGCTCTGATACCATGTTAAGAATAATAATAGAAATTTTATTATTGATGGTTTTATGATTATTACAATGTAGAGAAAGTCCTATTTATAGGGTTACAAATAATTGGAAAAGGAAATAACGTAAAAGGAAAAATTACACAATCAATGACTAAGGTAAATAATCCTACACTAAAAGAAAACATAATTCTAAATAATCTTTCTATTTTTAACAACAATATACTAAATGCCCACTTAGCTGTTTTCATATTGCACATGCTCTTGAGTGTGGGAGGGCCTTTTTTGGTTCTTGAGACCAATTTCACATTCCCGTTCATAGAAAAGCGGCTGTACCGTAGTAGGCATGGGCCAACTTTCCTTATATGATACAAACTTTATTGGAACTCAAATTGGATGCATTTCTTGACCTAATTTTATAATCTATAAGGGCAAAACATTGAGGAATATCGGTGTGCCACCTCTCATATGAATTCACAACATAAAATCTTTTAAGAACAAGGGGTAAATTCATCATAAGATGGATAGGAAAACAAATCTAGCAAGGAATCCAAATCAAGAAATATCAAGAATTTGAAGAATCAATCTTGAAATTGAAGATCAAGAACAATAATTAGATTTCCCTTCTCATTCTTGTATTTATAAATTCTGGGTGATGATTTTTCCAATTCAATTGTTGTTTTTATCTTTAAAAAACATGCAAAGCTATATTTCTTTTGTGTTAGGATGAAGATAAACCTTATTATTATTATTATTATTATTATTATTATTATTATTATTATTATTATTATTATTATTATTATTTTTAATTTATAATTATTATTTATAATTTACTTTTAGCTCAAAGACCAAGTAGGTTAGTTAATTTGTGTTCTTGACTGATCTTGTATGCTTTGTTAAATTATTTAATTGCTTGATCACTAATTAGGAAATTAGCTTCTTGTTGTAGTGATGGGAGACTCGCAAGAGGACTAAAATTTTGCAATTTTAGTGCACGTTGTTAGGAATGACACGCGTAGTGCATGTTCAACCATATAGAAAATGGTATGATTTAATACTTTGCTTTGCATATAAATTTGAACTAGAAATAGGATCAGATCGTTAACTTACCTCAACAAGGATATTTAAATAAAACTGAACTATGGATTGTCATGAATGCACAAATCACACTCAACTACATATGTCGAGAATTAGAAATAAGATGATAAAAGGCAAATTCTTAATTCCTTCACATTCATCCCATATTTTTGTTAATCATAATGTTATATAACTAGTATATTAATTTAGAAAAAATAAAATGTATCACTTTTGTTACTTTACATTTGAATTTGATAACTCATTAATACAATTAACTTTAATGTTTATTCCCTGTGGAATGACACTTTTAACTTATTACATTATTATTTGTCAATGATCTTGTATACTAGCGAATCTTGCATAAATAAGTTTTTGGCACCGTTGATGGAGAATAAAGTTTTTAAATTGAACTTATTTTTTCATAATTGGATTCAAAATTTTTATTTGTTTTTGTTATTTTTAGCTACCCAGCTACCCACCGCTATTATGATCTCTCTTGAATAAGTTATTTTATGTTATATGTATATGGTCTAATGGTTCACTAAATTTTCTGTAGTTTTTTGTGCATTTCAGGGATATTTATCTTACAGGGCACTAAAGATCGAGTTGCATGTACGTTTGTTTTGGTTACTGTACTTAGAGAGGAAGGTGGCCCTGAATTTATAACATATATATGTTTAAAAAAAAATTGTTGATTTTCAGGTTGATTTCGTCCATATTAGTATGAAAACACTTTCAAAAATTTAAAATTCATTATTTTCATAGTAAGTCAAAGGTAGACTCGATGGTAGGTTCGATGCTTAGCTGGCATTCACCATTGCATGTGACCATACACGAGCATTAGGGTAATGCGGGAAGGGAATGGGAAACTCATGTGAGCTTATAAATGCGATGACCCAACCAGTCAAGTGGCAGTTTAATAGATTCTTTCCAATCACTTTCAAGAATGATGACGTTCATGCTACAAAAAATAGTGAACGAAGAAGAAAGTTTGAGGCATAACATATTAGAGGCCTATAACGACCTGTCCTCTATATCCAAACCGTTAACTTATGTAACATCCATATAGGGAGAACATCATACCTCTCACGAATTTCTATTGCGTCCTCAGGATTCGAATCCTTGACTTGTGCCTTATGAGAGACTTGAGTAGAATCCTAGTAATGCTCGGATCTCTAGGGACTCGATACATTGCTAAAATCTTAAATTTTTAAAATTCTACCTAGATTGTTCATAATATCCGGAAATTAACTTGGAGCAGAAGCTTTAGGGCTTCAGGGATCAGTTACAGACTGAAGAAAAGTTTAAACACATAAACTAAGATTTTTACATGGATAGCTTTCAGGGAAAAAATTCGATCGGCAACCAAAAGTAATCCAATGTTTACAAATCTTAAACTATAATTATATTACAGGTTAAAATTTTGTTTGCAAATTTAATCGAAAGATGGGTCAAAATCATTTTCAAATTCGGACCTATTTCTTCTCGGCTACCTTCTGGTAGCCCTCAAAAAGAGCCCATAACTTGAGTTTTACACAATCAAAATCTATGATTCCAAATCCAAGAGATAAGAAACCTATATGGTTACGTTTTCAAATTCCAAGTATTTTGTTCAAGGCAAATTTTTAAACGTAGGGGCAGAAATTGAAAATAGTTAAACATTAGTCCTGCAACTCAAATAAACTAAATAATCACAATAAAATATTGTATCCACCTTGAACCAATTTCCATCAAACAGTTGGTGTTTAAACTTTCAAAAACACTAAATTAAAATTTTCTCCGAAGTTTAAATAATGGTTCGAACAAAACATGACTTAAATGATGATTTTGGAGCTCACATCAAAGCACCACCGCTCTCGTTCACGCCTCCATCAATCGCATTAATCTGAAATTCTTAGGGGGTTGAGTATTTCAAAGAAGCACTCAACAGATTTGTACACACGTTAAATCCAAACATATCATACTTCAAACATATGTTTATGTCATTTAAACTTTTTACTGAATAAGTATATTGATCATCAGGTCATGTACCAACATTTGGTGACTACTATTCCACCAATTTCATATATCAGGTGCACTACTATGCCATCATTTCATATTTAAACTATAAGGAGTCTCATATAACATGAAATCACAATTATAAATGCTGAAACATAACATGAATTGAAATAAAAAGGGGGTCTCAATCTACCTCTTTCAAAATAAATCTTAGGGGTTTGTGTACTGTGTGTTTCTCGTTTACTTGAATTTCAATTTTGATCTATCTTTATGTATCTGTTGTTGCTGTGTTATCAAAGGAAAAGGGAAGGAATAAGTAAAATAACGTGAAGGTAGAATTTAGGCAGACGTGTATTTTAGATGGCAGGAGTCTTTAGCATTAATTCTAATGGCATTGGACTTCTGAAAAAATGGTTTATCCAGAATGGAATTAAAAATACTAATTAACTAACAAATTGTTTCAAATTCTCCAGTAACAAATTTGTTAGATTAGGATTTTAGGATGAATGAAAACTAACTCAAGATAATGGATAGTCTAATTCCTATCGGCTGAAAATCAAAGCTTTAAGGAATGAAATTCTTCCAAAATTCAAGAACCATAGTTTTTCTTTTACTTACTCTAACTTGGTTGTTCTTAATTAACTTATTCTCTAGCCTAATATACCTTATTAATTAAGACCTATCAAACGAGCCCAATACTACCATAGCAATTCTCACAACATCATTAATTTATTATTTAGTCTTGTGATATCGAGCATTCTATAAATCTAGAAATGTTAAATGAATCACGGCTTTTGCTAATACTAACTCTAATATGATTAGTGGACAAAACATAACTTAAAATTTTATTATAATTTGTCACAAAATATTTTGAAAGGGAAACATGTAATTAAAACATAGAATAAACTAAGTTAGCATACTTACATGACCACTTAAAAGAACATAAATTGGGAAAATTGTACCAGCTCGCATTTCTTCTTTCCAAAAATTTGGGAAAAACTATCGCTTTAAAATATGAAATCTTCTGATTGCTAAAAGGGTCTGGGTCTACTTCAATTGTGTCTCAGCAAGGCACTACAAAATTTTCCCAATTTATGTGCTTTAAGCGGTCATGTAAGTAAGTATGCTAGCTTAGTCTAGTCTGTGTTAATTACGTGTTTGCCTTTCAAAATATTTTGTGACAAATTATAATAAAATTTTAAGTTACGCCTAATAGTATTAGAGTTAGTATTTGCATAAGTACTGACTCAATTAAGATTTATAGTTTCTATCGAATGCTCGATATCGGAAGATTAATTATTAAATAATTGAAGTTGCGAGAATTACTATGACAATATTGGACTTGTTTGATAGGTCTTAATTAATCATGTATATTAGGCTCGAAAAGAAATTAATTCAAATAAGGACAACAAGTCAGAGTAAATAAAATAAAGACTATGGTTCTCGAATTTTTGAAGAATTTCATTCCTTCTGAATTTTGATTTTGAGCAAGCAGGAATTTACATATGATGCATATAAACTATCCGTTGTCTTGTGTTAGTTTTCATTCATCCTAATCTAAGAAATTTGTTAGTGGAGAGTTTTAAACAATTCAATTAATTGCATTCAAGGTAATCCATATTTTTTAAAAGTCCAATGCTATTAGTATTTATGCTGAAGACTCCTTTTATCTATAGCACACATCTGCCTAATTATACCTTCACATTATTTTACTTATTCCATCTCTTTTCCTTTGATAACTCAGCACAAATGACATATACACATCTATCAAATAGTTCATGTTAGGCAATTTTGTTGTCAAACGACCTCTCCGGGCGATGATGTAACCTCGGTTGTTTATTATCAATCGACCTCGGCCAAATGATTGATTAGTACATCGACACAATTATCGAGATAACACAATCCACTTTATTATGGACCGTTCGAAGCAACCTATTTTTATAGTGTTGCTCACGGTTCTCGCTCCATTCCTTGGAAGGCTATATTATTATTGTTGAAGCCCACTTAATTGAGTCGAGCCTCGTTTGTTGGTCCACCACTTAACCCTAACGTAACTTACCTATTTGGACATTTTACTTGGCATATAATCCCTCTCTTGTCTCGGCCTCCATAGAGTGCAATTTTCCCTTTCTCTTTGTGAGTCTCCCTCTCGGCCTCTCCTTTCTCCCTCACTGTGACCTTAGTGGTTAACCTTTTGTGGGCACATTATTGTGTTTCTCCTTCTCCAATTGGTAGCAACCGGAGTGGGGGCGGCAAGTGGTGGTGTTGGAGTTGTCTCAACGGTGTTAGTGTCGATATTGTGGTAATCTGAACCCGGTTTTGCACGTGGTGGCGGTGGAAATCAACCCTACTGTTCACGAATTAAAATTCAAGTAAAGGAAAAACAAATGGAGCACAAACCCTAAGATTTATTTCAAAAGAGGTAGACTCAGACCCCCTTTATTTCAATTTGTGTTATGTTTCAACTTGTATAGTTATGATTTTATGCTATATGAGACTCCTTATGGGGTTCAAATATGAACTGGTGTAGTGCACCAGACATGTGATATTGGTGGTGTAGTAGTACACCAAATGTTGGTATGTCACTTTATTATTGAAATGCATATTCTGTAAAAGTTTAAATGACTTGAGTATATGCGTAAAGTATGATATATTTTAATTTAATGTGCATATGAGTCTATTAAGTGTTTCTGTGAAAGACTCATTCCCTTTAACAATTTCAAATCAATGCGATCAATGGCGGTGTGGAGGAGTGCAGTGGCGTTTTGATGTTAACTCTAAAAATCATCGTTTAAGTCATGCTTGTTCAAACCATTATTTAAACTTCTAGAATATTTTCATTCAGTGATTTTGAAATATTAAAGATTGAATTGTTTGGTGGATTTGGTTCTAGGTGGATACGATATTTAATTGTGGTGTATTTAGTTCATTTGGGTTACAAGACTATTGTTTAAATATTTTCAGTTTCTGCCCTTAAGATGAAAAATTCACCTCCACCAAACTACTTCAAAATTTTGAGATGATTCCAGTTGGAGAAGGTAGTCATATGGGTTATCTATCTCTTGGTATTGGACTAATGGATTTTGATTGTGTAAACTTCAAGTTATGGATGTTTTCCAGAAGGCTGCCAGAAGGTATCTGAAAACAAATAGATCAGACTTTGAAAACTATTTTGACCCCATCTATCAATTAAATTTGCCTATAAAATTTTAACCTGTAATTCTCAAATGTGTAATGTGATTAGAGTTTAAATTTTGTAAACTTTGGATTTCATTTGGCTGCTGATCGAATTTTTTTAAGAAAGCTGTTCAAACTAAAAATCAATGTTTTTGTACTGAAAGTATTCTTTTGTTTTGCAACCGATCCCTGAAGCCTTAAGGCTTATGGTCCAATTTAATTTCCACATTTCATGAACAATCTAGGTAGGATTTTGCAAGTTTAAGATTTTATTAATGTCAAGAGTCCTTAGAGCTCTGGGCTTTAAAGCCCCCTTTTTTTTTTTTTTGCAATTACCCAAGCATCGTGGACATGCCGTTATATCATATGAACTATATTCTTTGAAAGAGCCTAATCCCATCTTATCCCTTACGAATTTCTATCAGATTGCTCAGGATTCAAACCCAAAATCTCTACCCTATGAAATAGTCAAACCGTTAACTTATGTATATCCTTTATGGGAGAGACTGAGCTCATATTATCCCTTATGGATTTTCTTTTGCATTCCTAGTATTCAAACACTTGACCACTCCTTAAGAGGGATAAAATGAGTCCAGCCACTCCCGGAGTAGAGAATGCTCAAGTTAACGGCTTGAGCACAGAGGTCAAGCTGTTACATAACCTGAACGGAAAAGTTTATTTAAATGTGTTTTAGGGATTACTTGAGATTCTTCCTAAAGGAAGACATCGTTGGTGAGTTTGTAATATAGGTTATTTATATGCATTGCAGAAGAATGGTTAAGTGTTTCAAGCTCGAAATGAAAAGTCTTTTTCGAGTTTGGAAATTGATTAATGAAAAAGGTATTGGATTACCCACTCACAGATGATGTGAGAGAGGCACACCATGTGGCATATCTCACTCAAGAGTAATGATGTGTGGCAAACTATTGAATGAAGCTAATGATGAGGAAGTGCATTTTGAACAAGAGAAGCGACGAAGCTGTTTATTTATCATGCTATCACAGGTAACCATAATTTGCCTTGCCCATTGGGGTCGAAACAAGGCAAAAAGGCAAAAGGTGGTGGAAAGGGCAATAAAGCATAGAAGGAAGCAAGGATCGACCAAATAAATATTCTTTAAGTAATTAGTCATTGTCTTGTGAGATCGATGCATGGACAACATGAACGATAAACATCAGCAATCATGCATCATGCAATTCTCTACTGTCATGTCAGCATGACTTGCCTAACATCTATATATACGAGATGTTCCCTTCATTTCACCAATTCTACAATCATCAACCATTTAAAAGCGTTCTCTTTATGAATATCTGTCTCTACATACCTTCTTAGCTAAATGACACTTCACAATCTTCAACAAGAAAGGAAGACATTCTATTCAAGAGCATCACATAAAAATCTTGTAAACCTCAACAAACATATCTTGTAGGAGAAAATTTGTCAAACTTTTATTTGCTTCAAGTTTTTGACTCACCCCAAACATGGAAAATCTTACAGCATCCGCAAATAGATAAATCATTTTATGGTAGCCAAATATTTTCTTTTATCATATGCTGCAATCGAATTACTTGTTTCATTATAATCGTTTGAAGTAATTTGACGATAGTTTTTTTAATCTTGGATAATTATTATGTCGGCGTGAATTGAGGAAAGATTGGAGGAATTATAGGAAATGAGATAGAAAGAAAAAATTTTCCTTACATAATAGCTTGATTGTAGGAATAAGATTTGTATATACAAGAATAGGAACTCTTCTTCTACCTATAAATTTGTAACACACGGCTACAAACAATATATAAGAAAATACAAATTTTCATTCTCTAACATGGTATCAGAGCCACATCCTAGGCATTATCATACCATAAACCTGGTCTTTCCTTACCTCTCCAATAATGTCAGACTCTGATGTAGAACAAAGAACTGGTGCATCTCAGTCTAATTCTATCTTCTCCAAACTTACAGCAAAAATGACTGAAGCTTTTACTAAGATCCAAACACCTACCTTGCCCATTGAACCTTCTGTTGCTCCAATTGGCATCAAGTTGGATGGCACCAACTTTGCTCTATGGTCCCAAGTTGTCGAGATGTATATCTTCGGTAAAGACAAGTTGGGATATATCAATGGAGATATTCAACAACTACCTTCGACAGATCCATCCTTTTGCAAATGGCATACAGACAATGCCATTGTCAAAGGTTGGCTAATTAACTCCATGGATTCCTCATTAATAGGGAATTTTATACGGTTTCCTACTTCCAAATTGGTGTGGGACTCCATTGCTACCACTTACTCTGATGGAATTGATACGTCTCAAGTTTATGATCTTAGACGTCATGTGACAAAGTTCGAACAAGCTGGAGGCTCTCTTGAGAAACACTACAATGACCTCCAAGGGTTATGGTATGAGATTGACTTCCGACGCGCTAATCCTATGGAGTGTGCAAGTGATATTAAGAAGTATAATACCATCCTTTAGGAAGATCGGGTTTATACTTTCTTGGATGGCCTTGATGATCGACTGGATAAAATACGAAGTGATGTGCTGCAGCTTCGCCCATCTCCTACTGTGGAGCAAGCTTATGCTCAAGTCCATTGCGAAGTAATTCACCAAGCTGTTATGATTATTGATGGTGCAGATGCGGTTCCTAGTGCTTTCTCCCCACCAAAGATCCTAGCGAGGTAGCCATAGTCACTACAGAGCCTCATCTACCCTTGACACCACAGGTTTCACCATTTTCGAACTCAGGTAATTGTGGTTGTGCCTATTATAGTTCATCTAATGATGCTGATCGTGGTGCATGGCTGTTGGACTCTGGTACCACTGACCATATGACATTCTCTGCTAAGGATTTTACACACACTTCGTTATCGAGAAGGACAAATATTGCGAATGCTAATGGTGATATCTCTCCTGTTACTGGTACTGGAACTGTGACATTGTTACCTACTTTACAACTGTATGATACATTACTTGTTCCATCATTATCTTATAGGCTCCTCTCTGTGAGTCAAGTAACATCTGATCTTAATTGTATGGTGCTAATGTACCCTAACTTTTGCCTTCTCTAGGACATTCTCACTAAGGAGATCATTGGGCGTGGTACTAAGAGAGGGTGGCTCTATATATTGATGATTTTAGTGTCGATCGAGCACATCATATGCAACATTCTCTTGGTACCAAAGAAAGGAAAATCTGGCTTTGGCATCGTCGATTAGGACATCTATCCTTCGCCCTACATGGAACACTTATTTCGGAATTTATTTTCTCAGGTGACACATTTTAATTTTCAATATGAAACTTGCATATTGGCAAAAAGTCATAGGGTGTCTTATCCCTTGAGCTTGAATAAGAAAATTACTCTTTTCGCATTGATCCACTCCAATGTGTGGGTCCTTCCTCAGTTACTACTGTATCCAGTTTCAAATGGTTCGTGCTATTTCTTGATGATTGTACCCGCATGACTTGGCTCTATTTGCTAAAACATAAAGCTGAAGTATTTGGTGTGTTTAAGGCATTTCATATTATGGTGCAAACATAGTTTTCATCTACGGTTCAGGTTCTTCGATCAGATAATGGTGATGAATATATTAATCACCAATTTCGTGATTATTTTTAGCAACATGGCATTATTCATGAGACTTCATGCCCCCAGACTCCTCAACAAAATAGTGTTGATGAGCGGAAAAATAGACATGTCCTTGAAACTGCCCAAGCTTTCTTAATTGGTGCCCATGCTCTTAATAGGTATTGGGCGGATGCGGTTACCACTATGGTACATCTCATAAATAGAATGCCCTCTAAGGTGTTAGGTTTCTAAACATCATTACAAGCCCTCTCTAGATATACCACTTTGCCCACAATATTGATGCTTCCACCTCGTGTATTTAGGTACGTAGCTTATGTCCATCTCCACAAGAACCAACAGACTAAGTTTGATTTGTTCTGTAGGTGCTTATTTTTGGGCTATGCAGTTCATCAAAAAGGCTATAGATACCACAATCCATCTTCTAATCGCACCTATGTTACCATCGATGTCACCTTTATGGAAAGCGAAACCTTCTTTCCACCCACTTCTCATCTTCAGGAGGAGATTGGACAAGAAGAACTGAATTGGATGAAATTAAATTGACCAAGCTTAACTGAAGCTCATGTGGAACCAATGTAATCAAAATATGTGCCTCCAGCTCCTGAACACGATGAATATGTGCATCTGGTTCTTTTAGCTCCTGAACACTATGAAGCTGATCAAAAAATTGCAATTTCTTTCCCCTCTATAGTACTCGAAGACCCAACTCCTAAGAATGATCTTGAGGTAATTCCTTTAAGACAAATATCACGAAATATGCTATTGGTTATATATTACCTTGCAGGCACAATCATGGCAAACCTCCAAGCTACTATTCACCAGAGAAAAGGAGATTAAGATACCCTATTGCCAATTATGTCTCCACAAAGGGATTGGCTGGACCTCTCAAGACCTTTATGAATAAAATTTCTATTTTTCATGTCCCAACAAGGGTGGAAGAAGCCTTGGAAGATCTGAAGTGGACTTAAGCAATCAAAGATGAAATGGAAAATTTAGTGAAAAACAAGACATGGAGCCTAGTGCTATTACCGGAAGGAAAGAAAACAGTTGGTTGCAAGTGGGTGTTTTCTATCAAACACAAAGCTAATGGATATATAGAAAGATACAAGGCAAGACTCGTGGCAGAAGGGTATACTCAGACATATGGTGTAGACTATCAAGAAACTTTCTCACCAGTAGCCAAATTAAATACTATTAGAGTATTGTTATCTATTGCAGCGAACTTAAATTGGCCACTCCACCAGTTTGATGTAAAAAATGCCTTTCTTCATGGCGATCTCGAAGAAGAGGTTTATATGGACATCCCACCAGGTTACTCACTGACCACGGAGAACTAATGAGGTGTGCAAGTTACAACAAGCCTTATATGGACTAAAGCAGTCACCGTGGGCTTGGTTTGGGCAATTTAGTTTGACAACGAAGAAGTATGGTTTCCAACAAAGCAATGCGATCATACATTATTTCTCAAAAATCGATACAGTAAGATAACAGCTTTAATTTTCTACGTCGACGATATGATCATTGTAGGAGGTGATAGTGAAGAAATATCACGACTTCAAAGGCGGTTGGCTAGTGAATTCGAAATGAAAAATCTAGGTAGACTCAAGTATTTTCTGGGAATAGAGATAACTAGATCAAACCAAGGCATCTTTTTGTGTCAAAGGAAATATGTCCTAGAGTTATTATCTGAGGTTGGCTTGTTAGAGTGCAAACCAGTGGATATCCCAATTGTATAGAATCACAAGCTCGGAATATATCCGGATCAGAAACTAACTGATAAGGGAAGATACCAATGACTAGTTGGGAAACTAATTTATCTCTCTCATACTCGTCCACATATTGCATATGCCATGAGTGTAGTGAGTCAATTTATGCATTGTCCAAGTGAGGAACACATGGACGCTGTAATTTGGATACTAAACTACTTAAAGTTCTCTCTAGGGAAAGGGCTTATGTTTTCTAAGAATGAACATTCGGGAGTTGAAGGCTACAGATGCAAACTGGTTTGGGAACATCATGGACTGTAAGTCGACTTTAGGGTATTTCACATTTGTTGGTGGAAATCTTGTTACATGGAGAAGTAAAAAACAAAATGTGGTGGCACTCTCTAGTGCAGAAGTAGAATTTCGTGTGATGGCCAATGGTCTATGTGAGCTTCTTTGGCTGAAAAACTTGCTAGCTGAGATTGGTTTTGCCCCCAAATCCAAAATGAACCTTTTTTGTGACAATAAAGCCGCCATAGATATTGCACACAATCCAATTCAGCATGATCGAATGAACCATGTGGAGGTAGATCGGCACTTCATCAAACATAACCTAGAGACTAAGACAATCCAGTTCCCATTTATCAAGTATGAGGACTAACTAGCAGACATACTTACCAAAGCCATGTCCAACAAAGATTTCTACAACACGCTGGTCAAGTTGCGCATAACAGATTTGTATACATCAACTTGAGGGGGAGTATCGACGAGAATTGAGGAAAGATTGGAGGAATTATAGGAAATGGGATAGAAAGAAAAATTTTTCCTTACATAGTAGCTTGATTGTAGGAATAACATTTGTATATACTAGAATAGGAACCCTTCTTCTACCTATAAATTTGTAACACACGGCTGTAAACAATATATAAGAAAATAGAGGTTTTCATTCTCTAACATATTAGTATATATAGTAATCATTTGAACTAAATGTACCATTTTGCTTTCTCTTATCAATATATCTTTAACCATAACTCCCTAATAGAATAGAAGAAGGTAATTTCATGGAATCGTTGATCTAATAAAAGGATTTAATTCTTGAAAACTATGAGGTAATCATATGATGGTAGCCCAATCATATTCCTTTAATCTAATTACCAGAACGATATTGAGCCTAGTCATTGTTCGAAATAAAGGTATCTTTATTATTATTATTCTTTTTGTCAAGATTTGTTTAACCTTAGCATTGGATTTATATTCATAAAGTCCCAAAGAAAGTTGCCCAACATCAATTGACCAATTTAGGCATCTTATTTATTTTCACTCAAATCATTTGAACTATCATGACCATAATTTTGAAAATCTTGGACAATTATTTGAATATCAATTAGATATTTAAATGAAAGGAACCTTTATGGTTTATTGGTCAAGATTTCTTTAATCTTAGCATTAGATTTACTTTTACAAAATCTCTTAAAAAAGAAAAGGTATTCGACCAAAATAAAAATTCTTAAACTTGGAATTAGATTTATATAATAGATATTACCCTGAAAGAGATAAAAGGCCAATTGACTAGTATTAGCCAATCACAAAATGCCACACTTCCAAATTTAGAAGTTAAATATTAGAATACCATCCAATAACTACCGATTTTTTATAATCCAAGAAAAAGGGAATTTAATAATTTTTTTTTATTAAAACCTCAGTACTGATAAGCTACATGTAAAGCCATACTTTTCGAAAAAATATACATCTTATAAGCTACATGTAAGCTCGTCCAAACAAGCACTAATGGTAGTTGAATAGGAAGAGGATGAGCCAGGTGGTATAGCAATGCAAGGAACTTGTCTGCCTCTGTACACTGCTTACATATGCATACCTATATTCATTTAACTGCATATGTATGTTATATGACTGTAGAGAGAGATTGTGTGTATCCATAGAGAGAGAGAGAGAGAGGTGAAGGAGTGTTTTTGTCGCGCTTCACCGCTTCATGACAGTCTGTCATACTCTCACCGCTCTCTATGTGAAAATATATATTCGCAGAAAAGCAACATGCATTTGCATGACTATTCAAATATATCTATTTAGAGGGTGAATAAGTTCACTAGACTAAGAAGTTTTCTTCAGATTTCGGTATTTTTTTCCCCCGAAGATGAGTCACTTTGGGTTTGGAAGCAGGTATGTGTGTGTGAGTGTGGATGTGTTCATTGATTTCATTGTGTTATTTTGTTCCTTAATGAATGCATGTGTATTTATCCATAAGTTGTAGATTTTGAAGTTCAATTTTTACCTGACTGTTATTCGGTGTTTTTATTATTATTATTATTATTATTTTTTTTTTTTTGTATCATGGAATAATCTTAGATCCGAAATAAGGGTTTTAAGAGTTTTAATGTTATTGGCAATTGGTTTTTGCACTGGTTTATATAAATGGATGATGAAATTATAATACATGAAATTTCAGTTTCAAGTTTGAAAGTATGCTCAGGTGAAAACGAAGGGACAAATTACTGTTCTGATGTTATAAGTTTCCTTTTTTTCTTTTCTTATTTATTTATTTTTTTTTATTTTTTTATTTTTTACATTTTGCTTTATTCTTAATGGTTTTCATCATAATTGACTGCAGAAGACTTAAAACATTTCGATCAAAGAAAGGTACTCCGTCAGGAAGTAAGGTTTGTTGTAATTATTAATGCTCACGCCTCAAAGGTGATCTCGCTGGTAATTTAGGTTGTGGCATCTTTCTATTTGAGTGGGGAAAACGTTTCACTGGGACGGCAGCCTAAGGGGGACTGCACATCTCATCTCCCTGAATTTGTGGGAACCAATTTATTATTTATCTAGAATATTTTCTGCAATCTTTAAATTGATCATCAATCGAAGTTCTAATTGATGCATATTATATGTTGAAGTAGGAAATAGAAATTAAGTATTTTAATTGATGCAGGGATTACAACTTCAGAAACACATAACTGCAACACTGAAGATTGTCAACTTAAGAGAAGCCGTGCAACTTCCCCTCGGAGAAGATGTTAATGAGTGGTTGGCTATAAATAGTAAGTCAATTCTTCATCTGCGTTCAGCCGATCATGCTGTCTTAATATAAATTTATTCAACTAGGAAGAAAAGAACTAATATTTGAGGATGGTAAAAATAGAAGAAGCAACTTATGAACTTCATAGTAAACCAACTACCAAAGAACTAAGATATTGTACGAATGATTAAAAAATTCACTTTGACTACTATATGAACTTCCTTTACCGTCAATTTCATATAAATGTAATTTTCCATTATGTTTTTAAAATAACTGACAAAAATCTTTCCAACATCTAGGACAAAAGTTACTGCCTATTGCTACTTGTACAGGTATCTTAATGCAATCCTCCTGCATGATTATTACATGTCAAGAGTAATTAAAACTTTTTTTTCCATTTTGCTGTAAGATTTATATCACATTCGCAGGTTTCCGCTTTGAGAAATCATTGTTTCGGTTGAATGAAACCATTTGCATTCAACATCAGGTTATTTATAGTTACAAGCATATGCGATCTTGGGGACTTTTTTTGTTGCATTCGTGTGTTTTTGATCTGAGAAATCATTGTTGCCATTTAATAAGAATGCCTGCATAAGTAATCTCATGGATATTGTGTCACCATAAGTTTCATACATATGTTGTACAACTTCGTAATAAATCAAAGCTTGTATCTCAACCTCTTGCCATTTGTCTTCCTTATCTGCAGCTGTTGACTTTTTTAATCAAGTGAGCATTCTCTATGCCACTCTCACAGAGTTCTGCACAGAATCAAGCTGTCCCATAATGTCAGCAGGGCCCAAGTATGTTTTTTAAGCTCCTTTTCATCAGTCTTTCGAGTCTGGTAATACATTTAATCCTCCTTAACATGCTATTCCACATTGCATCGCTTCAAGCGCCCTATTCTAATCTTTTAGATTCCTCATAAATGAATGACAGAGTGCGAAAGATATACAAATATTTGTAGACCCCTGGTTTAGCATGCATTTGATATACAAGTACTAGGAGATAGAAGTTTAGGATGTAAAAATTATGATGTGATAAATGCATTTTCTGATTATAAAGTGCCGACTATAAGTGGTGGTATGTATTGAATTTGTTGAATACTTTCCTCTACTAAAATTCGTTGTCGCAGGTATGAGTACAGATGGGCTGATGGAGTTAATATAAAGAAACCCATAGAGGTTTCTGCTCCAAAATATGTTGAATACTTAATGGGGTGGATTGAAACTCAGCTCGACGATGAGTTAATATTTCCACAGAACTTAGGTATATGGAACTTCACTATCTTTTTAACATTATGTTCTTGATCAACACATTATATCTGTAATTAACGATTTATTCTGACACAGGTGCTCCATTCCCTCCCAACTTTCACGATGTTGTTAAAATCATATCCAAAAGAATGTTTCGTGTGTATGCGCATATCTATCGCTCACATTTCCAGAAGATTGTGGCTCTTAAAGAAGAAGCTTATCTGAATACTTGCTTTAAGCATTTCGTTCTCTTCACTTCGGTAAGTATATCTTCTTCATCGCACTTTTTGTATACCTCCAAACTTTAATTGCTGCAAAAACCAGTCATTTTGAGAAAAATTCATCGGGTGGATGCATTTAGGTCATTTTTTGACATGTCAATTAAATCTTGTCGTGGATACAGCTGCACATGATTCATTGATCTTGCTCTTAGTCAGAGTAGGCTTAACAGCCATTAAGGGTCAGAAAGAGAACTTTTATGCTATGCGAGATAATATTAATTAATGTCGCATGTCATGTTAAAATAAGCATAAGATGTGGTTAATATTCTCTTGGTTACGCGCTTTTTTCTCTACATTTATTATTTGAACTTTGTTATTTGTACACTGATTTTTGATACTTTGATTGACATTTGCATTGAACTATTTAAAATTTAAACTGTCTAATAGGATAATGACACGTGACAAAGTGTAAACTAAAGTGTGTACCATAGTGTACATGTAGAAATGTTCTTATTATTTAATTTGTCAACTTGATCATCTTATGCAGGAATTTGGCCTGATAGACAAGAGAGAGCTTGCACCTGTTTCTGAGATTGTTGAGACTATTCTAGAAATTCTAGAAATCTAGGAGCCCATTCATTCTTTATTTATATATTAGCAAGATTATCTCAACATCCTTGAGCCCTTAAAAAGTCATCCAATCTCCTCAACCGATCTGAACTAGTTTTGAGGGCCGGGTGAAAACCAAAAAAAATGAACTTGTGGAGGATTACCTGCTTGTAAATTTTGAAGCTTAGTACCTAGTGAACCTTTGTCAGTACTGTCATGGATCTATTTTGAAGTGTAATGAAATTAACTTTTGTTCTTATTCTGTTTTAATGGGTAACTTGAAACATTTTAGCTATACTATCTTTACTTAATTGCTTGAGGGATACCAAATATCTGTCGAGCTTGCTTCTCTCCGCATGAAATTATTGTATAATAGAAAATTTTATATTCAACTGTTGTTTTTGTTTTGGTAACATTTATTTGTCTTCCCTAAATCTTTATTTTCTGTTACATGGTTACACAAAAATTTCTAATAGTCAAGTCAAAGAAAGAAGAAAGAGTAAAACAATTAGATGCAGTCATGGCTATTTTCGATTTGTTACATCTTTCATGCGGGTTGTGGCTGGCAAATTTTGGCACCTCAACCCCCATATGCAGTAAGAATCCTGTCGAAGAAAGAATTGTTCTTCTCTCCCATGTCACCATACTGTGGCCATAGCAAAGGACCACTCTTTTCCTCGTTTCGGCAAGAGGGCCAGGGGTGAACTGGTCCGTTGGTCTTTCATGAATATCCGCAGCAAGGATACACTAGAATTCTAGTAACTGATTTTCAAACACGGAAACTATTTCTCATTTTAGGCAGCTTATCATTGATAAAAATTAGTTTTTTGAATTATTTCGAAAGGGTAGATGATCAAAGATTTTCAGGTTCAACCAGTTTGATTGGAAATTAAAAATAATAATTAAATTAAGCATATTATGCCCCTGTTTAATTAGTGCAGATGAAATTAAGATTTCTAATAGATTTTGACAAAATATGTTCAAATGTGTGGTTGAAAATAGTGGATCACATAAAATGTGTGGTTAAAATTAATTATTAACTTTGATTTAGGATTGAAAAAAAAAAAAACTTATTTTTATCTTATGCCAGACAGGGCTATATATACTCGATATAAAAACATTAGATATTAAATTTCCAGGTCACTTTTCAATAATATTTTCAAAATTTTCACTCTTGAGCATGTGTTTCAATGAATCTATTCTTGATTTCTCAAGACCTTTATGAATAAAATTTCTATTTTTCATGTCCCAACAAGGGTGGAAGAAGCCTTGGAAGATCTGAAGTGGACTTAAGCAATCAAAGATGAAATGGAAAATTTAGTGAAAAACAAGACATGGAGCCTAGTGCTATTACCGGAAGGAAAGAAAACAGTTGGTTGCAAGTGGGTGTTTTCTATCAAACACAAAGCTAATGGATATATAGAAAGATACAAGGCAAGACTCGTGGCAGAAGGGTATACTCAGACATATGGTGTAGACTATCAAGAAACTTTCTCACCAGTAGCCAAATTAAATACTATTAGAGTATTGTTATCTATTGCAGCGAACTTAAATTGGCCACTCCACCAGTTTGATGTAAAAAATGCCTTTCTTCATGGCGATCTCGAAGAAGAGGTTTATATGGACATCCCACCAGGTTACTCACTGACCACGGAGAACTAATGAGGTGTGCAAGTTACAACAAGCCTTATATGGACTAAAGCAGTCACCGTGGGCTTGGTTTGGGCAATTTAGTTTGACAACGAAGAAGTATGGTTTCCAACAAAGCAATGCGATCATACATTATTTCTCAAAAATCGATACAGTAAGATAACAGCTTTAATTTTCTACGTCGACGATATGATCATTGTAGGAGGTGATAGTGAAGAAATATCACGACTTCAAAGGCGGTTGGCTAGTGAATTCGAAATGAAAAATCTAGGTAGACTCAAGTATTTTCTGGGAATAGAGATAACTAGATCAAACCAAGGCATCTTTTTGTGTCAAAGGAAATATGTCCTAGAGTTATTATCTGAGGTTGGCTTGTTAGAGTGCAAACCAGTGGATATCCCAATTGTATAGAATCACAAGCTCGGAATATATCCGGATCAGAAACTAACTGATAAGGGAAGATACCAATGACTAGTTGGGAAACTAATTTATCTCTCTCATACTCGTCCACATATTGCATATGCCATGAGTGTAGTGAGTCAATTTATGCATTGTCCAAGTGAGGAACACATGGACGCTGTAATTTGGATACTAAACTACTTAAAGTTCTCTCTAGGGAAAGGGCTTATGTTTTCTAAGAATGAACATTCGGGAGTTGAAGGCTACAGATGCAAACTGGTTTGGGAACATCATGGACTGTAAGTCGACTTTAGGGTATTTCACATTTGTTGGTGGAAATCTTGTTACATGGAGAAGTAAAAAACAAAATGTGGTGGCACTCTCTAGTGCAGAAGTAGAATTTCGTGTGATGGCCAATGGTCTATGTGAGCTTCTTTGGCTGAAAAACTTGCTAGCTGAGATTGGTTTTGCCCCCAAATCCAAAATGAACCTTTTTTGTGACAATAAAGCCGCCATAGATATTGCACACAATCCAATTCAGCATGATCGAATGAACCATGTGGAGGTAGATCGGCACTTCATCAAACATAACCTAGAGACTAAGACAATCCAGTTCCCATTTATCAAGTATGAGGACTAACTAGCAGACATACTTACCAAAGCCATGTCCAACAAAGATTTCTACAACACGCTGGTCAAGTTGCGCATAACAGATTTGTATACATCAACTTGAGGGGGAGTATCGACGAGAATTGAGGAAAGATTGGAGGAATTATAGGAAATGGGATAGAAAGAAAAATTTTTCCTTACATAGTAGCTTGATTGTAGGAATAACATTTGTATATACTAGAATAGGAACCCTTCTTCTACCTATAAATTTGTAACACACGGCTGTAAACAATATATAAGAAAATAGAGGTTTTCATTCTCTAACATATTAGTATATATAGTAATCATTTGAACTAAATGTACCATTTTGCTTTCTCTTATCAATATATCTTTAACCATAACTCCCTAATAGAATAGAAGAAGGTAATTTCATGGAATCGTTGATCTAATAAAAGGATTTAATTCTTGAAAACTATGAGGTAATCATATGATGGTAGCCCAATCATATTCCTTTAATCTAATTACCAGAACGATATTGAGCCTAGTCATTGTTCGAAATAAAGGTATCTTTATTATTATTATTCTTTTTGTCAAGATTTGTTTAACCTTAGCATTGGATTTATATTCATAAAGTCCCAAAGAAAGTTGCCCAACATCAATTGACCAATTTAGGCATCTTATTTATTTTCACTCAAATCATTTGAACTATCATGACCATAATTTTGAAAATCTTGGACAATTATTTGAATATCAATTAGATATTTAAATGAAAGGAACCTTTATGGTTTATTGGTCAAGATTTCTTTAATCTTAGCATTAGATTTACTTTTACAAAATCTCTTAAAAAAGAAAAGGTATTCGACCAAAATAAAAATTCTTAAACTTGGAATTAGATTTATATAATAGATATTACCCTGAAAGAGATAAAAGGCCAATTGACTAGTATTAGCCAATCACAAAATGCCACACTTCCAAATTTAGAAGTTAAATATTAGAATACCATCCAATAACTACCGATTTTTTATAATCCAAGAAAAAGGGAATTTAATAATTTTTTTTTATTAAAACCTCAGTACTGATAAGCTACATGTAAAGCCATACTTTTCGAAAAAATATACATCTTATAAGCTACATGTAAGCTCGTCCAAACAAGCACTAATGGTAGTTGAATAGGAAGAGGATGAGCCAGGTGGTATAGCAATGCAAGGAACTTGTCTGCCTCTGTACACTGCTTACATATGCATACCTATATTCATTTAACTGCATATGTATGTTATATGACTGTAGAGAGAGATTGTGTGTATCCATAGAGAGAGAGAGAGAGAGGTGAAGGAGTGTTTTTGTCGCGCTTCACCGCTTCATGACAGTCTGTCATACTCTCACCGCTCTCTATGTGAAAATATATATTCGCAGAAAAGCAACATGCATTTGCATGACTATTCAAATATATCTATTTAGAGGGTGAATAAGTTCACTAGACTAAGAAGTTTTCTTCAGATTTCGGTATTTTTTTCCCCCGAAGATGAGTCACTTTGGGTTTGGAAGCAGGTATGTGTGTGTGAGTGTGGATGTGTTCATTGATTTCATTGTGTTATTTTGTTCCTTAATGAATGCATGTGTATTTATCCATAAGTTGTAGATTTTGAAGTTCAATTTTTACCTGACTGTTATTCGGTGTTTTTATTATTATTATTATTATTATTTTTTTTTTTTTTTTGTATCATGGAATAATCTTAGATCCGAAATAAGGGTTTTAAGAGTTTTAATGTTATTGGCAATTGGTTTTTGCACTGGTTTATATAAATGGATGATGAAATTATAATACATGAAATTTCAGTTTCAAGTTTGAAAGTATGCTCAGGTGAAAACGAAGGGACAAATTACTGTTCTGATGTTATAAGTTTCCTTTTTTTCTTTTCTTATTTATTTATTTTTTTTTATTTTTTTATTTTTTACATTTTGCTTTATTCTTAATGGTTTTCATCATAATTGACTGCAGAAGACTTAAAACATTTCGATCAAAGAAAGGTACTCCGTCAGGAAGTAAGGTTTGTTGTAATTATTAATGCTCACGCCTCAAAGGTGATCTCGCTGGTAATTTAGGTTGTGGCATCTTTCTATTTGAGTGGGGAAAACGTTTCACTGGGACGGCAGCCTAAGGGGGACTGCACATCTCATCTCCCTGAATTTGTGGGAACCAATTTATTATTTATCTAGAATATTTTCTGCAATCTTTAAATTGATCATCAATCGAAGTTCTAATTGATGCATATTATATGTTGAAGTAGGAAATAGAAATTAAGTATTTTAATTGATGCAGGGATTACAACTTCAGAAACACATAACTGCAACACTGAAGATTGTCAACTTAAGAGAAGCCGTGCAACTTCCCCTCGGAGAAGATGTTAATGAGTGGTTGGCTATAAATAGTAAGTCAATTCTTCATCTGCGTTCAGCCGATCATGCTGTCTTAATATAAATTTATTCAACTAGGAAGAAAAGAACTAATATTTGAGGATGGTAAAAATAGAAGAAGCAACTTATGAACTTCATAGTAAACCAACTACCAAAGAACTAAGATATTGTACGAATGATTAAAAAATTCACTTTGACTACTATATGAACTTCCTTTACCGTCAATTTCATATAAATGTAATTTTCCATTATGTTTTTAAAATAACTGACAAAAATCTTTCCAACATCTAGGACAAAAGTTACTGCCTATTGCTACTTGTACAGGTATCTTAATGCAATCCTCCTGCATGATTATTACATGTCAAGAGTAATTAAAACTTTTTTTTCCATTTTGCTGTAAGATTTATATCACATTCGCAGGTTTCCGCTTTGAGAAATCATTGTTTCGGTTGAATGAAACCATTTGCATTCAACATCAGGTTATTTATAGTTACAAGCATATGCGATCTTGGGGACTTTTTTTGTTGCATTCGTGTGTTTTTGATCTGAGAAATCATTGTTGCCATTTAATAAGAATGCCTGCATAAGTAATCTCATGGATATTGTGTCACCATAAGTTTCATACATATGTTGTACAACTTCGTAATAAATCAAAGCTTGTATCTCAACCTCTTGCCATTTGTCTTCCTTATCTGCAGCTGTTGACTTTTTTAATCAAGTGAGCATTCTCTATGCCACTCTCACAGAGTTCTGCACAGAATCAAGCTGTCCCATAATGTCAGCAGGGCCCAAGTATGTTTTTTAAGCTCCTTTTCATCAGTCTTTCGAGTCTGGTAATACATTTAATCCTCCTTAACATGCTATTCCACATTGCATCGCTTCAAGCGCCCTATTCTAATCTTTTAGATTCCTCATAAATGAATGACAGAGTGCGAAAGATATACAAATATTTGTAGACCCCTGGTTTAGCATGCATTTGATATACAAGTACTAGGAGATAGAAGTTTAGGATGTAAAAATTATGATGTGATAAATGCATTTTCTGATTATAAAGTGCCGACTATAAGTGGTGGTATGTATTGAATTTGTTGATTACTTTCCTCTACTAAAATTCGTTGTCGCAGGTATGAGTACAGATGGGCTGATGGAGTTAATATAAAGAAACCCATAGAGGTTTCTGCTCCAAAATATGTTGAATACTTAATGGGGTGGATTGAAACTCAGCTCGACGATGAGTTAATATTTCCACAGAACTTAGGTATATGGAACTTCACTATCTTTTTAACATTATGTTCTTGATCAACACATTATATCTGTATTAACGATTTGTTCTGACACAGGCGCTCCATTCCCTCCCAACTTTCACAATGTGGTCAAAATCATATCCAAAAGAATGTTTCGTGTGTATGCGCATATCTATCGCTCACATTTCCAGAAGATTGTGGCTCTTAAAGAAGAAGCTTATCTGAATACTTGCTTTAAGCATTTCGTTCTCTTCACTTCCGTAAGTTTATCTTCTTCATCACACTTTTTCTATACCTCCAAACTTTAAGTGCTGCAAAAAACAGTCATTTCGAGAAAAATTCATTGGGTGGAAGCATTTAGGTCATTTTTTGAAATGTCAATTAAATCTTGTCGTGGATACAGCTGCACATGATTCATTGATCTTGCTCTTAGTCAGAGTAGGCTTAACAGCCATTATGGGTCAGAAAGAGAACTTTTATGCTATGCGAGATAATATTAATTAATGTCCCATGTCATGTTAAAATAAGCATAAGATGTGGTTAATATTCTCTTGGTTATGCACTTTTTTCTCTACATTTATTATTTGAACTTTGTTATTTGTATACTGATTTTTGACACTTTGGTTGACACTTGCATTAAACTATTTGAAATTTAAATTGTCTAATAGGATAATGACATGTGACAAAGTGTAAACTAAAGTGTGTACCATAGTGTACAAGTAAAAATGTTCTTATTATTTAGTTTGTCAACTTGATCATCTTATGCAGGAATTTGGCCTGATAGACAAGAGAGAGCTTGCACCTGTTTCTGAGATTGTTGAGACTATTCTAGAAATCTAGGAGCCCATTCATTCTTTATTTATATATTAGCAAGATTATCTCAACATCCTTGAGCCCTTAAAAAGTCATCCAATCTCCTCAACCGATCAGAACTAGTTTGAGGGCAGGGTGAAATCCAAAAAAAATGAACTTGTGGTGGATTACCTGCTTGTAAATTTTGAAGCCTAGAGTACCTAGTGAACCTTTGTCAGTACTGTCATGGATCTATTTTGAAGTGTAATGAAATTAACTTTTGTTCTTATTCTGTTTTAATGGGTAACTTGAAACATTTTAACTATACTATCTTTACTTAATTGCTTGAGGGATACCAAATATCTGTCGAGCTTGCTTCTCTCCGCATGAATTATTGTATAATAGAAAATTTTATATTCAACTGTTGTTTTTGTTTTGGTAACATTTATTTGTCTTCCCTAAATCTTTATTTTCTGTTACATGGTTACACAAAAATTTCTAATAGTCAAGCCAAAGAAAGAAGAAAGAGTAAAACAATTAGATGCAGTCATGGCTATTTTCGATTTGTTACATCTTTCATGCGGGTTGTGGCTGGCAAATTTTGGCACCTCAACCCCCATATGCAGTAAGAATCCTGTCGAAGAAAGAATTGTTCTTCTCTCCCATGTCA
Source organism: Olea europaea var. sylvestris (assembly GCF_002742605.1). Lineage (NCBI taxonomy): Eukaryota > Viridiplantae > Streptophyta > Magnoliopsida > Lamiales > Oleaceae > Olea > Olea europaea. The sequence goes on along the minus strand of NC_036255.1, from coordinate 6,216,164 downwards.
CCATACTGTGGCCATAGCAAAGGACCACTCTTTTCCTCGTTTCGGCAAGAGGGCCAGGGGTGAACTGGTCCGTTGGTCTTTCATGAATATCCGCAGCAAGGATACACTAGAATTCTAGTAACTGATTTTCAAACACGGAAACTATTTCTCATTTTAGGCAGCTTATCATTGATAAAAATTAGTTTTTTGAATTATTTCGAAAGGGTAGATGATCAAAGATTTTCAGGTTCAACCAGTTTGATTGGAAATTAAAAATAATAATTAAATTAAGCATATTATGCCCCTGTTTAATTAGTGCAGATGAAATTAAGATTTCTAATAGATTTTGACAAAATATGTTCAAATGTGTGGTTGAAAATAGTGGATCACATAAAATGTGTGGTTAAAATTAATTATTAACTTTGATTTAGGATTGAAAAAAAAAAAAACTTATTTTTATCTTATGCCAGACAGGGCTATATATACTCGATATAAAAACATTAGATATTAAATTTCCAGGTCACTTTTCAATAATATTTTCAAAATTTTCACTCTTGAGCATGTGTTTCAATGAATCTATTCTTGATTAAATTTCTTATTTCTCTCAACTGTTACGTATTAAAGATACATTTATTTTCAAGAAAATAATCCCGTGAAAGCGATACTAATGTAGAAAATTATACGCCACGGTGAAGAAACAAATATCCTCCCTACCCGAATCCATAGCTCAAGAAATTGTACTGGGATTTGAGAAATGATAATGACAGGTACATAATCAATTTGGATCACTTTTAACCATTGAAAGGCTTACAATATACTAACAGCTACTGAATATTTTATAATGGCGATAACAATTATACTATGAATTCGAATATTGAAGAAAAAATATTGTCATTTCATACCGGGTAAGTCGGTAATTGAATATTTATGCTGTCAGCCATATTAATTTCAATGGAGAAACTTGAAACCAATTCAATGTAACTATTTGTTTTATCTATCACCTTCAAGATTGTATATTTATGAATAGAGTAATGTTATTTAGCCTCACTAGAGTTGTAAACCTAGTTTAGGTGGCATTCGATGATAGGTTAAATGAAAAATGAAATTAAATGAATTTCACCCATCAATTAATGTCACATTAGCGCCACTTAAACTAAGATTACAATCTTAGTGGGGCTACATAGCATTACTCTTATGAATATACTTCTTCAATCTGTAGCAAATATATATAACCGATGAAATGGACTGTGTGCTAAATATCTTAATAATTAATTTTCATGCTTACTCTAAGTTTATTAGTTATACCCTTATTATTCTATGATGTATAGGGAGTTGATTTTCAAGGAATAGCAAAATTTTAGGTCAAAGAAGTAAATTTCATATGGATCAAATATTTTGGAACATTTAAATTAATTTTTTTAAGCAGTAGCCTATAATTTGGCATATTGGTATCTAATTTTTTGTGTAGTGATAAGTGTATTTATACACTTATTTAGACTTATAAATACAGAAACTTTAATAGTTCATTTAAGCAACTACAGTCTAATTTAATGTATATTTTGTTTATTAGATAAAACTCGATGACTGGAAGTGGCATTGAAAGAAAAAAGAAGCAAAAAACTACGAAAAATGATGAATTCCAAAGTTTGAGGACCAAATTGCAAATATCCAAGTTTGAGGTCCACAAGATGATACTTTGGAGATTGCTAGGAGACAATTGGATGCAATAACAGTAAAAAAGGAATGGAATTTTTTTTTTCAATCGCACAAGTTATTTTCCAGATTTTTAATCAAAAAATTGAGACTTATTTTTGGCATAATAAACGTCTGACTTGGAAAAAATATATATATTTCTAGTAAAGTTGTATTCATTTGAGTTAGTTTTTCAATGCCTTTGAATCATCTCAATGGAATTTCGAGAGATAAAGTTATGACTCATATATTGACTGCTGTGCAAAGAAAAAAATTGTGCTTGACGGTAACTATTATGGAAATCAATTTGAACGTAATTTTCAGCCAATTTTTGACTTCTACAAATACCAAATAGAAGAATACACTAAAGACACCACACATATACATGTTATACTCCACTATTCATTAATTGTTATAATTAAATGAGACAAAATTCATAGTTTTTTTTGTGAGAGAATTAAAGGGAATTTGCAATAATTCAATCAAGTGGAGATTCAAACTTTATTTTTGGGCAAAGAATAGGAGGCGTAAGTGGTGATTCACCAAGAAACCATCGAAGAGATTCAAGATCTCAAGATTCGTCTTTGTCTTCTCATTTTATCAAAAAATTCAGGCTATGTCTTTCCACTTAAATAGGATTTCTTGTATTTGATATGCTATGCTAAATTTATAATTGCAAGGATGTAGATTAATCCTTGTTATGAAGTTTTTAATATTAAAAAGTATTACAACATCCAATATGTTTGAATTCATGGGTGGTTGTTATTGAGCTTTAATGCATTTTCAATTGCTTGAATTTTATTGATTTCAAAAGAAATAATACAAAAGACAACACTTATAACAATCATTTTAAAAGTTCGATAAGAGATAAAGATATACCGCTATGTTTTAAATGATTTCTTAGATGTCCTAGAGTTTAATATTTGTTTTCATGTTTGCATCTTTTATAGAGATATAGGACATGTTATATAAAGATATAGATTTAACTGAATTGAGAGATACTTTTAAATAACTTAGAAACATTGATCAACATGAATAAGTACATATTGTTATGGTATTTAATTGTATTAATAATTGATTAACAAGTGGAATTCAAAGTCCAGCATTCATCTCACGTATTTCACAAAAACCTTCATAATTAGCTTAGTTAATAGAATTAGATCATTTAGTATAAATACTCAAACCAATATGGCTATTCAATTAAGGTAGAAATTGATTGACGCTAGATTAAGTGCGTAGTCATCGTGTGTTCGACAACTCTATTCACTATTTGATTACTTGTTCATGATCTCGTTCACTTTAAAAAAATCAAACGATCAAGATTTTGGCACCGTTGTCGGGAATATTGTATTTAATTGATTTTAGTTAATTCTAGCTTTAATTTGAATTTTTATTGCTTATTTAGTTAGTTTCATAAATTAGAAAAATATTACAGCATTTTTTTCCTTTTCTAGGACTTCGTATAGAAAGTTCCAGACACGATGGTCTTAGTCAATTTGATCTGAAAATCAAATGAATGTTCAAGTTGAGGAGAAGAAAACAATTTGAAGCGCAAAAATAGCAAGCAGAATCAATAGTAGAAAACATACAAATCAGGTGGTCGTTGAATTGAATGTAAATGGAGCACATTTGGATGTAGCTATAGGCAATGAAACCGCAAAGTTGATAGGCGAATACATGGTTCCACCAGTTGTGGAAAACTAATCTAGCATTGTATATCTAGCATTTGATCAAGCAAATTTCTACTTGAGGACGGATGTGATCAATACGTTTGAGAACGCACTAAAATTCTTTGGGAGAGCTACTGAAGGCCTCAATGCTCATATTTCGAGATTTCTGGACATGTGTGCAACAATAGAATATTCGGGGGTTTCAAGTGAAGCAATCCACCTAAGGCTCTTATTTTACACTTTTAGAGACTCGGTTATGGAACGGTCAGATGCTTTTCCACGTCATAGCATCACCAGCCAGAATAGTCTAAGCTAAAAATTCCTAACAAATATTTCTAACCTAAAAGGATTGTTGGGTTGTGGGATGAACGTTCTCCTAAATTGGCTCGGATTGCTACTATGAGGCTTGGAATATGTCCAAGGGGTTGCTACATTAATGTGCATAGCATGAGCTGAAAAAATGGATCCAAGTTCAGTATTTCTACATTAGGCTAAATTCAATAAGCAAGGCAAACGTTGACTTTTTGTGATAGTTCGATCGCAAAAAGAACAAAGGATCAAGTTTATCAAATCATGGAGGATCTTGCATTCACTAGTACACTTTGGCCATCACAAATATCAAGGGGAAGAAAGTTGCTAGAGTCTATGAAGTTGACTTACTGATAGCGATCTCAGCACAGTTAGACGCATTACATCAGAAGGTGTATAAAATGACGAAGTTAGAAGTTTATTAGGTAAAACTCAATGATCAGGAGTAGAATTGAAAGAAAGAAGCAAAACAATGACAAAGTTCAAAGTTTGATGACCAAATTTCAAATATTCACTAGTTGATTAACAATAAAATGATACTTTGAAGATTATTAGAAGACAATAAGATGCAATTAGAAGTTAAAAAGGAAAAAAAATATATGATCAAAATATTATAACAAATCAATTTTCAATCACACAAGTTATATTCCATATTTTTAATTAAAGATTGAGAGCCATTTTTAGCTTAGTACATGCTCAGAAATACGATGTGTTGTAATCTAGATATGTTGGCTAAATTTTTAATTTCAAGCTTGTTATGAAGTTTTTAATATAAAATAACATTTTGACATCCAATATGTGTGAATTCATGGATGGTTGTTATTGAGTTCTATGATTGAACATCAATTATTCATGATGTGAATTTTATTGATTTCGAGAGAAAAAATAGAATAAATAGAACTTATAACAATAATTGTAAAGTCCAATAGGAGATAGAGATATGTGGATATGGTTTGGATGATTTCTATAGATGTTCTAGAATTTTTAATGCGTATTTTCATGTTCGTATTTTATAAAGATATAAGGTCACGTGAATGGATAAATTTAATTGACATCGATAGATTTTTTTAGTTAACTAAGGAACATTGATCGACATGAATAAGTACATATTGTTATGATATTCAATTGTATTAAAAATGGATTAACAAGGGGATTCAAAGTCTTAGCATTCATCTAGCATATTTGACAAAAACCTTCATAATTAGCTTAGTTGGTATAATTAGATCATTTAGTATAAATACTCAAATGAACTTGGCTATTCAATTAAGGTCGAAATTAATTGACAGTAGATTAAATACATAATCCCCGTGGGTTCAACACTTTATTCACTATTTTATTACTTTGTTTACAATCTCGTTCACTTGCGAGAAATCAAACGATCAAGTAGCCTAATGATGTTCTTAGAATTATTTAGATGAAATCTACATTGTGGCATATTGTATTGAACCATACTTGATATTTTTATTTATCGAAGCTATGGATAACAAGATTATATATGGATTTATGTGAATAATTTTATTTTGTAATTATTTTAGGTTTGTAAGTAATCAAATAAATGGACAAGTTTGAAAAAAAATAAAATTAAGTGGACTAAAATTATTTTTGACAGCGTTCGTGCGCACGCCTTAAAAATCATGTCACTTTTTATGGCTTGCATTAAGGAATGCCTTAAAAAGAATGAATGTAATTATCGGCGTCCCTAAAGGCATGCCTAAAAAGTGATATACTTTTTATTGCATGCACATTAACGCCGTAAAATTTGCATGCCGTAAAAGTGAGTCACCTTTTATTGCATTGTTTTATATGTAGTGTTGTCGTAAGTTGTAAAGAACTTTTTACAGCATACACCATAGAAGGTGAACTTTGCTTTAGTGGTTCCATGCAAATCATCCAGTGGGCTGCACATCTCCGCTCAAATCAAGTCAGCCACTCTGTGTGTCAACTGAAGTTATGGCAATCCTTTGTAAGTACAACTAATTTGGACTTCAATATTAACTGGGTCTCACAAATAAAGCCCAGAAAAGAATTTGCATAAAGACTCTCTTCTTGCACACGGATCTCACCCGGCTCCCTCATATAAGGGCATCCAACACCGTTAACTTTTTGGCTTTAGATCTAAATTTCTTCCATGTGATTTTCCCTTTGTCATATTTATCAACTAGCTTTACTGAATTCGTCCTGCACTTGAATGGAATGAAAAGAAAAAGACTTCTTCATGTGAATAGATTTGTTCTCTATGAATACTTAACATGTTGATGATGCTTCTTAAAAGAAATAAACTAAAATTTCTCAATTATACTGCCAAAAGTAGTGAGGTTTGAATGCTACCTGTCTGGATTGATAGTTTTCTTGAAACATTTGAAACACGAATGACATTGTACTGCCTTATTCATGTTTCCATCATAGGTGTAAAAGAAAACGTCACTCTGAAGGGCGAAAACATAATCCAAACTGGCCTGCATATCTTGGTGATTGCTTAAAGGATCCATTCTTCCTTTCTCGAAAGAATCAAGTGCGAAAAGATATTTGAATACTCTCCATTAGATATTTCATGCTACCATTTACAAAAGCTTCACCGGCTGCAAAGTACATTCTAGTGCGGGATGGGAAGCCAAGGGCTTTGAGCGAGGGGGCTGTCTGAAGCATCAATTTTCCTCGAGTCTTAGCAACACCAAGACATACATCCTCTAGCTCAACTATTGGGAGGGGACCAGTTTAAAACTACTATTCATTAGAGAAAATATGACCGATAAAAAATCTTAAACACTAACTTAGCACCAGGACTAAATCACCTTTTGAAATAACATAAACTATCATAGAACTTATCAAAACAATTGCACAAGCACTAGAATCTATATTTTCAGTACTTGAAAAAGTTCCTGATCGCTATTTTTTGTTCTCTAGAGAAGTATGACCCACATTAGGTCTTCTACGTTGATGCTAAAGCATCGTGTTCTCTAATACAGCAATTGGATATCCAACTCAAGTTGACCAATAGAAATACTTCACCCTTATCATATATTCCATTCATCACATTGGATAGATAGAAATCATATTCATAGAATATGGTTCACTTTCAAGATACCTTGGGTTGACATGGTAGACGCGTGAGGTTCAAACCTTAATATGCCAAATGTTATTTCGTTACACAATTTGAGTTTTTTCACATTGTGACTGAGAGCTCTCACTTAACACCTTGATTAAGGTCAACAACTATAGATTTTGATAATAATTATCAGATATTATAGGCTGTAGTATTCTTCATCAATGAGCATATATGCACATATACTATTTTAAATTTATGAAGATTAATATATATGATAGTTAAAAATTAGGCACATAATCAGAAGTTCACTACTCCAAACCATCATCCGCAATCCTAATATTTCAAAATCATAAACTTGATTTCAAAATGCATAATTCATAGGGCAAGAATGAGATTAATTCTTCCAATCGAAAACTCCCACTCAATTGGTGGATTATACAGTTCTAGCTAGGCCAGTGAACTATCACTCAATGAATTATCAATAGGTCTAAATAAGCATCTCACTAATTTTAGTATAGAACTTATGGTAATCGATGAATTAACTAATGTCATGTAATTCACTAGAGCATTTTCATAAATTGCAATAAAAAAAAAAAAACATAAGCACTTTCAACGAGTAAAGTGTACATGAAACTAGCCATATCAGACTAAGCATGAAAAAGGAAAACGTACCGCAATGGATTTCAAAACACATCAAGACAAAAGCCATTCAAGAGCACTACATTATTTTAAATCAAAAGCATTTTGACAATTCAAATCATATTGTGTTGACCTAAGAAAAAAAAAATTAAAAATAAAATCGACAAAGAAACGAGTTTAAAATACTTACAATGTGTTTCTTAACATAAAAGATTTGATAATCAATGTACTACAGGATCTTGAAAAGACACTCAGTAAGTAACAGAATCTCTAAATAAATATTCTTAATTTTACATAAAAAATTAGAATTCGATCGAGTAAAAAAAATTATCTAAAAATTAATTTAATTTATACTGAAAAATCAAGAATATTATAGGACCGAATTACAATTTTTAAGATGACAATTGGGGTCCCTATGTGCCCTCATGCAATGAGAAGAGATTTTTTTTTTTCTTTTAATTCTTGGAGCGAAATGTGCATCCTCACTCACACCAGGTGGTATGTGTAGTGGACTGCATCACCTTCCTTGTGCCCTTGTGCCATACCGTGTAGTTTTTCCTTCTGTTTCCCTAATTTTGATGTTCTAAGTTCATCTATATTGTCATAATTCAAAATTTTCGTACACAACACAATGTTTGGGACATCAGCAAAATGGACAAAAGTGAGGAAAAAATTATTGTAAGGCAAAAGGTCACACAATATTAAACCAAGAAACAAGAAATTGAAATTGACCAAAAGTAAATTGTGCAGAAAATTAAAGAATCAACACAAGATTTCTTTCGACCTAAACCCCGGAGGTTCGGCGACCACATCTAATGCCTACATCCCCCGTTGAGCATCCAACAAGTTGGATTACGCTCGGTTGCACTATAATAGCCAAAAATGGCAACGAAGGGTTACAAGAGTTCAACAAATACACTGAGATGAAGTAAAGATACTTATCTCTCAAGATTGACTCAAAACCTTCGAAGAATCACGAAGAAACTTCACTACATCCCTCTCAAAACATCACAACAGAAGAGGACAAAAACCATTACAGATAATCACTCAGAATATCTAAACGAAATCACTAAGACTTTCCCATTTAAGGCCTCAAATCTCCACAGTATCAAGCAGAACAAACCCTAACCAGACGAGGGGTTTTTCTTCTCACTCTCTCTCTCTCTCTCTCAAAGACCAAGAGTAAAACGCGTGATGGAGTCAATGTGAGTGCCAAGTGAAACGGCACATTATAATGGAAGGTTCCAAAATCAATCCAACAGCCAAGGTTCAACCACGTGTCGCCATCCAGATGAAAGTGCCAATTTAATAGAGTTGTATTTCCACAAAACACGACTTCACATTGTAATTAAAATTCAGGAAGCAAAATACCATGGTTCGAATCTCACATTTTCCACCTTGCTACCAGAATTTTGGAACTATAGTGCAACCAGGAGCAAATCCTTAACTCATTATCATTTGCTCTATTGATGTGTACAAAAATTACAAAGTATCAACAGATAAAAGTTTCAAACAGTTTAGGAATTTGTTTAATGGAATTACTTTTGTACCCATATCTGATGGATTAAAATGAGTAGACACTTTATCAATCTTAATTTCACCTTTTGAGACTATATCTCTTATAAAATGATACTTAACATCAATATGTTTTGATCTGTCATGAAACATGGGATTTTTTCTTAGGTGAATGGCACTTTGATTATCAGAAAATACCACAGTGAGATTATCATTAAAACCCATTTCTGTCAATGAACCCTTTAACCAAATCCCCTTCTTAACAGTATCAGTTGCTGCTGTGTATTCTGCCTCAATAGAGGACAGAGCTACAATTTTCTGAAGTTGAGACTTCCAATTAACGACAGTACCACATAGTAAATAAAAATAGGATGAGGTTGACTTTCTATTATCTTTATTTCCAGCAAAGTTAGAGTCAGTATAACCTTTCAAACATATCCCATTTTTATCGGATTTAAACACTAAACCTAAGTTTGATGACCCCTTTAAGTACCTCAATAACCATTTTAAAGCATCCCAATGTTCTTCACTAGGATTACTCATGAATCTACTTAAAATGCTAATACTAAATGCAAGATCAGGTCTGGTGCATATCATCAAATACATCACAGAGCCAATTACATTAGCATACGGAATTTTTGACATTCTGGCATATTCATCTTCGGATTTAGGACAAAATTCAGAAGATAATCTTAAATGACTAGCAAGAGGCAGTGTTACAGGCTTACAATCATGCATGTTAAATTTTTTCAAGATTTTAGACACATAGTCACATTGATTTAAAAATAGCATATTTTTATCCTTGTTTCTCCAAATCTGCATGCCCAATATTCTTTTAGTAGCACCAAGGTCTTTCATATCAAACTCAGAACTTTAACATGATTTATCATCAATTTTTGATTTATCAGAACTAGCCAATAGCATATCATCCACATACAGGATCAGATATAATGAGTTTTCAACTCCACTGCCTTTGCAGTACAAGCAAGTATCATATTGGCTTTTTTTAAATCCAAGTTTCAAGACAAAAGTGTCAAATCTTTTGTACCACTGCTTAGGTACCTGCTTTAGGCCATACAAGGATTTCTTTAACAAACAAACAATGTTTTTAGTATCTCTTTCCTCAAAACCAATTGGTTGTTTCATGTATATTATTTCATCTAATTCTCCATACAGGAAAGCAGTTTTAACATCTAGTTGATCCAGTTCCCATTTAAATTGTGTAACAAGTGCAAGTAGACATCTAATAGTAACATATTTAGTAATAGAAGAAAAAATTTCAGTATAGTCCATACCTTCTTTTTGTGTGAAACCCTTTGCTACAAGTCCAGTTTTATATCTTATGTTTTATCATCACCTTCTCCAGATTTTATATTATAAATCCACTTACAATCAATTAATTTTTGTCTTTTGGGCTTATCAACTAGAATCCATGTCTTATTTTTAAGGAGTGAAGACATTTTATCTTCCATGGTCATTTTCCAATGTTTTCTTTCTTTACATTCCATGGCTTCTTCAAAAGTGTTTAGCTCATTTTCAGTTAGGTCTTGGTAGGTAAATAAGGATACAAAAGTGTCACTATCAAACATAGTGGAGGGTCTGATTTGCCTTATCTCCCTATCTCTTGTGAGTTGATAGTCATTAAGGGGAAGAGTTGCAAAATCAGCCTCTTCAACATTTTCAGTTTCATCTTCAGTTTCAAGTAAAATAACATGTTATTCATTTTCATTTCCTTCTGCAGTAGTTACAGAAATATTCTGGTTACTGCAGGAAGGCTCCACCTCAATTTGTACATCTTTTTCAGTCAAGTTATTTTCTTTTCCTTCAAGACATGGCATCAAGGATTCATTAAAGACTACATCCTTTCTAATTATTACTCTATAACCTTTTTTCAGATTTAACCCATAGTCTGTACCCTTTAACATGTTCATCATAACCCAAGAAAACATACTTTAATGATCTTGGTTCTAGTTTACCAATATTTTGATGAGCATAGACAGCACAACCAAATATTTTCAAATAAGAGTAATTTACAAGACTATTAGACCACACATTTTCAGGAATAGCAAAGTTTAGTGCACTAGTAGGACCTCTATTAATCAGATAAGCTGCAGTTTTAACTGCTTCACCCCAAAATATTTTAGGCAGTCCAGAGCTTAATAGCATGCATCTAACTTTATTTAACACAGTTCTATTCATTCTTTCAACCATTCCATTTTGTTGTGGTGTGTGTGGAACAGTTTTGTGTCTCATGATGTCATATTCCTTACAAAGATTATCAAATTCAGAATTGCAAAATTTCAAACCATTATCAGTTCTTAAATATTTTATTTTAAGATCAATCTGATTTTCAACTTGAATTGTCCAGTTCTTATAAGCAAGAAATATCTCATCTTTAGACTTTAGTAGATGAATCCAAATTTTTCTTGAGAAATCATCAACTATTAGTAAAAAATATTTAAAATCAGTTAAAGTAGAGACAGAAGCAGGACCCCACAAATCAGCATGTAAATATTCAAATCTTTGTTTGGACTTATGAATTCCACTTTGAAAAGGAAGTTTGGCTTGCTTTCCCAAAATATAGTGTTCACAGGAGTTAAAATCACCAAGATTATGTTTTCCAAAAATACCTTTTGAATGCAAAATTTTTAAACCCTTTTTACCAATATGACCAAGCCTATCATGACACAGTTTTGCCAAAGTAAATTTTTCAGATACAACAAAAACAGTTAAACCAAGCAAAGGTTTTGCATTCAGACAATAAAAGCCATGTCTCTTAGGGGTTGAAGTGACCAAGTCATTTCCCCTAAAAAAAATTATATGTCCTTGACCCATAATTATGTTAAACTCCTTGTCATCTAACATTCTTAAGGACACTAAGTTCCTTTTCAAATCTGGGACATGTCTTGTGTTTTCTAGAAACAAAACATTACCATTTTCTAATAATAATTTGACAGTCTCAATTCCACTCACTTTACATGCAAAGTTGTTTCCCATTATAACCGGTCCCCCTTTGGTTCTTTCTAAATTTATAAAACGGTTTTTGTTGGGGCACATATGAAAAGAACATTCTCAGTCAAGTATCCATTCATTACTTAGGCATTTTTCAGCACTTACTAACACAAAACCATTTTCTGTTTTAGTTTAATCATATGACAGTGCATTACTTCCATCAATGCCCTTTTCTTTTGAATCATTTTTCTTTTTAAAACAATCTTTTGCAAAATGACCAAGCTTACCACAATAATAGTATTTTTTACCTTTTGCATTATTTTTGGTCTTACTTTTGTCAACCCATCTTTTATTAGTTTTTGAAAACTTAAAATTTTGTATAGGTTTTTCAAAAGATTTTCCTTTAATTAAGAAACTAGTTCCAGTATGACTGTTACTTGACTCAGCCTTAATTTTTGAAGCTTTATTCCTTAAAGCATTGGTTATATCATCAACAGTGAGTTCTTCCCTACCATATTCAAGGGCAACTTTAATGTTCTTATACTTGTCACTTATGGAGTTTAACAGAACTACAACCAATTGATCTTTTGAAAGTTTTTCATCACAATTGGTTAAGTCTTGGGTAAGTTTTGGGAACCTACTAAGGTTCTCTTCTATGTCAACTGTAGGATCTATTTTAAAGGAGAAAAATTGTTTTAGAAGAAAACATTTGTTTGGAGTGGTTTTGGTCTCATACTTAGCCTTAAGTTTGGCCCAAAGATTAAAGGCAGTAGTAGTTTCACCTACCTCTCTGATGACATTATCAGACAAATACAGAAATATGATACTCCAAGCAATTTCCTCAAGTTCAGATTTCTTATTAGGTGCTAAACCCTCAGGCCATGAATCATCTAATGCCTTAGCACATTTCATTTGCATCAAAATGGCTTTCATTTTCTCATTCCGCATATCAAGATCAATTTTACCATCAAATTGACTCACTTCAAATTTTGCAGTAGCCATAATGCTTGCAAGTTATTACAAAACAAGATTTTAGCAAAAAAATTAGAACAGTTGTAAACAGAAACCCTAAATTGTCAACTTTGAAATCACAGTAAATCACAAAGTAATACAGGATTTCACCAATCAAGAAATATCAACAGAGAGAGCAGGCTTAATCAATCAGAAGAAAACCAGTTAATAAGATCAGATTATAAGGTTTCACAGATCTCTCCAGCTAGATTCTCCCAAGTTACACACCCGTACTTGATTTATCTCAGATTTCAGTGGCCTCGCAGGAGCCACTGGACAAAGATTAGTCTCAAAGAGGTTTCAAAGGTGTACTGAAAAATCAAGGAAAGATCAAGAAACACAAATTTCTCAAATGTAATATGCAGTTAGATGAAAAAGATCTCACCCAGCGAGTTCAATGACTCGAGGCAGTTCAAATCTACTTTTCAGCAGTTCCAAAAATTCAAGATCTATCGAAGATCCACCTTTCTCTCCAAGATCCTTGCTCCTCAGTATGGCTCTGATACCACTGTAAGGCAAAAGGTCACACAATATTAAACCAAAAAGCAAGAAATTGAAATTGACCAAAAGTAAACTGTGCAGAAAATTAAAGAATCAACACAAGATTTCTTTCGGCCTAAGCCCCAGAGGTTCGACGACCACATCTAACGCCTACATCCCTCGTTGAGCATCCAACAAGTTGGATTACTCTCGATTGCACTATAATAACCAAAAATGGCAACGAAGAGTTACAAGAGTTCAACAAATATACTGAGATGAAGTAAAGATACTTATCTCTCAAGATCGACTCAAAACCTTCGAAGAATCACGAAGAAACTTCACTGCATCCCTCTCAAAACATCACAACAGAAGAGGACAAAAACCATTACAGATAATCACTCAGAATATCTAAATGAAATCACTAAGACTTTCACATTTAAGGCCTCAAATCTCCACAGTATCAAGCAGAACAAACCCTAACTAGACGAGGGGTTTTTCTTCTCACTCTCTCTCTCTCTCAAAGACCAAGAGTAAAACGCGTAATGGAGTCAATGTGAGTGCCAAGAGAAACGGCACATTATAATGGAAGGTTCCAAAATCAATCCAACAGCCAAGGTTCAACAACGTGTCGCCATCCATATGAAAGTGCCAATTTAATAGAGTTGCATTTCCACAAAACACGACTTCATAGTGTAATTAAAATTCTGGAAGCAAAATACCATAGTTCGAATCTCACAATTATGTTCTTCATCAACTCCATTTTCCTAGATGTTTTCAGAAAGTCATGAAATTCAACATGCACGTCAAATACCTTATAAGTTTTTCATTTTAAGTCCGAATTTAGAGTTTTTTTTTTTTTGGGGGGGGGGGGGGGGGGGGGTGGAAAGACCTTTCTAAACATTTGCAAACTCATTTTAGTTTTCCCTAAATGCAAAAACCAAAATTGATTAGATTTCTGCAGATGAACTCACCTACAAACGAGATACATAATTCTCAATTTTTTAAATTTACATATGTATATTAAAAGATGTCAATAAAGATCATATAAAGTTGTATACCTTAACATACAAGATTTACAACAAAACCAAATCATGTAAAGGCAGATTTTGAGACAAATAGGGCAGGGAATTCAACCTCAAAGCTCTGACTCGAGTGAAAGATTTTGCAGCATGTTCGAATATAAATGTCAGTTCAAGGTTGTTACTTTCAAACGATGAATTTCCACGATCTTCATGGTTAAATCACATTGTCGCTCTACGTCTCAAAATTTGCATTTTTTTTCCCACTCATATCATCTCAATTTCAAACATAATGGAAAGAAATCATTATCCATAATCTAAGTGCCAAGATTTGAGAGTTTTCTTGTAGCGTCTCGAGAATTTTATAGTATAAAACTATTCGTTCTATTTTTATTTTTTTTATAATTTTTGAAAGTTGATGGACTGATGTAGAATAATATTAAATTCAATATTATTTTTGGTCAAATAATTAATTATTGATAAAGTGATAATTAGTATATCAATATTTGACTTCTTCTATAGTTGAAATTAATTAGAAGTCTTCGGCTCGAGAAATAGTTCGTTCGTGTAAGTTAGTCTAAATTATTTCAATTCAAAGATTGTGATTAATTGGTGTTATTTTATTACTTAATAAAAAACCTTTTAAGAAATTAGGAAAAGAAAGTAATATTATATTATATAAATCCATGTTCATCTTTAAGTTTGAAAAATATAGGATATATCTTATGTGTTATTTCCTATTAACCATCGAATTTAATTTTCCATGTGCTCATGATTTGAACCCTTTTGCATGTGCGTGCGTATACCCTTTATGTCTCATATTCCTACGAACTTCTAACAACCTCACATTATCCCATGAACTCACATTTATTTTTTCCATTTCAAATATCTCTTAGTTTATCTTCCACTACATAATTATCCTTTTACTTCCATTTTATTTCCAGCAACCAAATAAGTAGAAAAAATTAGCTTCACAATCCTCCATCTTTTACGAAGGAAGCAAATCTTTTATAAAGTTTTGGGCAGCTTCAAGATGTACAAACTCTAAATTTTTGTGGCCATCAACTCAAGATTTTCAAACGTTTAAGGAAGGATTACGAGATACAAGTAGTTTGTCCCATTTAATTTATTTCTCACATCAATAAATATTATGCCAAAGAAAGTTATGATATGAAAACGGTCATCTGGAACTAAACATATGATATATTATTAGCTCTTACCGGTTTCGAAAGATATAATATGACGGTATGATATTTTTGTCTCTTGAATTAATACTTTTAGTTGGAATTGCAGAATTACTCGTGTTCTACTAAGTATTCACATATATTCATCATTTTCCTTACCCCTCATATGTTAGAACGGGTGGCTCGTTAGCGAGCAGTGAGGTGGTGTCATTGTTCCGAGATTCACTGGACCTAATAAAATAGATCTATTGTAATGTGGTTGAATATTTTATACGTCCAACAGTGACCTTGTTTTATTCATTTATTTATCTTGTTTCTTTATTTGAAATTGGAACACCTTTTGATTATGAACTACATTGTTTGTGATGTTGAATTTGTGAAATCAATATTTTATCGTATATTTATTTGTCTAGCATGTATCACAAAACGTTGTATGCATAGATAAATTAAGTGGATTAGATTTTAGTGTAACTTGTTAAGTGAAATGGATCAATAAACATTATTTAAGATTTTCGTCTAACAAAGTTAGGAACACTAACTGCATGTATTAATTGTGGACTTCCTTTTTGTAAATGTAAGTTTCCTGTTCAATTTTAAAGATCATCTCGGGTGAGAATTTTTATGGTATGCATTAATTAAGTGACAAAAAGATAAATTAAAGAATATGGAAATTTTCAAATTAATCTTGTTTAAGCCACCTTTACATAAATTTGTTAGTAATATTTGTCACATAAAATCTTTTAATGAAACGTTTGGTGGCAATTTAAATTCTAAATTTGGTTCGTTACATTTCTAGCCTAAAATATGATTTAAGGCCTTTCCAATTTTAGCGTATTTTTTTCACATGAATTTCACCTAGTTTTAGATTTAAATTTCAACTTCAAACATTCCATCCAATCGACTTTAATGCCTTGTGAGTTGGGCCACCTCATATGGACGATCCAAGACCCATTTTCTAACACCAATTTTTTTGAGTTAAACTTTTGAAATTTATGTGTTCTAGAACTTATTTTCCAACAAGAATGCTTTTACAAAAATTTCTTGGGGCTTGTATAGGCACAAAATATGGCCATTTAGATTGAAAGTAGAGTCCTGCAATAAACCAGCTAGAAGATGGATTGATGATAAAATTAGACTTCCAAAATGGGTGCACAGCTATTCTGATAAACATTATATGCCAATTTTCTTGATAAAATAGCAAATCGTTGTTGGAAGAAGACTATGCTTCTATGTCAATCTGATTAAAAAGTAAATATAGAAAAGAAAAGGAAAGAAAAAATTCTTCAACTTCCCCCGACCATTCAACACTCAACTCAGTACAAGCGCAATTACCAATTTGAAAGCAGATCCAAGCAATTTAATAAAGGAAAGGAAAGTGCTGCAGTGAAAATGGCATGACCATCTCAGGCTTCTTACCATAGTTTCATTTGAATTCTGTAATGCCCGGAATTCTAGCAACCCGATACGTTACCAAACATGAATTTTTAACGTGCTCAAAAAATAAATTTCGATATAATGACACATTCAATAAAAGTTGAACAACATTTATTAAAAGATAAATTTAATTTAATAAAATATGTGTAAACTTTTAGAATCATATTTTACATCAAATAATTAATAAAAACCGAGTTTTAACATGAAATAAAACTAGGACTATTAAATTTTATAATTTTGCTCACAACTGAGTCTAAGAATGAAAAATAACCGACTGCTTTTAAAAATTTCAATGTCTCCAAAAATTGAAGTAATTCATGATGAGGATGGTCCAACAGCATATCCGTCAACTGCCATCCAGTATGCTAATCTTTACCTAAAAATGGTAGATAAAGAGGGATGAGTACAATGAATTCTACTCAATGAAATGCTTGTTACTCCACATTTAGATCAAACATGAAATTATGTATAAATTCTCTTACCAACATTAAGTGAGAATTATCACGTCATGACAAAGACAATTCTGCCAAGCACTACAAAATAACGTGAAAGCTAAATGATATTCATAAATACGACTTAAAATGTATTATGATTTCTCCCGAAAGAGCCCTAAACTAAGTAATTAAATTTATACACAACAATGCATTTGAAAAGACGTGGAAAACCCACTAAGAGCACTGAGTACATCACCTTTTGAAGATGAATGTATAGAACAACATTGCAGAAAACAAGATTTTTTATTGCAAATCCAAAGACTTAATAATATGGAGAGAAGTATATA
>NC_036255.1:6178807-6198444 GCF_002742605.1 Olea europaea var. sylvestris | reverse complement strand
AATGGGGGGGGGGGGGGGAATGGCTACGGGCTAATTTGTTGAAGAAAATTTAGAGTGAGACAGCAAAGCAATGTTATGCATTTATATAGTAGTTTGGATTGAAGTCTTTTAAAGGGTTTAGGACTTCAAATTAACTCTATCAAATAAAAAGTGATAAGTTTTTAATTTGAATTAGTATTAGATAATAATAATAATAATAATAATAATAATAATAATAATAATAATAATAATAATAATAATAATAATAATAATAATAATAATGGATAAATATTAAAGTTACTTACTAGAATTGAACAACTAGCATTAGATATAACACATATTTTATTTTAAAACAAACAAATAATTTAATAAATATTCAAACTCTTATTTGATTTCTATAATTAAAAAAAAATCTTCATTATCTTCGATTTTATCAAAATCTGGAGCTACTGAATGCATTGAAATATGAAGAATTTTGATTGACTGATATTGGTTGTTGGTGATAAGTTTATATAATTAGGACAATAACTAATTAGATAATGTAATGTTAATTTCATTCCAATGCAAAATATTAATTTCATAATTATCCGAAAACTCTACATGGTAAGATTATTAATTATATATAAAATTTCTTTTACATCTTGATTCTTCTATTGATTCTATCTTAACTTGAACATTTTCAAAATATCATTTTATATACATAATTAATTACCATCTATCAAAAGAGTCAAGAAAAAAAAAGAATAGAAAAGAAAGAAACCGAGAAAAAGGCCAAAAAGAAAAAAAAAAAAGAAGAATAAGAAGCAAAAAGCCGAAGAAATGGGATATTATATTGTTATTTTGTTTAATTGCTACCAACATATTTTATTTCAATTTTCGAGTTAATTACAAAATTGAGTCAATTACTTTTGCTAGTCTTTAGTTTCCATTAAATTAATCGAGTCACGTTAATTTTTTTTATCATTTGTTTCAACCTACTTGAGTTTCTTAAGTCCATTAAAGATTCTTCCAATCCTTGGTTTTACAATCTTTGATTTACATTCGGTTTAGAATTCCATGGGTTTTTAATTCTTTAAGTTCATTATTATTCTTTGGAGCATTTGGAAGAAAGCACTGAGTGGTAAAAGGCATAGTGGTGACTTTCATAGAGGGAAAAAGCCAAAACTTGTGTGATTTTCGAGTGAAAGCCAGTTAGGTAGAAAATTTCTAGTTTTGGGATGTCAGAAAGAGAATATTCAAATTCAAGCCAATATGGCAATCATAACAATTCTTTGGATGATATGATACGGCGTTTTGAAAGGGTGCTTGGGGATTTAAAGGAAAGAGTGGATACGCAGGTAGCTTGGATGGCACAAATAGGTCCGATAATTGTTAATCTTAGTAAGGCCAACAAGTAGAGGTGTCGAATGCTCGGGGACCGGGTAGACGAGAACCTAGGAGGGTGAGACGTGAGGAAAATAATAGTGACATGGATGATTATGAGGCTAATGACGTTGATTGGGATGAACGAGGAATAGGGGTGATGGATAGAAAGACAGGGCAGACATAATGTTGGTGATGAAGTAGATGGTAATTTAGGAAAATAATGATATTGCAATTTAAGAGGAGAAGTGACATGGAGGCATACTTAGAGTGGGAAATGAAGGTTGAATTGATTTTCGAGTGCCATAATTATTCAGAAGAGAAGAAGGTGAAATTAGCAATTTTTAAATTCATTGACTACGCAATATCTTGGTGGGATTGCGTGGTTATTTCACAGAGTAGGCATGGAGAGAGACCAATTAGAACTTGGGATGAGTTGAAGGCGTTAATGAGGAAATGCTTTGTTCTTAATCACTATTATAAGGAAATCCATCAAAGGTTGAAAGCTTGTATCAAGGGTCAAAGAGCAGAAAAGATTACCATAAGGAGATGGAGATGCTTATAATTAGGATGAATGCGGCGAAAGATCGGGAAGCTACTATAGCTTGATTCTTGAATGGGTTAAATAGTGAGATTGCTAATGCCGTTGAATTGCAGCACTATGTGGAGCTAGATGATATGTTGCACGTTGCCATGAAGGTAGAGAGACAATTGAAGAGGAAGGGGACAACTAGGCAGCCAATAGGTACTTCGGGTTCTAATTCATCTTGGAACTCGAGGTGGGATAATAACAAAGGTGATAAGGCTATACCTAAAGGTAGGAATAATTGTCCAAAAGGAAAGGATTAAGGTGCTAGCAAAACAATATCAAAATTGAAATCACAACCACCAATTAGTCGAGACATCAAGTGCTTTAAGTGCTTGGGGTCGGGGCAAATTGCTTCGCAATGTCCAAATAAAAAGGCAATGCTGTTGTGGGATAATGGAGAGTTGGTGAGTGAAAGTGAAGGCGATTATGATGACATGTTGGCATTGGAGGAGGCTAGTGATGGAGAAAATTTTGAAGGAGCCGTTGGGGATTTGATTGTTGCAAGGAGAGCTCTTACGACTCACATAAATGTGAATGACTTGGAGTTACAATGTGAAAATATCTTCCATACTCGATATCACGTCAACAACATGGTATGTAGTGTAATTATTGATAGTGGTAGTTGCACAAATGTCGCTAGCGTAGCACTTATAGAGAAGTTAAATTTAACATTGTTGAAACATCCTAGGCCATATAAATTGCAATGGTTAAATGAGAGTAGAGAAGTTAGGGTTAATCGAAGGGTGTTAATAAATATATCAATTGGTAGCTACCAATACGAGGTGATGTGTGATGTAGTACTAATGCAAGGAGGGCATATTTTATTGGAGAGACCATGGCAATATGATAGGAAAGGTATGCATGATGGGTATAAAAATCGCTATAGTTTGGTCAAGGATGGTAGGACTATCACTCTTGTACCATTAACACCGACGCAGGTCCATGAGGACCAAATTAAGTTTAAAAAAATGAGGAAGAGAGGAGAGTAAGTGAGTTAGAAAAAAGAGAGAAATGTATGGGCAAGAAAAATAGAGAGAAAACTGTGAAATAGTGAGCAGGAAAGAAAATTGTAAAGTGTCTGTTAGAGAGAAAAAGAGAGGAGCCACAAGAGAGAAAAGAAAAACCACGAGTGAATTTTTTTGCAAAAGAGAGTGAGTTGAGGAGGGTAATAATCAAGAGAAGAGAGATATTTTTATTGTTGTACAAGGAAACACTCCTCAATTTTGAAAAAGCTAACACCCCCCTCGTTTAGCTAAAATTGTTTTGCAGGAATTTCAAGACGTATTCCGAGAGACATACCGAATGAATTGCCACCCATTCGGGTAATTGAATATCAAATTGACTTCATACCTAGAGTAATCATTCCGAATCGACCAGTTTATCGTAGTAATCCAGAGGAGACCAAGGAGCTTTAGAGGCAAGTGGAAGAGTTGATGGGAAAAGGCTATGTTCAGGAAAGCTTGAGTCCGTGTGCAGTTCCAATGTTGTTGGTGCCAAAAAAGACGGAACATGGCGAATGTGTGTGGATTATAGAGACATCAACAATATAACAGTAAAGTATCGTCATCCTATTCTTAGGTTAGATGATATGTTAGATGAGTTGTGAGGTGCATGTGTTTTTAACAAAATTGACCTTAAGAGTGGGTACCATCAAATTTGCATGAGAGAAGGTGATGAGTGAAAAACTGTATTTAAAACTAAGTATGGTTTGTATGAATGATTAGTTATGTCTTTTGGACTCACAAATGCACCGAGCACTTTATGCGCTTAATGAACCATATTTTACGTGCTTTCATTGGAAAAATTGTTGTAGTATATTTTGATGATATCTTAATCTATAGCAAAAATCTTAATGAGCATGTGGGACATCTTCTTATGTGCTTGTAGTGTTGAGAAAGGAAAATTGTATGCTAATTTTAAAAAGTGTACATTTTGCATGGATAAAGTGGTATTTCTAGGATTTATAGTTAGTGCTAATGGGGTTGAAGTGGACGATGAGAAAATTAAAGTTATTAAAGATTGTCCTACACCTAAAACATAACTGAAGTTAGGAGCTTCCATGGATTGGCTAGTTTTTATAGGATATTTGTAAAAGACTTTAGCACAATCACTACACCACTTACAGAGGTCGTTAAGAAAAGTATGGGGTTTCATTGGGCCGATTAACAAGAGCATACATTTAGAATGATTAAAGAAAAATTATGTAAGGCACATGTTTTAGCATTACCTGACTTTAACAAAACTTTCGATATTGAGTGTGATGCATCTGGAATAGATATTGGAGCAGTTTTAATGCAGGACAAAAGATCGATAGCCTATTTTAGTGAGAAGTTGAGTGGAGCGGCATTGAACTATCCAACATATGATAAGGAGTTGTATTCCCTTGTTCGGGCATTGAAGACTTGGCAGCACTCTTTGTGGCCAAAGGAATTTGTTATTCACGCTGATCACGAATCATTGAAGCATTTGCGAGGTCAAGGAAAGTTGAACAAGAGACATGCTAGATGGATGGAGTTCATTGAAACCTTTCCCTACGTCATCAAGTATAAGTAAGGTAAAGAAAACATAGTGGTAGATGCACTGTCTCGAAGTCTAGACGGTAAAAAGAAAGAATAATTGGTGAAAATACTTCATGAGAAGGTAAAGTTGCAGATCGAGAACCAGAGCAAGCTTGTTCCATCGCAGCCAAACAAAGGAAGAAAATGCCTAACATTCGAAACAAGAGATTGGGCTTGGGTGCATTTCAGGAGCTTTTTTCGGAGCAAAGGAAATCTAAGCTGCAACCGCGAGGAGATTGTCCATTTCAAGTCATCGAGAAGATCAACAACAATGATTATGAACTAGATCTTTCAGGTGAGTGTAATGCTTTGACAACTTTTAATATATCTGATCTTTCTCTCTTTGGTGTAGGTTCAGATTCGAGGATGAATCATTTTGAAGAGGAAAGGGATGTTGTGATCTAAAAGTCAACCCAATGAAGACAACTGCGGAACAAGACCCGTTGATAATCGAAGGCTGATCAATGATGCGATCAAGAGCAAAGCAGGCGAAACAAGTGATGGAATTATTAATTCAAGCAATCATTGATGGGATGATGTTCGAGAAGCAAAATGAGGCAACTTTCATGTTCAAATCTAGACCTGAATTGAAGTGGATCAACATGATACAAGTGGACGAAAAAGTTGCAACCGAGACAACTATGCGACCACATAGTTGATTAGCATTGCGGTTGCATACAACCAAGCAGGGATGAATTGCGCGTCACAAGTTTCTTCTATGCGACCGCATAGAAATATACTATGCAGCCGCATAGTATAAGAAAATTGGACGAATCTTTCCTTTTTTCAGGATTTTCCTTATTTGTTTAGATTTTTATTCTTTCCATATTATTGTAATCTTGGAAGAGTTATGCACGAATTTTACTAAATTTTCTAGAGATTTGAGTCTAGTATAAATATAGCTTATTTTCTTTCACTGTACCACATAGACTTTATACATTAACTTGAGAGAATTTTAGTAGAGAGACTTTTGTGCTTTCTTCTTCATTCTACATTGATCAATTGAACTTATCAAGGATCTTGATTCTTGTGGCATTCTACAACTCGGGTATGAGTCTTGGATTATATAATCAAGGGGTCCTTCAAGCAATGATCTTGGTGGGTATGTTGGTTCACTAATTTGGGGTTTCTCTAAACCTCTAATTTTGCTTTTCTGGGTTTTGGAACAATCTCGTTGTGGGTTTCGTAGTCAACGCTACTACAGGGTTCGTATCAACTTGTCTATCTAGTGGAATACCATGTATATCTTCTAGAAACACATCTATAAATTTTTATACCACTGGTACGTCCTCAATCTTTATCGTTGCCTTTTTTTCTCTTGAGATGTTAACTAGAAACCCTTGAGATGTTTCTTTTCTCAAAATTTTCTCAACTTGTAAGGCTGATACTAGTTGGAGATAGGTTTGGTCTTTATTTCAGGGAAAGAAAAATGTTTTTCTCCTGGTTTTCGAAAAGATACTTCCCTTTCTCTACAGCGAATAGTTGCATAATTATATCCTAACCAATCCATGTCCAAAATCACATCAAAGTCTTTCACATCTATCACATATAAGTCAGCTTCAAATGTTTTTCCCTCAATTTTAAGATTCACCGACCTAGTGAACTGATATGTGTTCAATGTTCTGCCTGAGAGAATGCTAACTTCTAGTGTACTCTTTGATTTATCATAATTTATACTAGATTTAGGAATGAAAAATGTTGATACAAAAGAGTGAGTAGCTCCTAAATCAAACAGTACATAAGCGGGTATATCAGATATTAGTAATATACCTGCTATCACGTTTGAGTTCTCCTCTGCATCATTCTGAGTCATTGTAAAAACTCGTGCTTTCCCATTTTTGTTCTGATGATTGTTATCATCTTTCCTCTGAGCAAATACAAGACAATCCTTAGCAATATGTCCTGACTTACGTCATCAAAAATAGGCATTCTTTCCATACAAGCATTCACCACGATGAGACTTACCACACTTAGGACATGGCGTTACTGCAGCAACTATGGCCTTACTAGCACTAGATCCGATATTAGCCTTCTTATTTTGCCATTTGCCTCTTCCTTTGTCTTGACCATTCCATTTTCTCTTTCCAACTTGCACTTTGTCTTGTAGTTGTACAATTGACGGTGTTGCTCTGCATTTGCCTTCTTATACCAAATGGCATGAGCTCGTTCCAACATCTCACGATATGATGTGAAATAATATGATATAAGAATCATGTTTAGGTCTGGCTTTAACCTTTGCTCAAACCTTCAAGTCTTCTTAATTTTCGTGTCAACCAGGTGTAGAGCATACCTTGAGAGTTGGTCGAATTTTTGCTCATAATCAGTCAGGGACATATTACCCTGCTTAAGCTAAAGAAATTCGCTCTCCTTTAAATCCCTTAAAGACTGAAAAAAATACTTGTTCATTACTTCCACCTTGAATTGTTTCCAAGTTAACGCCAATTGCTCTTCAGGGGTCCTAGTTCGGGACATCGAATCCCAACAGTGACTTGCATCACCGGTGAATATAAACTCAGCACGTTGGACCTTTTGGGCATCAGTGCAATCGATGAGTCGAAAAATTCGCTCTAACTTACAAAGTCACTCTTCAACTACTAGTGGACCAGATGCTCCATCGAAGGAAGGGGCTTATACCTTCGAAATAACTCAACCACGAAACATGAGTCAGGAGAGTAATAGGAGCTGGTGGTGTAGGTGGAGCTGGATTCTGATTCAACCTGCCAAGATCTTGAATTGCTTGTAGAAGATCCCTTATCAAATTTTTCTGGTTTGCTCGAGACATTTCCTTAAAGATAAGATATAAGATCTCACATTAACTTTGTTTTCCAATACCAGAGTTAAAAAAATATATATATGAATTATTTCTCAACTTGATCAAATTTTTTTTTTTTTTGTACACCTTGAAGTCATTATATACAATTGTTCGATAACATATCACAAGGAAATGGAATCTAAATTTCTAATCCCTATAAATCTTGCCAGTCTTCTTTGGTGGAGATTCATCTTCGCATAAGTTTTTTACCTCAGGCCCTGACTCTAGGTCCTTCTCAACCTGTGGTTCAAGTTCATGCTCATGATCATTCTCTAATTTCAACCCAAAGTCATCCTCATGCTCCGCGTTCTAGATTTTCCTCTGGATCTGATTCAAATTGAGGCTCGGGCTCAGGCTCAATTACTATCTCTGGTTGAGGTTCTAAGCTTTCACTCCACCTGTCTAGAAGGATATGACAATATATACCAAATTCAATCGTATTTGGATGCCTTGGAGGGTTGCCTTTTAGTATCTCATCCCTAACCATGACTCTCATGTCTCCCGATTGAGGTGGGAGTGAATGTATGAGGTTATTCACATCCTCGATATGCGTGATCTCCAATCTCGCATCTACAGCTATCATACATCTCTCATAGATGTCATGTACGTGATCAACAAGTGGACGAGACGGGTCAGTCACATAGTTCTCATAGGATTGAATAATGAACCTACAGTTCAATGCTGCTCTACAAGCTGTGGCCTTTCTAACCATCTGGCAAGTTCTACCCTTGTCTATCATATAAATGTCCAATTATGTTTTATCTCTGTTAGTAATATCAACTTATAAATTATGCTCTTGAGGTTTTAATATAATGGTCAATCATCATTTTTTCATGTATATTTAAACAAAATATAACTTACATAACATATTTCATTCTAAACATCAAAAGCATTTTCATAGATTCAAGTTTAAATGATTTATAAATCATGCTCGAAAAATAAAGTGGAACATAATATTTTATTTCATACCTTACGTTCGTCAGATGAGATCAACTGATGGACGCAAAATGCAATGGAGTGCCTTAAATATTTTATTTTTCTCATTCCATAAATAAAAAACACTAAGTCTATATAATCGACTAAACTCGTGCTCTAATACCATGCTGTAATGCCCCAACTCGTATGGATTGAAATATCACAAGATTAATTATACTTTAACCATAAACTTAATAATTTACTATTCTTTTAGCAGAAAGTATAAAGATTTAATTTAAGAATTTAATTCAATTTTATATATATACCTTTTTATAAAAAAAATAATTCAATACTAAAAGATAACTTCTATTGACGTGAAACTTTTCGGCAAAACTTTAAAAATAATGTTGTTGTTTTAGTTTTTATCTCAAACGGAGATTGACAAAATAAATTCGTTTGCATAGCTATCGACCTCGAAATTTCGTCAAAAATTTAACGTAAAGGAAAAACTCCTTATAATATGATGTATTCAGAAATCGGCTTTCGTCGGCAACATATAGGGTATTAAAATATTTTTCAAATCCCCGCAGCGACTAGGGTTGAAAAGTAACCTAGCGCAGCATACTATAAGTGTCATATAAAATTCTACACACATCGAATCGACATGATTTCAACTATATTCAATAGCTAACCCTTGAGACTATCAAATCCAATTGGTTTCGTCCAAAAATCTCAAGTAACGAGTAAGTTATAAATTTTTGAAATCAAGATAGAAACTGAATTTTTAAAAAGACGGCAATACTTTAATTTGCTAACACTGTATTTTTTATTTTTTATTTTTGGTAAACGGTGATTGGTAAATAAATTTCTAGAACACATATGTACTTTAAAACATAACTTATCCATAAAGAATGTTCGTAGAATAGATCCACACACAACAACTATAGGAATATAATTTAAAGAAAACGTAAACATTTCATAACTAAACTAAAGATATTAAATCACCGGTTTCTCCGTGGCATGTTGCTTATCCATCTCCCCCTCATCCACTCTCTAAGGAAATCTATTCAACTTGTAAGAAGGGAATTAACCTATGAGTTTGAAACTCAATAAATATTATCGGTGCATTTCGTTACCAAATTAAAAATTTCGAACTATAAATTTATACCGTTGCACATAGATGGATTTTCGGCAAAATTCAATTACTATAGTATCATCATAACACGTAGAGCCGGGAATGATCATTCAAACTATTGTAGTGCCGAAACACTGTACTCAAAGGTACCATTTCATTCAAACATTTATCGAAAAATCATAATTTGAAAAAGAAATAAACACTTGCACCTCTACTTACCTTGAATTTTCTTAGATATAAAAGAACAAAATGTGTAGAAAGCATTTCTTCTTCTCCCCATTGTTATTCCCTTAAGTTCAGCTTGACATGAAATATACTTTTTGAAAGAAAGTATGAATAAATTCGGATTTGAGGTGGGGTGTAGTGAAAAAGTGACATTCCTCTTCCTGTAACATTTCTTTTAATGAAAAATTAAATGGGGGTGTTGTATTATCATTAAATTTTTTAAATTTGATTTTTAACTAAGAATTTGAATAGTTTCTAAGTCATAAAAAATAATTCATATAAAAAGTTTTATAAAAACATTTATATGGTAATTCAAACCTGAGTTGCCTATATGAAATACCATATAGATGACCACTGAAGCAACTCAATTATTCATTAAATCTTTGTAATCAAATTTACTTTAACTTAATCTCTTAAATTGTTGGACTTTTAATTAACTTATGTCTTGGGCTTTTATAATTTTAAATAGATTGAGTTTCTATAGCTCGTTTTTTAAATGAGCTAAGCTCGTGGTGCTAGATCATCACAAAATAATAACTTAATTTCATTTTATTTCTCGAACTTCTACATTACAAGCAAACCTATAGTAATTAAAGAACACAATTATATTAATCATATTTTCCATTATTTCAATAAACAAGTCTTTTTTATAGCCAGAGTTAAATGCACGAATGAAAGAGCAACAATATATCGCAATTCAACTTGTTCAATACTACATACATCTGTTATACTGTGGCCATATATATACATTCCAAATTCAATGCAACAACATATCATAACGATTCAACTTTCTTCTGCACGAAATAATACTCAATTGCCGTACTATCAATCTGGCCAAGCAGGCTGCTTATTGATCTAGCTCTCACCATGAGGTCCAATTTTTGTCATCTTCTTTGCAGACATCACTGCTTTCTTCTCATCATCGTTATCAATTTTCTCTAATCATTTCGAGTCCACATCTAAGGAACTCAAGATAGATGATATTTGTCGAGTTGAAGATGGGCTCAAGATTTCATTCTTGGACGCAACAAAAGCTTCTACTTGCTTCGCACTCGGAGAGAGTACGCGAACAGTGCTCGTCGTGCTTTTAAGCTTCCTTTTATCCAACTGATGATCACATAATGAATAGCCGACGAGGGTTGTTTGGCAGCATCTCCATCCTCTCCCACTTACCTAGATAAGAAGAAGAAGAAGAAGAAGATGGCTGCACAAACTTGATATCTTCTTGTTGAAATATAATTTTGGCATTCCTGAAAATAAATATAAAATCAAATTGAAATTAACATAGGGAGCAGAGCAGCATACATGCATCCTCACAGGCAGCATTCTTGTATTGCCATTAAAGAAGGAAATTGTAAAATTTAAAACTAGAGGCATCTATAAAAGCAAACATGCAGATCCTCACCATATTTTGGCCAATAGGCTGCTGAGGTCTGATTTCCATTTGACAGTGATTGTATTTATTGTAGATCTGAAAAATAAGTCGGAGAAAAATGCTTCCTTATCCTCATAGATCCAAACAGAATTTATGTTTTGGCAAAAACTAGCTTTAAGATTTGTAAGGCATTGTGTTGAATAAGGCCAGTTCTAAAGGATTTCAAAAATCTCCTCAAGAAGTTGCAATACCGTACTTTAAATGTTGTTATCTTTGAAAGCAACTTACTTTAATATTCGGTGTCAAAACAGGACATCTAGAACCGCAATCAGAAGGATTGAAGAGATTTTGTCCTTTGCATCAGCTAACTGAAAAGATATTAACAGAATTAAAGTATTTGAATATAAAACTTCCTTGAAAACAAATTGCGAGCTACACTCTATGATATATATCGAAAGTGATCAAAGAGAAACATACTACACAACCCGTATGATATTTCATTTACACATGAGAAGACATGTTATGAAACACTCAATGATAATTTCTTGGCTTCAGATCAAACGGAAAGCACCACAAAGAGAATTGAACATAGTGTTTAAAGAGCTATCACCACCAAGGCAAATGATCAATCAGGCTGCCAAGAACAATCTTACACAAGCTCACTGTGTAGAAAACTTGAATTCAGACCAAACCAGTGAAACAAAATGTTTTTGTTTTCAGTGCAATTGCTTTACATTTTGATAAATGTTTCAGTGCACATTGGGTCTCTCGGTTCCCACAAAAATAAAGAGGCCAAAAAAAGAAAAAGAAAAAGGTAAAGTAGTCTATCGATACTTCTGTCTCATAATTTGGTTAAAGCACAATCAGAAGCTACGGAAACGAAACATGATGATAATTTTGAAACCATAAAATTTCAATCGAATTTGAACCCTAGTTTTACTGAAAATTGTTGAGTTTCTTTTGATCTATGATATTCCCCTACAACCCAGTAAACAAATTGATAGCAACCCAATAATCGAAATTTTAACAATCCAATAACCCAATTTACATTTCACATTATTTCCCTGCAAATTGATAGCAACCCAACAAACAAAAGTCAATAAACGATACCTAAAAGCTATCCCTGTGCTCACTTCGGTCGTTAGGTTTATGGGCTGATTGAAGGGTGGTAATTGAGCAGTTGATGGCTGATTGAAGGGTGGTGATTTGGGAGAGAACAGCCGTATGGTGGACAGAGCAGGAAGAAGAAGAAACTGAACGTGGGGAAAAAATCTAACTTGGTTGATAGGTAGGAAATTCGAAAATGGAATTGCAATTCCATCTTTTCGGTGTTTAATTGACAAAAAATGTTTTGGAATTTATTTTCCACGTTCTTACGCACATTTTTCATATTTTGGAGGAAAATGAAATGGTGAGAATTCATTTTTCCAGTAAACACTGTAGCAATTTTTTTTGTTTATTTATTATTATTTTTTTTTTTTGTTGGTAATGGAAATAAATTCTAAGAATTATTTAAAAAATATTTCTCTTTAGTTGGCAATTTTCATGTAAAATAAAATCAAAAGATAAATGATTTTTTTGAATTATTTATTTTTGCAATGGAAACAAATTTCACTCTCAATACCAGTAAAATCTATCTCTTTAATTGACAATTTTCATATAAAATAAAAACAAATGAAGATCAAAAAATATTTTTATTTCAACATTTTTTACGTGAAAAATTTTACCAATGAAACATAATAATTTACAATTTTCAGAAAAATAATTTCTTGACAATTCAATTTCCTGATATTTATTTTCTTTCCACCCAAATTTCATCTTTACAATCCAACAGACTCTAGGAAATGAAAGGAAAATAAAAGAAAAAATGTGGGAGAAGAAAAACAAGAAAAAGGGAAAAAAATAAGGAAAATGATAAAAATGGTGGCGCATAGAAAGAAAAAAAAAATCCCAATTATTTTATCTTGCATCTTTTAGGGCGTGAAAAAATGTATGCCATAAATATTTATATTAATTTATGGCATGCTCTAACAAGTCTAATTTTTTTGAAAAAAACACAACATGCCTTAAAAGTATTCCATAAATATTCAGCTTTTACGATGTGCAAAGAATGTACACTGTAAATACTTTAATTAATTGATCATTTACAACATACATTTATCGCATGCCATAAATGGTCTCTTTTTACAGCATGCCATAATGCACGTCGAAAATGAATACCTTAAAAAGCTACTTTTATTGTAGTGTTAGTTTGTTGTTGAAATTGTTTGTGCCTTTAAAAACTGTTTCCTATCGATCCATCTATACAGGGGTGGAGCCACCTTAGGTCCAGTGCAGGCAAATGCCTGCACTGAAAGCTCTGAAATTTTAAGAGTGCAGAGAGAGATATATACAGAATACAGAGAGAGGAAGGTAAGAGGAATGGGAGAAACGAGGAGTCTTACAGTTTTGAAATTGTTTGTGCCTTTAAAAACTGTTTCCTATCGATCCATCTATACAGGGGTGGAGCCACCTTAGGTCCAGTGCAGGCAAATGCCTGCACTGAAAGCTCTGAAATTTTAAGAGTGCAGAGAGAGATATATACAGAATACAGAGAGAGGAAGGTAAGAGGAATGGGAGAAACGAGGAGTCTTACAGTTTTGTTACTGGAATTCAAATTTGACAAGTGCAAGTGACATTTGTGCATGTGAAGGGAAGGGAAGAAACCACGTGTGCAGAAGAACCTCTCTGCATGGCATTGTGGGTCTTTGTGTTGTGTAATCTGTATTGTCTTTTTGCATTCACAAGCAACAGAAATAGGTTGGAGTGGGGACCATGCTATTAAATTCCAATTATGCTACATGGTCAAGTAAATGATAGAAAAGTATTTTCAAATTACACTTGATAGTTTAACATTAGATAACAGAAAAAATCATAAAAGCACTCACTCATGGGATGCCATATCAGTTCTTTTTTTTTTCAGCATTATTAATTAAAGTTCACTCTTCAAGGCTGATTTTTTGTTTCTTTATTTGAATTTGAAGATGTTACTATGATAAAGGTCAATAAAACAACAATCAAATTGTAAGGTCCGGTAACTTACTTGGATATCTCCAATTGTTTTTCTAATCTAAAAGACAATATTGATTATTTAATAAGGACAATGTGATGGAAAATATAAATTATTTTATTTTCAGTGTTTTAGTATTTTCTTTTTTATTCAAACGTTTGTTAGATGTTTCAACCAAAAATCAATCAAGGGAAAATAAAACGAGAAGACAAATTTTGCTAATTTTAAGGGTCCTGATCATCAGCTCAATTTTTTTTAAAACATCTATTTGATCATGTTTATAGATCCAAGATGAATTGTCAAAACATTGGCCTAGTTATTTTTACAGCTACGTATATTATTCTTCAAGATAACTTAACGTTGGAACCTTAGCTTCATGCATATATGCAAAATCAAAGCGAAAAAATGTTTCAACCCTTTGCAAAGGCAAATTCAAGTGTGGAGTACCGTCAGCTATCCTCGAGTCTTGTCGACGAAATTTCTCATATTCTATTGCGCGTAAGGCTTTGAAGTGTTAGGTGAATCACTCAATTCTTTTCGTACCGCCCTCTCTCGAAGTAGGTAGCTATTTCAAACATAATCCAGTGAGGAAGGACCTAACAAATGACAATAACACCAAAAGCAATTCGAATCCCCCAAACATTTACCTCAAATTCCCAACACATTGATATGAAAGGATTCATGATATAAAACCCTCGCGTATGTACAAAATCAACTACGAAAATAACAAAATATTTTAATATTTAAACGCTGCACGTGTCATCCATTATGCTTTCGCTTATTATCCGTTAAATACATTAATATATCTTTATTTTTATAAAGATCTGCCAGAACAGGATACAAACAGATCTATCATTAAAGGATTACAAAGAGATCCGATAGTATGCAATTAGACCAACAACCAGAGAAGCAAGTGAAACAGATTAAGCCAACAGCGGCACCACACAATCCAACACCATCTCGTCATCGAGAAACTCCTTCACCTTCACCATCTCCGACTCCCAATTCGCGGCCTCCAATTCATTGATTCCCTTGAAAACTGCTAGCGAACAAATTGAAAAACCCCTCCCCCTTTCCAGGGTGAAATTTTCCCCAAGAGTATACTGCTGAATTGAAGGAAATTCATGTCTAATCCCTTCCAAAACCCCCAAAACCTTGTTTTTCACACTTTCTCCCAAACCCTCCTTGAGCTTCAAAAGGGTAGCCCGAATGGCGGACCCAGGCGGAACTGTGATCGAACCCGTTAAGTCAGAGACCCAATCAACTCCCATTTTGTCTTCAACTGCAGGCGTTACGTAATTGTCAATAACACTGAGGTGGACCGGGTGGTCCTCATAGGACATCAAGTCGGGCTCGGACGCGTAGCGGGCATGGAGCATGTGGGTGAAGGTGAGAGAGGATAATGATCGGAAGCGGACGAGTGGACTGGCGGATAGGTAGAGTACTGGGTCAAGTGAATTCATGCCGTTGAGATTGCTGACCATCGCATCGACTGCAGAAGTTGGGGCATCGGACTTGATTTTGAAGAGGACGATGTGCTCGAAGATTTTTCTTGGCTCCATATTGAAGTTGAAGCTCTTGCGATAGAGAAAATTGAGTTGGCCTGGTTGGTTTATTCCTGAGCCTAACCTCTTCCAATATATACACAGATAGAGATACGTGTGTACGTGAAAAAGAGGGAGAGAGAGAGAGAGAGTAGCCCACAACTATTTACCGAGGGGTCTATAAAAGTTGGCTCTATTTCACTTTAAATTTGCTTCTATTTCTGAACCTGAACTTTTCAGACCTGAACTTTTCCAATATATAGATAGAGATACGTGTGTGCGTGCGTGTAAGAGAGAGTGAGAGAGTAGTCCACGACAATTTAACTAAGGGTTCATTTACGGCCAGACAAAAATCTCGAATCGAGAATCAAAAGGTTCTTTTTAAATTAAATATTCGTACGAATATCTAAATTCAGAATCAACGAATTAGATTCGAGTCTCGATTCTAAATCAAGACTTGAAGAATCGAATAAGAACAAAATTTCTCTAATTTTTTTAACTAACTTATTTTAAATAAGCAAAATTATTTTATTTTTTCTAAATAAATTTTTTAACTAGTTAATTTAGTTCAAAATCGAAAAAAAAAAAAATATATATATATATATATATGATTTTTCCTATTTTTAATTTTCAATTCAAAGTCAATTTAATCAAATTAACTTAGGTTTTATCCAAATCTAATACTCTAACATAATCTCGTTTCTTCCATTCCGAAGAAATCGAATTAAAGTTCGACAACGCCTCTTTTAATTATTTTGAGTTCGCTATCTTCCTCTTCCTGAGATTTTAACAATCAAATCTATGAAGAACTCAAAAAAGAAAGAAGTAAAAGACACATAAGATTGAATTACGTTATTTTGTAAAAACTAATATTTAACATATCATTAGCTGAACTAATGCAACTTGTAAATATTAAATACTTTAATTATAATACGGAACCTGAGAGACGAATAGAACCGAATCTGAACAGTTCCATAATTAAATTTGGACTCGACTATTTCGCTTACTACATACCTGAAAATTTTGGTTCGACGAGAACCAAACCCAATCATGTCCATCCCTAGGTTCAGTAGTCTATAAGGTTGGCTTTTTAAAAAAAATTTATTGAAAGTCGTTATCTTCATTATACATATCTATTTCACTATTAAAAATTTTAAATTCTAAATAAATATTGTTTCATCCACATTGAATCAAACATTACCTTATTAAATTTATTCAATTATACACTATATATCCATGTCACTTTAATATATTACCTCCGTCCCATGAAGATAGACATGTTTTTATTTTTCACATAAATTAAGAAATTTGAATAAATGTAGTCGGAAATATAAATTTTTCTTACATTTTTCTTATATACCCCTTTATTAAATAATTGTTTAAATAGAATTAGTTTACATTCACTAATAATATTTTACATTAAATATAGTCATATTTGAAAAGTATATATATACACACATTCAATAAGGAAAGTGGGCTATGATTCGGGGACAGATGACAAAGAACATCAAGTCCACCTTTATGAGACTGAGTGAGTAATTTTTTGTCAGATACTACATAATAACAGCTAATTTGTTGACTAAGAAGCTTTCACTGTGTGATTTTTGAAATATGAGGTTTTTCGGTTAGTATTGGAAGAGATTTTGTATACAAAGAGAAAGAAGAAAAGATAAGTTATAATGGGGGTATTTAAGTTGAAAAATCGTTCTAATATTGAACTTTAAAGGAATGAAAAGTGAAGTATGGAAATGGACTGTGGGATTGATCTGTATATATTCTTTGTAGATGGAGGTGTGTCGTCATTTCAAGTAACATACATTTGCAATTCCTTGTTTGTGTGTATATTCCATTTTATCTGGAATCAATAATTATTTAGATGATAACTATTGAAGCATATTCTTCTCGTTAAATAAGAATAATGGTGATTTGCAACAATTAGGAACTTCGGAGGAGGTAATTCTTCTCGATGAGAGTGATCAAGCTATTGTAGATTCTTGCCTTTTCCATTTCCTTGACCAACATTGTCTATAGTTCAAGTGTTAACCCCATTCATTAGACTAACTTACAGCTTCCATTAAACACATGGAGAACAATTTTCGTTCCGTAAAGACATTTATCCTTATTCAGTTCTTCTATTATTCTTTTTCCTCTTCAGATGGCGTGGCACTTGTTTACAACTATTTCTAAGTCCCAAATGGTCCATGGAGTTGGATCCAGCGAAGTCAAAGAGAGAAAACTCTTCTTTTCTTCTTCTCGAATGCTAGTCTTTCAAGTATTGATAAACAAATGGATCACTATGAAGTAATTTTCACATAAGGTACAACCGCTCATAATAATAATAATAAGAAGAAGAAGAATGCAAAAGACTAGGAATTCTAGAAAAAGATGTTTTATGTATATTAGAGTTTAGTATAACATAAAGTTTAAAAAATATATAATGCTCAAAAGCATATTTTTACTCTCTTAAAAGAGAGGCTTTTGTTACTGTTCATTTATGTCACAGTTGTTTTCACACTTGAATCCAATTTATTCGGTTTTGCTACAGTAGTTTGTCCTTTTTTTTTTTCCTCCTTTACATTATTTTCCCACTTTACCCTTGAAAATCCCACCTTACACTAATTAACACATTGAGGGCTTAATGGTCACTTGCGCCCACAGTTGTTGACTTTGCACAGACAAGTTTTTTTTTAATTTTAATTTTAATTTTTTTAATTATACTATTAATATATTTTTTTTGTAAACTTTTTAAGAAACGCGTTTGATGTAACTTTAACTATTTTTTATATTCATTTAGATCAATTCGATGAGTCCATAATATAGTTCTCGAAACAAGTTCGATAAAATATAGACAATATATTTTTTATAGATGTTGCGTTAAAAAAATGACGAGTTATACGCATTTTTTAAATTTGACGTCAAACTATAATTGGGGATTTGGAAGGAAAAACGGCGAAATTTGACCTCGAAAACGATGTCCACCAAGCGAAGCTAGGTGGTCATGATGTGCGTGTCGAAAAGAGCTTTCTGAATTGGGGTCATAGGCTCAATTCCGATAACTGTAACAAAACTTATAGCCAAATTAAAAAAATAATAATAATAAATTTAGAAAAAAAATAAGTCCGTAAGAAAAAATAAAGAAAAAAAAAACACAGAAGAAGAGTAAAATTAGACACTCCGCGCTGCACGGAGTGCCTGCCAGTGAGCACTCCGCGCTGTGCGAAGTGCCTAAATTCAATTTTTTTTTTTTTACTTATGTTTTTGTATTGATTTTCAGGCTCATTACGGAATATCAAGTAAAGTCGAAATATTATATTCTTAATATCGTTTTGAAGTATTCGCGACATAATATTGCACGTCGTTCACGGTGCGTGAAACGGTCAATCATAACAAATGTTATCGGGCGTCAAAGTAGGTATGTTCAAACTATATTTCGAAATTTTCGATAATGAGCTAACTTTAAAAATTTATCGACGACTGTGCGATAATCGAATCGATAAATATTTTACATTTTCTCGAAACTCTCTTTGAGAACTATATCGTAGAGACATCGAATGATTTAAATAGATATCAAAAGTAGTTAAACGGATATTAAACGTATATGTTAAAAAATACGAATAATTCGTTTTTCTTAAAAAAATCAATTATTTTATTACTATTTCGAGATTTTCGATAACAAGTTAACTTTAAAAATTCGTCGACGATTATACAATAGTCGAATCGATAAATGTTTTACATTCTCTCGAATTTTTTTTTTTACTTATGTTTTTGTGTTTATTTTCAGGCTCATTACGGGATATCAAATGAAGTCGAAATATTATATTCTTAATATCGTTTTGAAGTACTCGCGACATAGTATTGCACGTCGTTAACAGTGCGTGAAACGGTCAATCATAGCAAATGTTATCGGACGTCAATGTATGCATTTTCAAATTATATTTCGAAATTTTCGATAACAAGCTAACTTTAAAAATTCATCGACGACTGTGCGATAGTCGAACCGATAAATATTTTACATTTTCTCGAAACTCATTTTGAGAACTATTTCGTAGAGACATCGAATGATCTAAATAGATATCAAAAATAGTTAAACGGAC
>NC_036255.1:6170809-6176455 GCF_002742605.1 Olea europaea var. sylvestris | reverse complement strand
AAAAGTATCTAAAAGTCATTAAAATTTAAATACCCCAAAACCTATAAAAACTTCTAAAAAGCTTAATTGAATACCGTAACTTTTAGAGATTTTTTAAAAGTCTATAAAAATCTCAATTGAATACACTAGTACTTTTATAAAGTCTTCAAAAGTCTACATTAAATAACCTTAAAATTTTTAAATCCCAAAAAATCATTAAAAGTCTCAATTAGATACACCCTCTTTGGGTAGAATATACTCTTCTATACTAGATAAGGCTTCTCTATGTATCATACTAAATAATCATTAATAATTATCTCATAACTTTATAACACTCCTCCTTTGATGATTATTTTTACAATAACTATCTCATTAAAAATCTAATTTTATAAAAATTCAATTGGATAAAAATATCAATGAATGAAAAATAATTCAAATAATTATAACAAAATTGAAGTAATAATATCTCAACTCATTAAAACTTTGTCAAGAAAAATCAGTGAGATAAAACTTGAGTTAAGAAAAAAGAATACAACTGCTCCCCCTGATTCCAACAGATGAAAATCCTTATATCAAGTCATTCATATCTTATATGCATTTCAATATCACAATTTATGGTGAAATATATATCATGTTGTTTTTTTTTTACAATCTTCAAACAATATAATGATAAGGGTGATGAAAAGAATGGCAGAAGGTTG
The DNA here is from genome assembly GCF_002742605.1 of Olea europaea var. sylvestris. Lineage (NCBI taxonomy): Eukaryota > Viridiplantae > Streptophyta > Magnoliopsida > Lamiales > Oleaceae > Olea > Olea europaea. The sequence continues at coordinate 6,175,775 of NC_036255.1, read as the reverse complement.
GGATAGATCTAAATCATGAGCGAATGGTAAACGATGTTATAACTATTGTAAGTTTGAATATTTTACAAGAGATCATCCTTAAAAAAAAAAGGTGAGAGGTAATGTGAATGTTGTAATTGAATCTAGTTATTAGCCGAGTGATATTTATTGATAGTAAACTCTCTTATGGCTATTGCTACATTTGCATTTGTGTGTAAAATTTCATTTGCATAAATGATTGCTTGATTTTGGTGCATTGTGTCTACATTTCATTATGTTTGGTGTGTATATTTGCAAGAACTTAAGAATGACCATATTACTCTGTGGAATGTGTTGCACGCATAGTGTTTGGGTTTACTACTGTGAGGTTTGACAATATATGTGTTCTCACTTTTGTAGGTTCATTACTTAAGTGGGCCAACTGACAATATGGAGTATAGATGCGTTGATGACATGTATAGGGGATATGTAATAGTGGCGTTTAGATCACGAGAGGTTAGGTGATTAAATATTTTGGAATCTTCTTTTTGTTAGAATCATGATTGGGTGGAGTGAGAGAATGACACTCCTAGCACCTCTATTAGGGGAAGACCCATCATTTATCTAGTTTGAGAGAAGTGAGGAAGTGATGGAGGAACATCCCATTGACTCAGGATCTTTAGTATTTTACCGGTTAGGCATGAAAAGTGACCAATCTAGTGAGCATTGTTGAGGATGAGAGGAAAGATGTATTCTCTAGATACGAGCTACATGAAATGGGCTGGATAATTGCGGTGAAATCTTCTTTTGTGGTCATTTATGCATTAGTTGTATACGTTGACCATTTATTGATTAACTTGATGTTAATTGATGTTCTATATGTGCTGAATATGTTAAAAGGATGTATATTATCCTATGGTTTATTTTCATCCCATGTATATAACTACCTTATTGTCTGCTCATGATTAAGCAATATGTATATCTGATCGCATTGGGATTTGACTTTAGTAGATATGGTATGTGTCTCAGATTTGAGACACGTGCAAATAGTAACTTGGTGTTGTATGTTTGCATGCCTATCGGGGATCAAGTGGGAGATTTACTGAACTTTTTGTTGATACACAATAAGTCCCGAACTATGATGTTTGTATTGTTTAAGGTTTAATTTCATAGGCTTCAGTCGAGTATTGAAATAGGGGATTAATATCACGAGATGGGGCCCAACACATTTATTTGTGATGGCCCATTTGTGTCTTGTTTGGTCCATTTGTTATTGCCTTGAGCCATACATGGGCTGCCGCCCTTTGTGTGTAAAATCAATGCTTTAAAAATCAACTAGGCATCGACTCGAAAAAGGAAGAGGATCGAGCTTTAGAGGGTCAAATTTGTGTCGAACCAGCTGATAAATTAAATAAACAAATACACAAATAAACTATAAATTGTCATACCTATAATAGATTTTTTGATTTTAGTTTTCTAATTCAAAGTAAATACAATCCATGTTTGTTAATTAGATTTATAATCGTAATTTATTTTAGAACCTCAAAAAATAACAATTAATATCTCCAAAATAATTTGCTTTGTTCAAATTGAAATTTGAAACTTGATAGTGAAGCTCAATTTAATAGTTTTTATGTATGTTGCATACTTCAAAATTTTGTTGCTTGAATGCTTGCAGTTTGTTTTCAATTATCGGTGGTTTTGTCTGATTATTATTTTGCTATTTTTCAGTTTTTGGCATCTAATATTTTTTAATAGGCAATTGTCAAGCCTCAATGCATAGAAATCAGTCGAAATGATCTCAAGGGCAACATTCGGCAAATCATTTATCAAAATGATGAAAGTGACATGAAAGCAAAACTTTGGACTAATCTTGAGCTGAATGAGATTATGGATTGTGTATCTCTGGTGGAGAGCTTCAGAGGCTTGCTATAGCTTCTTCCTGCAATCATAATGCAGAGATTTATCCGTTCGATGAGCCCAACCTATTAGAATAATTTCAAAATATGGGCCTTCTATTTGATTGCAAATTTTATGTTTCATAAAACAGGTTAGATATATAGTTCCATAACGATGCTATGATTAAGCTCAATACGTCAAGTGATCACTTAGACCGCTTTACCCCTTAGTCATATAGGAGTATATCCTATATAATTCGGTAATTTAAGTGTGTGGGCCACAAACATTTAAACTCTAATTATGGATTCTAATTCTAAGAAGGGGGCGGTATCTAAATCAATCAAAAAGCTTATGGAGTCGTTAATGGGACGGGTCAATAAATTTCTATATAAAAGGCTAGGTCTCCTCACTTCTCCATATGTTTTATTAGTTTGCCCCATTGATAACTAATATTTTGTAAGAAGCAAGGAGAGGAAGATCAAGAATCAATATTTTCATTCAAGATGTCTTCCGCAGGTATTAATCTTAAACTACGAATTTAGAATTGTGATTCTCGTTTCTTAATATGATTATTGTTAAAACACGGCCAAATGAAAGACATTTAATTTTGTAGGGATTAGATTTTTGACTAGTTACTTTACTACCAAAGTATGAAGATTGAATAAGGCAATGGATTGGCCATTATTTTTGAAAAAAAAAAAAATTGATGTCTTGACTAGCGATTTTTTGGAGAGTAAGGTTAAAAAGTAGAAAAAATATTTAAGTTTACGTGCAAAATATTTTATTTTGTAAATATGTGGTTGAAAAAGTGTACGAGAGTAAAAGAGTTCTGATTGTCGAATATGGACATCTTAAATTACATTTTACACGTTACACCCTTTTGGATTATCCACTTCTTGGATTTTGGAATTTGGTGCCTACTCCCTGATGTAACTAATCCAAGAATGATCAACCAAAACAAAAACTCAATTATGTTCCTAAGAGTTAGAGATCGAGTTAGTCACTCATCAAAGGTGCTCCGTTTAAAATATTTGATTAAATTGTGATGTTTTATAACGCGTATTAAACATCTGATAGATATAGGCCATGTTCGGTAGGAATTTTGAGAATTGATTTTTTTATCGTTAGAAAAAAAAAGTGGAGACCATTTGTTAGAGAAAAAGTCAAAAATTACGGCTGAGATAGTAAAATAACGATAAAAAAATAAAATTTTGGATGAAAAAATCACTCCCAAACACCCTTATAGTCTGTAGAAATGAACAAGATATTGTAGTTTATTATGATAGTAACGAGCAAATTTGAAAAAAAAACTCAAGTGTGAAAGGTGGTAGGATTTGTCTTTTCAGTGGTTCTCATTGTACATTGGCAGGTTTTATATGGTGCCAAATGAGCCAAAATGGATAAAATATTGGACAATAATTTAGAGTTATATTATTATATTTTAGATGTTACGCTTCTTTGTGTTTAGCATTGTCATTTACATTAAATTTTGATGATAGCTGGATAATTCTAGGCGTTGTTAATGATTATGAAAATTAAGGCGGCAATCAAATTTTGCCAAAATTATACACTATGAATTTACGCAAGGAGCCAGGTGTTTCGAGATCATGTACGAACGACCATAATAATGAGAATTTGGGAAAAGTATATTTTGAAATAGTAATTTTTTCAAGAATGTGTGATTAGAAAAAAAAAATAGAATTACGTGTAATACTATTTTATCGAAAATTTTTTGATTGATAAGAAAAAAGAGAAAAATAAATTATAATTTGAAGAAGGGCAAAACAGGGGCTTAATATATTTTATAACTCACTTTTCCTTCAATTTATTTTTAACCACATATTTTATGAGATCTATAATTTTTATCAAATTTTCAATTATATATTTCAATACTTTCATTAACTTTTATTAAAAGTCTGATTCTTTTTAAAACCAAATAGGGGCTAAGCTTAGTTTTGAGATACTTTATGTTTATCATAATCAACGTGCCTTCGATCCCCCTTTGCCTTAAATTTTTGGAAAATTATTTGTAATTAGTGGCGGCCCTTAAGGTGCTCATATGGTGTGACAGCACAGGATCTTAGCATCGTGAGGGCATAAAAAAAATATTGTTATATATAATAATTTTAAAATTTAAATTTTTTGTCATTATGTTAGTTGAGTGCACAAATTCTATGAAAAAAGATAGAAGTTGAAAAATAATGACTCTTATTTAACATTATTGTCCTAATCGTGTGTTGTACCAAGACATTTTATTAGAGTAAGGGAAAGGATTCACGTGGTTTAGGCTTCTTAGTAGTTAATTTCAATATGTTATCCCTAAATATTTTTCTTTATGAGTTATTTCTTCATTAAATTGGCTTTTCGTGGAACGAATGGGAGACCTCTTGAGGATAGTAACTATTTTTTTTTTCGGACTAACTGAAATGATTTCAAAGTGGGATCCTATCATGAAGGAACATCCATGACGTATTGAAAGTAACGACATTCATTATCATTATCTTTCACATAAAATTCAAAATGAGTTGATAGCTTCTTTGGCTTTTACAACCAAAAGCACAATTATTAAGAAAATCAAAGAAGCAAAATACTTTTCTATGATACGTGATTGTACTCCTGATACAAGTCGCTAAGAACAAATGTCTTTGATCTTTAAACGTGTATACTTATCTAGTAATCTAATTAAAATCAATAATGCTATTTGTAGTTGCTCATTACCGTAATCTCCTTACGTGACATACATATAATGGTTAATGATTTAATACTTATCACGTAGGTTGACAACGATAATAAGTAACTACAAATAGTATTACACAATTGAAATACATGAACAGTTTGTTGAATTTTTAAAAGTGCACAATACAACAGGTCAATGACTTTTTGAAGAATTATAAAATACTCAAACTCTTAATCTTGATATTGATGATGTAAGAGGATAAGGATATGATAATGGATCTAACATGAAAGGTAAGAACCAAGGTGTTAAATAATAATAAATAAATAAAAATAGATATTAATGCTAGAGCATTGTATACACCATGTGGCTGTCATAATCTTAATTTAGCACTGTTTGATATAACAAACTCTTGAATTAAAGCAAAAGATTTTT
>NC_036255.1:6160287-6162603 GCF_002742605.1 Olea europaea var. sylvestris | reverse complement strand
TTGAACAACAAATATTTCAGTTTCGTGCTGGAACATGAAAGCTTATTAATCTCTTAAATGTCTGATAACATGCTTTACTGTCTGAACAACATTTGAATGATTAGCTATAGCCAATTGTATTTACTCAGTCTAACAAGGTTGTGAATTCTTTGATAATGCCTGCTCTCTTTCTAAAACAAACCATGGCCCTAAGCTCTTTCTGTATCTGCCCTTTTTTTGTTTCAACATTGTTAGATTCCCAGGTTATCAGGGCAGGGTCTGACTTAGCCCTGTTTGGGCCATATTTTTTCATTATTCGTAGAAGAAATGTGACCGTTAACTATCAAATTAGCCCACAATTCTTGACTTTAACACGCACATGCGGGGCCAGCTGAACAAGCAAAGGTAAAAAAATTTCTGAAAATTTCCTGTATAATATGGCCCAATAAGGGGTTTAGTTACCAAATGAATATTTGTAGCCCAAATAGGGATACACTTCACTACCATATGAACCTGAAAGCCATGTAAACAAAGAGAATAAAGATACCAAATGAACAGTTTTACCAGAGAAGCAAGTGAAACAGAAACTACCAACATGTTCTTAAAGGCTAGCCGATTGAGCCAATAGCGGAACCACATATTCCAACACCATCTCGTCATCGAGAAACTCCCTCACCTTCGCCATCTCTGACTCCCAATTCACGGCCTCCAATGCACTCATTCCCTTGAAAACCGCTAGCGAACAAATTGAAAAACCCCTCCCCTTTTCCACGGAGAAATTTTCCCCAATAGTCAACTGCTCAATTGAAGGAAATTCATGTCTAATCCCTTCCAAGACACCGAAAACCTCCTTTTTCACACTTGCTCCCAAACCCTCCTTGAGCTTCAAAAGGGTAACCCGGATGGCGGACCCAGGTGGGAGTGTGATTGAACCCGTTAAGTCATAGACCCAATCAACACCCATTTTGTCATCAACTACGGGAGTTACGTAATTCGCAACAACACCGACGTGGACCGGGTGGTCCGAATAGGAAGTCAAGTCGGGCTTGGACCCGTAGCGGGCATGGAGCATGTGGGTGAAGGTGAGAGAGGATAATGATCGGATGCGAACGAGTGGACCGGCAGTCAGGAAGAGTACTGGGTCAAGTGAAATCAGGCCGTTGAGATTGCTGACCATCGCGTTGACTGCAGAAGTTTGGGCATCGGGCTTGATTTTGAACAGGACGATGTGCTCGATGATTTCACTGGGCTTCATATTGAAGTGGAAGCTCTTGAGATAGAGAAATGAATAGGGAGTTAGCTTCAGAACAAAATACAGAGAGGAAGGGGCATGGGGTGAAGGGCCCGGGGGCGGAGGGGNGGACATTTTCATTGAAATAAACTTCAAAAATTAAATTAACTGGAACCAAGAATCGATTAGTTCCAAACAGTTCTTGATTCTTGAGCCTACCATTAGTACTCAACAAGAATCGAATTTATTTTTTAATAATTTTTTAACAACTCACAGGGCTGGAAATTATAAGAAGATGATAATCCAAGGTTCATTTCCATTCCATACTCAACCTTCACTGGAGCTTGGCGAAATTTCAGGCTTGAGATTATTGAATGTAAACTCAATGATGATCACATCGTTTTTGTGCTTAGTGAGAAAACGCTGCTGCGGATGCCGGTGCAATTCCTTTTTATTATGTGATTCCTGCTCTTGAAAATGCACAACCATACTCATCCTCTTTAGTTATTATGCAGTCTTGAAAATGGCAGATTGGTATTTGGGCATCTGGTTCACTAGAAGTAACAAAATGACTACGGTTTATTTGATGCCTGACTATTAAAAGAAAAAAAGTGTCTATTCGACATTTATTATGCTAAAATATTGGCATTAATTTGTATTCCTCTTATTGATATTTCACCCAATCTTAGCTCTAGTATTATGTTGTTTGCAGCCTGCCGATGTATACATAATAGATGAAGCAAGTGCACATCTCGATTCCGCGCAACGTATTGTTGGCTCAAAAGTCATAAAGTAAATGTCGAATGCTTTGTTGGTTGAGAGAAATTCGAACCTGACAAATGACTATATCACCAAAAGCAATTCAAATTCCCAGCACAAAACTTAATCTACAACCCCAAACATTTCCATCAAATTCCCAACACACGATGAGAAAGGATTCATGATGAACAAAAACATCCATGAAACGAAACAAACAAAATATCTGAAATTTTTAACGCTGCAAGTATAATCCATTTTGCTTTCGCTTAACTATTTAATACATATATCTTTCAAATTTTATAACACGATCCTGGGTACTTCTGGAATGGCTCACACCCCATAACACA
>NC_036255.1:6153660-6160187 GCF_002742605.1 Olea europaea var. sylvestris | reverse complement strand
TTTCCTAATTATGCACCAAATTCGAATTCTGATTCAAAATGCTCATACAGATTCTGTCAGCCCTTAATCTCTCTACTATCTGTGTCCTTACTATGTATATGTACATATACACACATATAAACATAAGATAAGGTTGTGTTATAAATAAAAATCTTGCTCCTTACCTGGTTGTAGTCAAACAGGGGATTAATTCAAAAGGTTAATTTATCAATTTCCATTCTCTCTCCCAATTCTAGACTTCAAAATTAAAACACCTACAAGATTTTCTTGCCTTACTTGAATATCCGTATATATTTACATCTCTTCCAATTCTAGACTTTTAAATTAGAACGGCTTCAAGATTTTCTTCCCTTATATAAAAAGCCGTATATATTAAGCCAAGTAATACATAACAATATATATCTGTTAAGGTCTCTGTGCTCATCAAGAAATCAAATTCATATAAATAGTCATAGTTCAGAATAATGTTTGGCAAGAAAGTAACTACTCGACATTTAAAAAGAGAGAGAGCGATGGTGGATGAAGAACCAAGAGCTTTTCTTAGCGTTAAGCTCATCTTGGCTCAAGATATTGACAGAGCCACAATGAATCTCAAAGGCTACAGAAGAAGATATCAGGCCATCTTATGGGTATGTCGTGGGGACGAATATATTACAGATATCGCATTAGGGTTACCCAATCCCTGTTGGAATTGCATTAGCCACTTTCCTGTAGGGATTTATGAATCCTATTTTTGCATGTCGAGGTATATAGAATTGGATCCAAATCAGATCCTGGAACTTCCAATGGAATTGTTTTGGTTGGAAAAACTCGAATTCCCGTGCCTAAAGTTGATCATAAAATTTGTGGCAGCTATGTACTTGTTAGACCAAACTATGATGCCGCCTCAGGCTCAGGGTGTATAGCTGAAGGACAAGTTGTTCTCGGCATGGAAACCAGGAGACTGTGATGGCAATTAATTACTTCTATCTTGCATCTATATTTTTATCTCCTTCTTGATGTACCTATTTTCTGATTTGCTTTTCAGTAAACGTTTTTCATATTATGAAAAAAAAATTTGTTAGATAGCTGACAATTCTACATAATTTTTTCTTTTGTTTGAAGTTTATATACATATTCGGACTTGTATCATCAAAATTTTAATATGACTTGGTCTTATTGCACTAGTAAATTATTGCTTCATTCGTGTTTATGTTTCTTTGTGACTAAGAAAAGGTAGAATTTAGTAAATTATTAATTGGTATTATCGCACTAGTAAATTCTCCTCTTGATATAATTATAGAAGTAAGGTATTAATGTTCTCGTTTCTATACTATCTTGATTATCTACACGCGTACGTTAAACCCTTAACCTAGGTATGGGTCGGTAGACAAAACGTATGGAAGAGAATTAATCTACTTGTACAATGATGATTGTGAAAAAAGAATTTTAATGGACAATTTGAAGAAATTAATAAAGGAAATTTTCAATTGAGGTCCTTCATCTATGCGCTTTAATTTGTGCAAATAGGCCTCACTCTTTAATTCTTGACACTCTGACGAAGATAAAATAATACATTTTACACTTGAACTGCTTTATTGCCTTTTTTTTTTTTAATTTTTTTTACGGCCACTGTATTTAATTAATAATAGTATTTAATATATATATATTAAAATTTAATAGTGGTAAAATTTGATAACATGATCCAAAACTTAGTCATGAAAACAATTAATGTATGGATCTCTAATTTGTGATCTCTCTTGAACAACTTCATAGAGATCATCAATGTACAAACTCCAAAACTGCATAATATCCGATCAACACCGGGAGGGACACGATCATGCCAAAGATAACCCTGAAAATTGAAAATAAGTTTGTGTTAGTTTAATTTTCATATAAACAACTGATTAAAATTGCAAATGGTTAAGTGACGTACGCTGTGCTAAGTACATCAGCATGTAAACCGTATTCTTTCGCGTATATAAAAGAGGTGATGGATTGTGGTAGTGCCGCCTGCAAAGTAAAACAATTTTAATTATCTAGAACCATGTATTTCAGGAGTTAAGATTTGCTGTCTAAAATTGGCTGTCCAATTTGTTGTCCACCAATAATTCATCGACACGTCATTTTACACTTATTTTTAAGCACAAGTGATAGAGAAAAGTTGGACATTTTAATTTAAGTGATATGTCTATAAATCATTTGGTGGACAGCAAGTTAAACAGCAAATCTTAACTCGTATTTCAGACATTTTATTCCGATTGCTTTTCTGAAGAAATTCTACTCCATCTCAAGGAGAACGTGATGAATTTTGGTGGAATTTACCTGTATTATAGCAACACGTAAGACATCGCCATGCAAACCTACTATTAGCGAACCAATGGCCATGGCGAGTGGTCCAGCAATAAATTTCAAGGCCATGCCAATTACTGTCAAACTTGCACCACATGCAATTATTTTCTCTTGCATTGCCATGAACAACCCTGAACAATAAACAGATTTTGAGTTAATCAACATGTACACACACACACACACACCCACACCCACACATTTGTTTGGACATGAAGGGATTTGATTAGTCTTACCCATGCTGAACATGGCAGTGCCAGTACCAGCTCTTGACATGATTAAAATTGATCCTTCCATGATGCTAGGCATTTGAAAATGAAACCTAATTAATTATATAAATTAATATTTAGGACAGTGAAACTCAGTAAGTTAGTAATCCGAGACAGGAGGATTAATAATAAAAAAGATGATGAAAATATATAGTAGCATAAATATATATATACCTGTTAGCAAAAAATGCCCAAATGATGCCGAGTAAACATGCATATGAGTTCGGATTCATAGCAAGTTTAAGGCCCACAGTTTTCATCAAAGAGCAGAAAGATTGTTTGCTGCTGTTACTCACCTCATGTTCCGTCTTTGGAGTAGCATTTTCTAAGGAAGCTGTATTATTATTATTATTATTGGAGTGGAAGTCATTGCCACTTCGTCTGATTTCCAAGACGAACAATAGGGTTGTTAGCCACACAATAGCCTGAATTACTGAAGACTGAACAACAAGGTCTACAGCCATAGGTCCATACATAGCTTTCAAAAGAGGCACCCCAACAACAAGAGAATTAGTAAGAGTAGACAAAGAGAAGCTTGTTATGGACCAACAATAACTTCCTTTGCTACTACACTTGGCCCATAACGCCAAAACCGTAACGATAATCACTTTTGATATGGCGTCGGCTCCAATGAACAAATAATTCATCTTGAAAGGATCAACATGAGCCGTGAACTCCAAAGTGAAGAGCGGTAGAGTGAAATAGGAAACTAAGCGGTTTACTGCTTCACCCTGCTCGGGAGTGAATATTCGCCACCATTTCATAGACCCGTACCCTAACATCAAAGCTACATAGAGTGGTGCCATGGCCACAACCACCTTGTACACATCTTCCCATCTTATCATTTTTGGAGAGGGAACTGATGGCAAGTTTTAATAGCTCTTGTTTGAGTGTTGAGATTACTGTTGACTACATTTAATGTTTAGCTAGACTATTTATACACGAATTAAACGACAAATTATGCGGTCAGGTTTTACAAGTGCCAATTTGCATCAATTCTATGCCGTGGATTCTTAAAAAGAGACGAACATATTATGGTAAGTGATTGAAAGGTCACGTAACGTTCACCAGTTGGCTTCTCCTGTGGTCAGCATTTAGTATGCAATTAAAATGCAGAATATGGAATGAGGTCCAGCCGTTTATTCCACCTTGCATATTCTCTGTCAAGTTATGTTTATGATTTTGTAATTATTAATATGCTTTTATTCTTCACTGTCTCACATACATCTTTCAGTGGTTCGCGCTGTTCCCTCTCGTTTCATTTTTTTCATTAATTTGCTACTGGATGTCCGAATAGATTCTGACATCCATCGTACAACTTTATTTGATTTGCTTCCAATTCCCATGGATGATCACCAGAGAGCTATGAATTAGGGCTGTATTATATGGACAGACCCCGGTCCAAATAGCCACGTCGGCCCCTGTTTGGACAGACGCGGACAACCGGGAAATAGGAGGCCTACGTGGACAGGCTTGTCCAAGAAGATTATTCCTATGAATTATAGCAGCAACAGCACATAATGATGTGCGTGTGGATTGATTGGAAATAAGATTTTGATAATCTTTCAAGTAATTAATGTTCAATTTGCTTCAAGTCAACTAGTTTGAAAAAACACTTCCCTTCTTGCATTTATTAGAAAATCTCCATATTTTGCAAAAGCATCAAAGCCCGGTCACTCATTGTCTTGTCCATGTCAGTGGGTAACATAGCAGTGTAATAATCAATCTATCAAAGTGTTATTAGAACACAAATTATGTCAAGAATAAATTCTTCAAGCTAGCTTTTACCTTCTAAAATCCGAACCTCCCAATAATTTATATTCCTTTCGAGGGGTATTGCTGATATGCGTTTCGTTTCTTCAATTACGACTCCTTAATTGAATTCAAAAGTGCAGCTGCATGAGCTGTTAAGATTGTATACGTTACAGAATATTTAATCTTACACAACTTTAAATATGCTTTGACGGGTATTATTGACTAGAGGAAATTAAGATGTTTTATTCCATTAACTTATCTTAAATAAATATTCCACACAAAACATGAATTCGACAATCAATGGTTATTATTTATACGTCCAACTTTTGATCAACAAAGCATCACATGGCGATTCTGAACTATCTGAAGGTGCTGTAGATTGTAAAATGACGAGGTATAAAAGAATTGATTCCACAATATTTTCATATATTCCTATAAATAAGTAACGAATATGGTACTTTCTTCCCCATAATAGAAATTCTGCTTCACAGTTACTACATTAGTACTATGCCACACAGTGTTTGTCAATCAACAATAGCTGCTTTGACGGGTATTATTGACTAGAGGAAATTAAGATGTTTTATTCCATTAACTTATCTTAAATAAATATTCCACACAAAACAAGAATTCAACAATCAATGGTTATTATTTATACGTCCAACTTTTGATCAACAAAGCATCACATGGCGATTCTGAACTATCTGAAGGTGCTGTAGACGAGGTATACAAGAATTGATTCCACAATATTTTCATATATTCCTATAAATAAGTAACGAATATGGTACTTTCTTCCCCATAATAGAAATTCTGCTTCACAGTTACTACATTAGTACTATGCCACACAGTGTTTGTCAATCAACAATAGGGTAATTATCTTTATATCTGTATCTTGAATTCTCGAAAGTAGTTTTTTAATTTACACATTTAACTTCTCGAATCTTATCAGCATCTAATCAGTTTTCTATTTCTGTTACTTAATCAGTGTTGATGGAAGGAGTAAATCCTTGCTGTCTCTGAGAACTACCTACCAAGTGATTTTTCACTCTTGTTGGTCCATTTCGTAAACATATATAAAAGGGAGAGAATAAGATAGGATGATGTTTTCCTTTTAAATCTACAATGATGGTTGATTGTTATTTGTTTTTTAAATAAAATATTGTATAAAAGTTGGAGTTTTTTGTTTGTTTGTTTCTTTTTCCCTAATCTTAGGCCATTTCGAAATCGAAATAAAACATTTGTACGTCAAATACATACAATCTCCCACTTTTCTTGTTTTTTAGGGGGGGAAAAAAACTCGGTTTTAACACATCAATTCTATTAATTATGGAAAATTTACCTTATTAGTCGTTGTTTAAATTTGTCACATTTGTACTAAATTTTATTCTTTTGCTACCATTTCGTTGATCCAAATGCGATCTTTTAATTTATTCTCTTAGGTCCTTTAATTTAAAGGTTCCAAAAATAAAAGAATATATAAAGAAAATTGAATAACTACCGTGACCATTTTTATTTATTTATTTATTTTTTGGTAAATATGATTTAGTATTTGGATTTACTATTAAAGAATATGCTTACTCTTTAAAGCAACGCCCATAAAAAAAGTCGTATTTCCCAAGTTTGATAAATCACTTGAACCGTCATCGTCAAGTAAATTATTTTATATAAGTTGTCTCTTCTAATTAACCATGAATAAGTAGATGTTACATTCGAGATTGCGGCAACCGTTCTTTAACTTGAAGACACGTTACAATGAACCAAGTAACGCTTTTATAAATTTGAGTTTGGGATTGAAATGTATAACGTGTTTTGAATTTTCTGTAAACCCTTTGATTGGGCTTGTTGAAGACAAACAAGATAATTTATGATATATGTTAGAATAAGGTGTGATCCAAATTCTATTTTGAAGATAATTGAGAATTCTAATTAAAATCGACATTAAGAAGAATTTTATTTGTTAGAATGCTTTAGAAATGCTATTCAAAGTTTATTAGACAAATTCTAGTTAAAATTCTATTTCGAAATACAATTGACAGGTGAAATTTGTGTTGGATTTGAAAAGATCAAGATATGAATGAGGGAGGACTTTTCAATGCAACTATGCTTGCTTGGAGCTCGAGCCCCAAAATCAGTGAAGTTGGTGCCCGTCGAATGCTCGAGCACCATATTCATTCGGCC
>NC_036255.1:6137522-6152364 GCF_002742605.1 Olea europaea var. sylvestris | reverse complement strand
TTTTTTACCCAAAAAAAAAAAAAAAAAAGTACAAGTTTGATAAAATATTTAAATTAGCACCAGCAATATATTTGCTAATTAATTGAAGGCTAAAGATAAAAATGTGACAAAAAAAGTCCGGGACATAATTTGGTAATAAATAAACGTTGAAGACATTCATTACAATTAAAATGTGGTGCAATAAACAAATTTACTGTATAAATAATTTCACTTATAACAAAGAGAAGTGTCCTTAAAATGATTTTATAATCCATGCCATTTTATTTCAAATGAGTTATAACAAGACTGTGCAAATGTATATGTTGACTTCAAAAAACGCACCAACTGAATACCTATAGCATCCCCTTCACGTAGATATCACATACTCATTATATTATTGGTGCCAAATATGCGTGCCACAACACTGTTAGCATGTCATGACGCTACTTTCAACAATCAGTTTGCAATCAATAGCATACTATCTGTTATAATTCATGATAGATTTTTTGCATATTCTATCTTGAAGAAGTTTGATTTGCTATTATTTACATTATTGTTATTAGTATTTGGAGAGGACAAATGAACCCCAATTTACTTTATTTATGTACAGTGGAGATATTATGTTATATTACAGGTTGGTTTAATCCATATACAAAGGAGATGTTGAAATTTTGATAAATTATATATGATATCTATTTTCGAGGCAATCTGTACGACCTCATATATTTAGGCTCTCACAAATATTTTCGAGGCAGTTCTTAAGTACTCATATATTGAAGCGTCTTATATTTTCAAGGCAATTTGTGAGCCCTCATTTATTGGATTTGTTCATATTTCCGAGACAATATATAAGACGTAGCTTACTTGACAGTTTATATTTCTAATTCGACTTGCATATAAATATACAACTCAAACTTAGGGAACTATTGTCATATCTATAAATTACGAGATATGCGCATGGCGGAAGAGGTTTCACATTGACCGACTCGACATCAATATTTAATTGAATTGGACCTATTTAATCAAGTAATCTATTTTTGGGCCTATGCTTAGGTCTGACCCACAGCTCACCCAGGCCCATTTCTCCCCTATATATAGTGAATTCATTTCACAATTGAGGTATGAAATCTTTAACACTAGCCAAATCCTCTTATCTCGTTTCTTGCATTCATATCATCTCTTGTCAAGCCATTAACTTGACTGTCTAAGTGTGAATGGTCATTGAACCTTTTTCTCTATTGCAATCTTTGCTTTCTAACAGGGTGTTTAAATGCACAAGTAATGTCTACATGGATAAAAAGGGATAGAGATTCTATTCATACATTTTTTGCGATCAACAGTACATATGCCTCACAAATACACACTTTTCTCATAAAATCTATGAAGGTTTTTAATTTGAATTTTAATTTGAAGTATAAAGTTATAAATGTAAATTCAAAGACATGCAAAGAATATAAGTTTTAAAGATGTTATATTTTTTCTTATAAGAGATTATTAAGTTAGTCTATAAAATCTTAATAGAGTATAATAGGATGGGTTGCATAATTATAAATGAGGGTAATTAGTACAAAACGTTCCCATCTTTTGCACTTATTACATAAATCGTTCTAATCATTTTGAATTTGACAATTACACCTTCATTTCAACCTTTCGTTGCGAAGTTGGCCATTTTCGTCTCCTTCTATCAATTTCTTCCGTCAAAAATGAGTAATTGGTGCAAAACGTCCATATCAGTTGCATTCATTGCGCAAAACGTTTCTATTATTTTCTTTCATTACACAAGAAATCCTTACAATCTATTTTCTCCATTGAAACATTGTAAAATCACTAATTTATCCTCTTTAAATAAACAAATAGAAAAGAATTTTAATTGCAATTATTTAGTTTGTTGTATTATTTTCAATTTCTTTTATTTAAATAGGAGGGTAAAATAATTATTTTACAATGTTTTAGTGAAAAAAATAGACGATAAGGACCTTTTACGCAATGAAAACAAATGATAGAGACGTTTTACGCAATGAAAGCAAATGATATAGGTGCTTTGCACCAATTACTCATATTTGACGGAATGAAACAAAAAGGACCAACTGCACAAGGAAAGGTTGAAATTAGGGTGTAAATGGAAAGTTTGAAACGATATGGACAATTTGTGCAATGATGCAAATTATGCGGACGTTTTGTGTTAATTACCCTTATAAATGAGCTTAACTTTGATACATCATAATTTTCTCGAAAGATGCTTAGTTATTTAAATTTTGGGAGTCGTGATGGGATAAATCGCAGATATTCGCAAATGATGTACGATTTGAACAGATCATATACAATATAATTGATAAGAAGAACACTATAGGTGCATTTTTCTAATTGCCATATCTCATTCACGATGTGATCATAAAATTTGCTTATTTTCATCCGCATGATCTTTGCATATATTTTAGCTAAGTTCTTAATATATAGAATTAGTTATTGCTAATAAATTAATTTTTTGAGTAATAATATTTTTCTAGTCTTCATGAATGGGTTCGTCCGAGGATAAAGATGAAATGGACACACTTAGTTGAATGTTTAAGATAAAGAATCGCCCTTTTAGAATTATATTGATTGAGATTTTTCTTTTTGATGTGGAAATATTTAGAAATCAAAGCGTAGAATGATTTTGAAACACATTTAAAACGCATCACAGTTCACACATTTTAACAGAAGCCTCGAAAGTTTTTCAATGGTGATATCTCATGGTTATAAGTTGCTTGCGATTGTTATATGTTCCTCGGTTCTGTGGCGGAAGCCACCAAGAATTTTTGCTTTCTTCTAATAATGAATCGGGAAAATTATGTAGAGAGCTTCTTTTTCCTTTTACAAACTGAAGAAATTTTGCAGTTTCAGAAGAATTGAAATTCTATTCCGCTTAAGAGTCTTACTCGTTTTAAGTTACAGCTAGTAAGGAAATTTTTGGGGTATATTGACTAGTTAGGATAGGGAAAAAGATTTAATTATGGAGAAGTTGCCATAATCTGCAGCCATATAGTGGAAAAAATAATAAACTATTTCTCAAGATTCAATGTGTTTGAGTTTTTATTAGGAAATAGTGGGGGTTGAGAAATATTTTTAATTGAATAAGAGTATAATTAAATTGTCACATAATTTTATTTTTAATTATCTATCATATAGTATCACCCTTAGTAGTATTGTAACACTAGTTGTGCTAGATAACATTATTCTTGATTTTTTAATGTATTTTTTTTTCCCATTTTTGATAAGCATTTTGTAGATTATATAAGTTGTGAGTCATTCGAAATGTACATGGGAATACAAATTGGATAAACAATGTGGGTCGTATTCAATGTATAGAGATAAAAATGTTTCATATATAAGCCAATTGAAAAGGTTAATTTATCAATTTCCATTCTCTCTCCCAATTCTAGACTTCAAAATTAAAACACCTACAAGATTTTCTTGCCTTACTTGAATATCCGTATATATTTACATCTCTTCCAATTCTAGACTTTTAAATTAGAACGGCTTCAAGATTTTCTTCCCTTATATAAAAAGCCGTATATATTAAGCCAAGTAATACATAACAATATATATCTGTTAAGGTCTCTGTGCTCATCAAGAAATCAAATTCATATAAATAGTCATAGTTCAGAATAATGTTTGGCAAGAAAGTAACTACTCGACATTTAAAAAGAGAGAGAGCGATGGTGGATGAAGAACCAAGAGCTTTTCTTAGCGTTAAGCTCATCTTGGCTCAAGATATTGACAGAGCCACAATGAATCTCAAAGGCTACAGAAGAAGATATCAGGCCATCTTATGGGTATGTCGTGGGGACGAATATATTACAGATATCGCATTAGGGTTACCCAATCCCTGTTGGAATTGCATTAGCCACTTTCCTGTAGGGATTTATGAATCCTATTTTTGCATGTCGAGGTATATAGAATTGGATCCAAATCAGATCCTGGAACTTCCAATGGAATTGTTTTGGTTGGAAAAACTCGAATTCCCGTGCCTAAAGTTGATCATAAAATTTGTGGCAGCTATGTACTTGTTAGACCAAACTATGATGCCGCCTCAGGCTCAGGGTGTATAGCTGAAGGACAAGTTGTTCTCGGCATGGAAACCAGGAGACTGTGATGGCAATTAATTACTTCTATCTTGCATCTATATTTTTATCTCCTTCTTGATGTACCTATTTTCTGATTTGCTTTTCAGTAAACGTTTTTCATATTATGAAAAAAAAATTTGTTAGATAGCTGACAATTCTACATAATTTTTTCTTTTGTTTGAAGTTTATATACATATTCGGACTTGTATCATCAAAATTTTAATATGACTTGGTCTTATTGCACTAGTAAATTATTGCTTCATTCGTGTTTATGTTTCTTTGTGACTAAGAAAAGGTAGAATTTAGTAAATTATTAATTGGTATTATCGCACTAGTAAATTCTCCTCTTGATATAATTATAGAAGTAAGGTATTAATGTTCTCGTTTCTATACTATCTTGATTATCTACACGCGTACGTTAAACCCTTAACCTAGGTATGGGTCGGTAGACAAAACGTATGGAAGAGAATTAATCTACTTGTACAATGATGATTGTGAAAAAAGAATTTTAATGGACAATTTGAAGAAATTAATAAAGGAAATTTTCAATTGAGGTCCTTCATCTATGCGCTTTAATTTGTGCAAATAGGCCTCACTCTTTAATTCTTGACACTCTGACGAAGATAAAATAATACATTTTACACTTGAACTGCTTTATTGCCTTTTTTTTTTTTAATTTTTTTTACGGCCACTGTATTTAATTAATAATAGTATTTAATATATATATATTAAAATTTAATAGTGGTAAAATTTGATAACATGATCCAAAACTTAGTCATGAAAACAATTAATGTATGGATCTCTAATTTGTGATCTCTCTTGAACAACTTCATAGAGATCATCAATGTACAAACTCCAAAACTGCATAATATCCGATCAACACCGGGAGGGACACGATCATGCCAAAGATAACCCTGAAAATTGAAAATAAGTTTGTGTTAGTTTAATTTTCATATAAACAACTGATTAAAATTGCAAATGGTTAAGTGACGTACGCTGTGCTAAGTACATCAGCATGTAAACCGTATTCTTTCGCGTATATAAAAGAGGTGATGGATTGTGGTAGTGCCGCCTGCAAAGTAAAACAATTTTAATTATCTAGAACCATGTATTTCAGGAGTTAAGATTTGCTGTCTAAAATTGGCTGTCCAATTTGTTGTCCACCAATAATTCATCGACACGTCATTTTACACTTATTTTTAAGCACAAGTGATAGAGAAAAGTTGGACATTTTAATTTAAGTGATATGTCTATAAATCATTTGGTGGACAGCAAGTTAAACAGCAAATCTTAACTCGTATTTCAGACATTTTATTCCGATTGCTTTTCTGAAGAAATTCTACTCCATCTCAAGGAGAACGTGATGAATTTTGGTGGAATTTACCTGTATTATAGCAACACGTAAGACATCGCCATGCAAACCTACTATTAGCGAACCAATGGCCATGGCGAGTGGTCCAGCAATAAATTTCAAGGCCATGCCAATTACTGTCAAACTTGCACCACATGCAATTATTTTCTCTTGCATTGCCATGAACAACCCTGAACAATAAACAGATTTTGAGTTAATCAACATGTACACACACACACACACACCCACACCCACACATTTGTTTGGACATGAAGGGATTTGATTAGTCTTACCCATGCTGAACATGGCAGTGCCAGTACCAGCTCTTGACATGATTAAAATTGATCCTTCCATGATGCTAGGCATTTGAAAATGAAACCTAATTAATTATATAAATTAATATTTAGGACAGTGAAACTCAGTAAGTTAGTAATCCGAGACAGGAGGATTAATAATAAAAAAGATGATGAAAATATATAGTAGCATAAATATATATATACCTGTTAGCAAAAAATGCCCAAATGATGCCGAGTAAACATGCATATGAGTTCGGATTCATAGCAAGTTTAAGGCCCACAGTTTTCATCAAAGAGCAGAAAGATTGTTTGCTGCTGTTACTCACCTCATGTTCCGTCTTTGGAGTAGCATTTTCTAAGGAAGCTGTATTATTATTATTATTATTGGAGTGGAAGTCATTGCCACTTCGTCTGATTTCCAAGACGAACAATAGGGTTGTTAGCCACACAATAGCCTGAATTACTGAAGACTGAACAACAAGGTCTACAGCCATAGGTCCATACATAGCTTTCAAAAGAGGCACCCCAACAACAAGAGAATTAGTAAGAGTAGACAAAGAGAAGCTTGTTATGGACCAACAATAACTTCCTTTGCTACTACACTTGGCCCATAACGCCAAAACCGTAACGATAATCACTTTTGATATGGCGTCGGCTCCAATGAACAAATAATTCATCTTGAAAGGATCAACATGAGCCGTGAACTCCAAAGTGAAGAGCGGTAGAGTGAAATAGGAAACTAAGCGGTTTACTGCTTCACCCTGCTCGGGAGTGAATATTCGCCACCATTTCATAGACCCGTACCCTAACATCAAAGCTACATAGAGTGGTGCCATGGCCACAACCACCTTGTACACATCTTCCCATCTTATCATTTTTGGAGAGGGAACTGATGGCAAGTTTTAATAGCTCTTGTTTGAGTGTTGAGATTACTGTTGACTACATTTAATGTTTAGCTAGACTATTTATACACGAATTAAACGACAAATTATGCGGTCAGGTTTTACAAGTGCCAATTTGCATCAATTCTATGCCGTGGATTCTTAAAAAGAGACGAACATATTATGGTAAGTGATTGAAAGGTCACGTAACGTTCACCAGTTGGCTTCTCCTGTGGTCAGCATTTAGTATGCAATTAAAATGCAGAATATGGAATGAGGTCCAGCCGTTTATTCCACCTTGCATATTCTCTGTCAAGTTATGTTTATGATTTTGTAATTATTAATATGCTTTTATTCTTCACTGTCTCACATACATCTTTCAGTGGTTCGCGCTGTTCCCTCTCGTTTCATTTTTTTCATTAATTTGCTACTGGATGTCCGAATAGATTCTGACATCCATCGTACAACTTTATTTGATTTGCTTCCAATTCCCATGGATGATCACCAGAGAGCTATGAATTAGGGCTGTATTATATGGACAGACCCCGGTCCAAATAGCCACGTCGGCCCCTGTTTGGACAGACGCGGACAACCGGGAAATAGGAGGCCTACGTGGACAGGCTTGTCCAAGAAGATTATTCCTATGAATTATAGCAGCAACAGCACATAATGATGTGCGTGTGGATTGATTGGAAATAAGATTTTGATAATCTTTCAAGTAATTAATGTTCAATTTGCTTCAAGTCAACTAGTTTGAAAAAACACTTCCCTTCTTGCATTTATTAGAAAATCTCCATATTTTGCAAAAGCATCAAAGCCCGGTCACTCATTGTCTTGTCCATGTCAGTGGGTAACATAGCAGTGTAATAATCAATCTATCAAAGTGTTATTAGAACACAAATTATGTCAAGAATAAATTCTTCAAGCTAGCTTTTACCTTCTAAAATCCGAACCTCCCAATAATTTATATTCCTTTCGAGGGGTATTGCTGATATGCGTTTCGTTTCTTCAATTACGACTCCTTAATTGAATTCAAAAGTGCAGCTGCATGAGCTGTTAAGATTGTATACGTTACAGAATATTTAATCTTACACAACTTTAAATATGCTTTGACGGGTATTATTGACTAGAGGAAATTAAGATGTTTTATTCCATTAACTTATCTTAAATAAATATTCCACACAAAACAAGAATTCAACAATCAATGGTTATTATTTATACGTCCAACTTTTGATCAACAAAGCATCACATGGCGATTCTGAACTATCTGAAGGTGCTGTAGATTGTAAAATGACGAGGTATAAAAGAATTGATTCCACAATATTTTCATATATTCCTATAAATAAGTAACGAATATGGTACTTTCTTCCCCATAATAGAAATTCTGCTTCACAGTTACTACATTAGTACTATGCCACACAGTGTTTGTCAATCAACAATAGGGTAATTATCTTTATATCTGTATCTTGAATTCTCGAAAGTAGTTTTTTAATTTACACATTTAACTTCTCGAATCTTATCAGCATCTAATCAGTTTTCTATTTCTGTTACTTAATCAGTGTTGATGGAAGGAGTAAATCCTTGCTGTCTCTGAGAACTACCTACCAAGTGATTTTTCACTCTTGTTGGTCCATTTCGTAAACATATATAAAAGGGAGAGAATAAGATAGG
The DNA here is from genome assembly GCF_002742605.1 of Olea europaea var. sylvestris. Taxonomy (NCBI): domain Eukaryota; kingdom Viridiplantae; phylum Streptophyta; class Magnoliopsida; order Lamiales; family Oleaceae; genus Olea; species Olea europaea. The sequence continues at coordinate 6,144,080 of NC_036255.1, read as the reverse complement.
ATGATGTTTTCCTTTTAAATCTACAATGATGGTTGATTATTATTTGTTTTTTAAATAAAATATTGTATACAAGTTGGAGTTTTTTGTTTGTTTGTTTCTTTTTCCCTAATCTTAGGCCATTTCGAAATCGAAATAAAACATTTGTACGTCAAATACATACAATCTCCCACTTTTCTTGTTTTTTAGGGGGGAAAAAAAACTCGGTTTTAACATATCAATTCTATTAATTATGGAAAATTTACCTTATTATTCGTTGTTTAAATTTGTCACATTTGTACTAAAGTTTATTCTTTTGCTACCATTTCGTTGATCCAAATGCGATCTTTTAATTTATTCTCTTAGGTCCTTTAATTTAAAGGTTCCGAAAATAAAAGAATATATAAAGAAAATTGAATAACTACCGTGACCATTTTTATTTATTTATTTATTTTTTGGTAAATATGATTTAGTATTTGGATTTACTATTAAAGAATATGCTTACTCTTTAAAGCAACGCCCATAAAAAAAGTCGTATTTCCCAAGTTTGATAAATCACTTGAACCGTCATCGTCAAGTAAATTATTTTATATAAGTTGTCTCTTCTAATTAACCATGAATAAGTAGATGTTACATTCGAGATTGCGGCAACCGTTCTTTAACTTGAAGACACGTTACAATGAACCAAGTAACGCTTTTATAAATTTGAGTTTGGGATTGAAATGTATAACGTGTTTTGAATTTTCTGTAAACCCTTTGATTGGGCTTGTTGAAGACAAACAAGATAATTTATGATATATGTTAGAATAAGGTGTGATCCAAATTCTATTTTGAAGATAATTGAGAATTCTAATTAAAATCGACATTAAGAAGAATTTTATTTGTTAGAATGCTTTAGAAATGCTATTCAAAGTTTATTAGACAAATTCTAGTTAAAATTCTATTTCGAAATACAATTGACAGGTGAAATTTGTGTTGGATTTGAAAAGATCAAGATATGAATGAGGGAGGACTTTTCAATGCAACTATGCTTGCTTGGAGCTCGAGCCCCAAAATCAGTGAAGTTGGTGCCCGTCGAATGCTCGAGCACCATATTCATTCGGCCCAGGCCCGTTTTCATGTTTTGAGTATTCATTTCCTTCTATAACTCTACTATTAGGGTTTGAAACATCTTTATATATATATAACTCTTCATTATATTTTGGATTAAGTTCGACAAATAAAAAATACAAGATCATTATAATTTTTGCTTCATATTTTAGTGAAAACTCCATTTCCTTTCCGATTATTTTGTTCTTGAGTTTGTGATCAATTACTTCATAGTGTGTGATATTATTTTCTCACCTATTATCACAACAAATTGTTATCGGAGTAATCTAGTAGTTTCTTCATATATATATATATATATATGATGGGGACACGAACATACAACAGCCCAATCGATCAAGGCAGGATTTTTTTTTTTTTTGGTTTACCTTTAAAAAAGAAAGAAAGAAAGATATACAACCTGGTCTACTAATCTGAACTGTCTTGCACTAGCATGTTTAAGAATAGTTTATAATTGATTTAAATTATAAATAGAAAAGATGAGTGATGAATAAGAGCAGTACTCATGAGATTCACGAAATATATTAGTAAAAGGTAAATTGATCGAATATAAATAGATTGTAATCATGTAACAAATATGAAGCCAGTACCCAACTAAACTAGTTATTTCTTGGAAAACTTTCGTATATAACCCTAAAAAATATAAAATTCCAGAGTTACTATTATATCATCTTCGTTATTCTCAAATTATTTCATATTTAAGTAAATATTTCAAACAACGGGGTTATAATGACATTATTTTTGGTAACTGACTCCAATTAAGATACAAAACAATCAAAAACCATTGATTACAATTGTCAAAAGTCGGCCAACTAAATATCATATTTAACAATTTGAAAAATTTATATTTACTAGACATGAAATTTCTATATTTTTTTACTTTAAAAATCATACTTTAAAAAATCAAACGAAGTCGAAATACATTACTGTTGAAAACTCAAAAATTTCTATATTTTAGTTTTCTTTTCATCCGTTTCAACAGGAGCATACTAGTGTCATACCTCTATTTTCTGTAATAGGAGGTATCATTTCGAAATCTATGGTTTTTGTTGGTACATTCCATTATTCGATTACCGTTGACTCTTATATTTCATCACTTTCACGTCAATACATTATATACTAAGGTATGTGAGCAATTGTATAAAATGCCTTCATCGTACAATCTGAAATATAGTTTCAAGCATGTAACATGGACCGATATATATATATATATATATATATATATATATATATACACATTAAAAAAATTCAGATAATAACGTTGGTCACTTTCCATATACCCTTGCATATTTTTCATTGTGTTATAAATACGACAATATAACATGCAAAATGACGTGTTAAAAATGGTGTATACCATGATATGCTATCTCTACTTTTAGAATTTCATGTGATGTATCATCACATGTTGGGTTGGGTTGCTGTAATAACTTATAATGTGTTACAAAGTTTATGAACGTCTCTTTTATGCACAGGCAGTTGCCATTACATATAACACATTTCTTATTAAAGTTTTTGTTGCATACGTAATATAATGAACTATGTAATATATGGAAGAAAAATAAGTATATGATAGCTTGAAAATCATAATTGTATAAGGTTTGTGAAACTGTATGTTACATGGTGACGCATCATAAAATTATTATCTAATATATGATGCATGATCTATTAAATATTTGCCACTATAAATGTTATATATGATGTGATGATGTTATTGATGATATTTTACAATTTATTGACTTATATGTTACCATCGTTCTATATTAAGCGGTGTATATAGTACAAAGTTGTTTTGTAAGTGAAATATCATACATTATATACTTGGTAATGAAGACAATTTTGATGGCAAAAGAGACAAAAGAACCAATTTATAGAAATTAGCTAAAACATAATCGTGGTCCAACTTTCATTTCAGTAATGCATAAACTAATAACAAATTTTAACGACAAAACATGAACTCAATAGGTTCAAATACAAAAAGAATGGCTTTGGGAGAAATGAAGTCGTTTGTACAGCATACACTTATTTCTTATTTTGTTCCATTTTCAAGCACAACTAGAGAATGGATAGAGGTCGTGCTGCCTCGATAAATACATTACTTAAATGCTAGACAACAATTAAAGATCTAACCACAGCCCGAGAGCACTTCCTTTGCCCACTTTTTTCGAGGCCATGCATATAGTTCTCTAGCAGCTCATAGTACACATTCTAAAAGAATATGTGGAAGCCAACCTTAGATTTTCTAAGAGTATTTTAGGTTAGGATCCTAGCAATTGTCCACATCAAATGTAATCTAAGAGAATTTGCTAGCGTATGATCATCATGATATGCAAAAGGGAGAAAATCACAAATAACCAAGTAAATAAAAATAATTCATTAAATACTACACATCAATTTATATTTTATGGATACTGAGTATTATAGAAAAGTATACCAAAATTCCTATGATTTTATTTTTGTAACTAAAGCACGTACAATGGCAAAAAACACACATACCATTAATTCCAATTTCTTATCATTTGCTGTCAATTAAAAACCCATTGAAAGTTCAGATTACTAAACAAAAATGGAAGAATTGCATGGATCGATAATATACTTTACAAATGAATGAAAGTGCAAAATTACATTATGTAAAAAAAATCGAGATGTCAATCACGAAAACACATAGCATAATGAATCATATTAAAATACATGTTGCAAAGTGAAAATGAGCTAAAACTACACTTTGACAAATGATGTGGAATAATTTGAATCAATTCATCCATGGATACAAGTAACCCTTGATATAATAGACAAATAATATAGAAATAGAAATAAGCAACGACTTGAATCAATTGATAAAAGAAAAAAGGTATAACGTATTATGGGTCAAAAAACGTGATACACACTATGTCGCGTGCCAAGAAATAATTACAATGGTAAAAATGAAACTTGTTCATGTATCTAAGCAATTGATAAGTATATAAAATATTGGATCAGCAATATACTTTACAAATGAATGAAAGTACAAAATTGCATTACATGCTTGACATGTGTAAAAAATCGATATGTCAATCATGAAAACGCATAACATAATGAATCATATTACGATAGAATTACACTACGACAAATGATGTGGCATAACTTGAATCAATTCATGTATGGACTCAAGGAGCACTTAATATAATAGACGAAAAATGCATACACTGAAATAAACCATGACTTGAATCAACTCATATAAGAAAAAAGGTATAACATATAAGAGGTTAAAAGATCTGATACACGCTATATCGAGTATCAAAATAATTACACTAATAAAAATGAAATTTGTTCATGTGTTTTAGCAATTGATATTTTATACGATGGAAATTTGTCTTAAGAAATCATATTCCAACATGTGTCATGTAATCAAGCGTTAAAACTTGCAAGAATTTTAATTCAAACATAGTTTAAATTCACAATCATGTCATAAAACATAAACATTATGAAATCAATAATGATGATTTCTGTAAACTTGCATGTTCAAAAACAACCCTAAAATAAGTAAACTCACACCTGCTAGAATATAAGTATCCTTCTTCTCCAGAACAAATCCTACCTCTTATTGGTCAATATGGAGAGAGAATTGATTAATATTACTATCCTAGAATTCACTTGAATTCAACTAGTAGCCGTGGCGAAGCTAGTGGTTATCTAATTGACCTAGTCGATCCAAGGTGGATTAATGGCTTCTCGGACTACCCTATTAGTTCTCTTCAAGTACCTAATATGTACAGTGAGAGTCAATCTTTTTGAAACTTTGCGAAGTCTCCATTCGGGGAGATTTCAAGTTTTCCCTTGAATAAGACAATTAAGCTGAAGGCAGAAAATGCAACAAGAGTTCACCTCATATATTTTGGTACCCTCTATGGTTTCTTCAACGTATTGCTGAAAGTAATAATGGTCCACCAAGGGTTCGGATTACTTGCGTAGAATTTTCCCAACAAGGATTCAAACCGGTAGAAAGAATTGAAGAGACAGGGTGTCGGTATGCTGAAATTTTTAACATGCCATTGAGTACAATGCCATAGCATAGAGGTGGGAAATTACCATCAAAATGGAGGATCTTAAGTTTGAAGATGGTGAATTTCTCATTGTCAACGATTCAAGAATTTTAAATCAATTCAATCCATTAATCCTTGATGATTCATAATTCAATTCCTACAAAATAGCTAAAAAGAACAGAACTAACTGAGAGCGATGCATGGTTTTTACATCCAAATTCTTCCATAGGGCCTAAGGCTTTGGTTTGATTGAAATGTATGGTTTTCTATCTTTCCCTTTTTTTGCTAGAATGTAAGGTTACAACAGAAAACATAGTATAAATAGCTGACAAAGTATATTTGTATAAATCACTAGAGAAGATTTTGCGTGAAATTAGGAATTTTGAGAAAGGAAAGAGTTTGGGAAGAAATGTGATCTAATTTTTGGGCGCAAATCTGGGCAATATTTGTGCGTTTTATTTTTTTCATTTGTACTTCTAAAATAGCAGTATATTTGAGATATAAAATGTTGAAAAGTAATATTGGAATTCTGATTTAAATGAGGGTACCCTGTATAATTTCCTCAAATGACAACATTGCTTGTTATTGATCTTAATATGACCCGTGCTCCACCAACTCTAAAAGAGAATAGAAATTCACAATTTTAATTTCAAAATCATCATAAAATATGAATAGGGTATCAAGGCTTAATCCTCCTTCAATAAACATATTTAAACATGAAAAAAAAATGAATAGAAAAAGAAAAACCATTTTGAAAAATCGTAATATAACAATTTATTGCAAAATAAATATAAATTAGCTTCATAAATTAACAAAATACTAACTCAGTAACTTGTCAAAACAGTAATCAGATAACAAGTTCAGTTATCCACAATCAAAACTAGAAAAAGCCTCAATATGAGATGAATTAAATAAATAAGTATAAATGGAATTGGCACCAAGTCACGTACAGCTTTTTCAAAAAGAAATAGCAAAAAATCAGGCAATAATTTTTCTGATAAAACGAAAATTGAGTCTGAAGGGGTGATGTGTTCCAGCCCCATATTAATCAAGTTTCTTCTAGCTTCTTCCAGCCGAAATTGTTGAATTTCATTTTTTAATGTAGAAGAATCCTCATGCATGGATGAAGAAGAAAATTTGAATTAAAACTCTCCACCTTTTGACGGCCACAACTTCAATTGCTTAATGGAAAAAAAATCTATGCAAGAAGACAATTTGAAATGAAATTCTCTAGCCGCAATTCTTGATTGGTTTTTGGCCAAAGTTTATGACGGTTTGTAGCCAAGATTTTTCTATAAATATGAGCTACCATAAAGAGAATTAGTATGTCCCTTGAGAGGAAGAAAAATAGGATAGAGAAGAGAGAAAAAAAGAGAGAGATTAGAGAGACTCTTTTGAGAAGTTTTTTTTAGTTTGTAAACTCTGTTGTAAATTCTATTCAAGTAGAAATAAAATT
>NC_036255.1:6127502-6136186 GCF_002742605.1 Olea europaea var. sylvestris | reverse complement strand
AACACAATTCACCATAGATAACGACGATGTGCATGAGAAAATGTTGGAAGCAGAACAAGAGGATGAAGAAGGGAATATTGATCAAGGGGAGTCACAATCCTCTTCACCAGAAGTTGTTGGACCATCACATCAGCCAGATGATGATGCAACTCCTGAAATCAACGATCCACAGGTAAGAAAATCTGAACGAGGACGGATTCCATCAACGAGATATCCAGAACCAGACTACCTTTTGCTCACTGACGAAGGAGAGCCGGAGAGTTTTCAGGAAGCACAAACTCATGTGGACAAAGACAAGTGGAAACAAGCAATGCAGGATGAGATGGAGTCACTGCAGAAAAATTAAACATATGAATTAGTTGAGCTTCCGAAGGGAAAGAAGACATTAAGGAATAAATGGGTTTTCAAGCTTAAGAAAGATGGCAGCGGAAAGGTGGTAAAACATAAAGCCCGTTTGGTAGTCAAAGGATTTCTTCAGAAGAAGGGAGTTGACTTTGACGAGATTTTTTCACATGTTGTAAAAATGGCCTCAATTCGAGTTATCCTTGGATTAGTAGCCAGTCTGAATCTAGAGCTTGAACAGATGGATGTCAAAACAGCATTTTTTCATAGTGATTGATATGAAGAAATTTACATGGAGCAGCCAGAAGGTTTTGAAGTTTCAGGGAAAAAAAACTTCGTTTGCAAGCTAAAGAAGAACTTATATGGTCTTAAGCAAGCACTCAGGCAGTGGTACAAAAAGTTTGACTCTTTCATGGTGAGTTAAGGCTATAAAAGAACTCTGCGGATCAGTGTGTTTATATTCAACACTTTTCGGATGGTAATTTTTTTGCTCTTCTATTTTATGTAGACGACATGCTGATCGTCGGACAAGATGCAACAAAAATCAGGCAGCTAAAGAAGGAACTCTCCAAGTTCTTCGACATGAAGGACTTAGGCCCAGCTCAACAGATTTCGGGAATGTATATAACTCGAGATAGGAAGAATAGAAGGTTGTGGCTATCCCAAGAGAAGTATGTTGAACGAGTGATTAAGATATTCAACATGCATAATGCCAAACCTGTCAACATTCCATTGGCCAACCACTTCAAGTTGAGCAAAAATTCATGCCCCTCATCCAAGAAAGAAATATAGGAGATGTCATTGATACCTTATTCTTCAGCAGTTGAAAGCCTGATGTATGTCATGGTATGTAAAAGGCCAGATATTGCCCCATGCAGTAGGCATGGTGAGTCGTTTTCTTTCTAATCCTGGAAATGAACATTGGGAGGCAGTCAAGTGGATTCTCAGGTACCTTAGAGGTACATCAAAGATATGTCTGTGCTACGGGAGAGCTGATCTAATCTTGGAAGGTTATACAGATTCAGATATGGCGGGAGATCTTGACAGTAGAAAATCTACTTCAGGATTTCTCTACACTTTTGCAGGGGGAGCTGATTCATGACAGTCAAGACTACAAAAGTGTGTTGCTTTATCTACAACAGAAGCAGAATATATTGCAGCGACAGAAGCAGGTAAAGAAATGTTGTGGTTAAAGCAATTTCTCCAAGAAATAGGGATCAAGCAGAAAGATTATAAAGTACATTGTGACAGCCTGAGTGCTCTTGACTTGAGTAAGAACTCAATGTATCACTCTCGAACAAAGCACATTGACATTCGCTATCATTGGATAAGAGAAGTGATGGATCAACAGTTGTTGAGACTGGTAAAGATTCACACAAATGAGAATCCAGCAGATATGTTAACAAAGGTGGTTCTAAGGGAGAAGCTAGAGCTATGCAGAGACATAGCTGGGTTGGTTGTCAGATAGCAATTGATTCAAATACGACTGGAGTGAGAGAATTGATGTGTTCCAGCCGCATATTAATCAAGTTTCTTCTAGCTTCTTCCAGTCGAAATTGTTGAATTTCATTTTCTTAATGTAGAAGAATCCACATGCATGGATGAAGAAGAAAATTTGAATTAAAACTCTCCACCTTTTGACAGCCACAACTTTAATTGCTTAATGGAGAAGAAATCTATGCAAGAAGACAATTTGAAATGAAATTCTCTAACCGCAATTCTTGATTGATTTTTGGCCACAAGTTTATGACGGTTTGTAGCCAAGAGTTTTCTTTAAATATATGCTACCATAAAGAGAATTAGTATGTCCCTTGAGAGGAAGAAAAATAGGATAGAGAAGTGAGAGATTAGAGAGACTCTTTTGATAGGTTTTTTTTTAGTTTGTAAACTCCGCTGTAAATTCTATTCAAGTAGTAATAGAATTGTTTTCCTCTTTTATTCTCTTCTCGTGATCGGAGAATCACAACAGGGGGGTGTGTTACAAGGTATTTTCTTTTCAACTTTTTTTTTATTCATAAAATATTTTATTGCACATATATTTTATTTATTCCATCTTAAAAATTGTCAAGAATAATTTATCGAACAATAGTTACAATTGAAAGGGTAAGCGTCTTAATTTTTCTAAAAGGAAGATGCATACTTGTAGCTAGCTATTAACATCATTTGCTCTTTTAAAATCCCTTCTTTGATGGTATCTTAATTGATTTTAAGATATACTACATTAGTATTTTTTTAAAAATTTATTTGCAAATTGTTATTCATAATAGTTTATATCAAACTGAACTGTTTGCTTATTATTGGATTGTTGCTGTCTTGTTGACTTAGCATTGCAATGAGAATTTTCAATAAAGAAACATATGAAAATGGCACTTCATAACAAAATGGGAAATGACTTTATTGCTGATTATGACACTCTTTATCAAATGAGAATTTGTTTTAGAAAATAGAATATAAATTCTATTATAGATGAATTTCATGCTTCAAAACCTTGTTGGAACAACTTTAATATGAACTCCATCTCCTTCTAGTATAAGAGGTCAAGTTCTAGGGCTGAGCTTTTCTATTATATCGCCCTTGTTTGAACCCCATTTTGGGAAAGAGGATGAATTTTTGAATAGTGTTTTGATAGAATATGTATGATTAAAAAATAAGGAATTTTTTTTTATTTGAGTGTAATATTATTTTATTGAAGAATGTGTGGTTAAAATGATGTTAAAATACTGTTGAAAAATGCATTTTTTCAGAAAAATTGGGCTCAAAAAAGATAATCATTCAATGAGATCTATAATATATTTAAATTTTATTACGTTGACTTCCTTAAATTTCAGTCCTAGCAACATAAATCCTTGGACCTGCCCCTGTTCATGTCATCTCTACATATGTTCAAGAATCATTTAGTGTTGCAGTCCAACAGACTTTAAAGTGGTTGAAGGTAAATATCAACTAATCATCCAATTCTGGCAGTTTTAAGAGTGAGTGCAAGACACTGAAACGCGGTTCACAGATCAAATACCCTATATCTCGACACCCTTGTGTTGAAAAACAATAACTAAGAAAACTCGTAGCCTTTATATTTGTAACAACTCTCCAATTTCCCTGTAGTGTTTCTTATAGATTCAATTCAGGAAACTTTTGTTATTTCATATATTACATAACTCGACAAGAAAATAACTCTGTACATGTACTTGTTATGACGCATTCAATTGCTGAATAAACGTAGGATGGGAACTGAAATTGTAGATTTTCTTAGATCCAACACACTCTTTCAGAGTTAGCTGTTGAACTTTTGTTCAGTGCTGTTTGCTGAAGCCTGTAGCATTCATTAAAACACGAGTTAAACTAGATAAAAACACAAAGTAGGAAGCAATTGTATGCTAAAGAATATATAAAGATCGCAACTTTGGAAGGATATATGCCGATGCAGTGAGCAGATCAATGACAAGAAACTAAGAAACATTATATATGAAGTAAATTTCATGCTTACCAGGACCGATGTCACAAAATTGCAAACTGCACATTTTACAGAAGGTGCCCCATACTGGTACATCAACAGCATTCGGCAATTCCCACAATTCACATGTGCTACTTGATTTGCTTTCACAATGGACACACTTGTTATTTATGATATTTCAAAAGATGGGAAAAACACAGTTAGATATATTTGTACCTTCCAAAGCTAGATTGATCGTGTGGCAACAAGAACATTTCACGCTTGTTGCACCACGAATGTGCATTAGTAAAGTGTGGCAGCCTCCACAAACCAATTGAGCCATTTCAGTGCCTGCTCAAGTTCAATTAGATGATTATGACAACTATTTAATTAGGCACTTAGATGAATATTAGAGTCATCAAAACATATTTGAATTGAACATTCGATTCTGAGGGCAAGTCTGGATGTATACCTGGAGGAGGCACAGATGTGACTGCATTGCATACAGCACAACATACAGAAGTCGCTCCAACTGGATAGAGCAAAAGGTTTTGACAACCTGAGCACACAAGCTGGCTTTGTGCACCTGATAACCATCATAAGTACTATGTAATCCACAAAGCAGAGCACTAATATGCTCTGTTGCAGTCTCAAGAATTAATAAATTGTTATTTCTGAGGAAAATGTTGAAGGATCTATCTATCTTTTTCAATATTTGGTTATGATGTATTTCAATTTACATTCGGCTCTCTCAATTAATCCTGATTTCATTAATGAGAAGAGAAGAATAAAGGTATGGAATTTTGTTATCTTTTTGTTGTCTTATATATCCAGTTTCTTACTCGCCAGTCAATGAATCACCCTCAATTTCTTGAGAAAAAAGGTTCATCATACTTACCATCTGGCATCTGCAGGTTAAATAAAAATTGAATTGAATATTATACCATTGGCGGGTGGCGTAAAAGGTGCTGAGACCATTGGATATGGAGCAAGAGGAGCCGGCATTCTGAATACGACTGATATAGGTAGTCTTACTCTCGCAAAATCTTTAAATATTTCTAATTCATGCAGCACAATGAAACAGTTCCTTTCATCATCAGAATGCCCTGGAAATTTAGAGTATATAAATAAAGGTTGACTTCGAAAATTGCTAATTATATGCCATAAATGGAGAGAATACAGTTCATACCAGTAAGCACTCAGGTGTACTTAAACACTCTACCAGCCATGAATTCAGTGGACATCATCAAGTGAGATGAGTGTGGAGTCCACACGCCTTTGCTAGTTGCATATGGAGAGGGAGTGAGAGATTTGGGTGGTAAGAAAAACAATTGGCAAGTGTTGGAAGGAAATTTGACACTGAATCAAGCCAATGTGATATTTAGTAATGAAATTTGATTGTATGTAATTTATTTTGGCCAATGAAAGTGAAAGTGAAAGTGAAGCTGAAAAGTGTCCAGCAAAGTAGGAGTATTGAAAAAACAGTGGAAATTGGAAACCACAATAATCTTTCACTTAAAAAGAATTGGCTGTGCTACACCAAAATCCTAGTGAATCCTGCGATGTATTGGAAATGAGTATATAACCCACTTGAGTAGTAAAGTTGTATGTTCTGAAAACATAAGAAGGCAAAGAGTACATGCGTTGAGCTGGCAAAGAAGTACTAATTCTAAAAGAAGTTCGAGCAAAACCTAACTGAAAATAAAGTGAATTATTGGTTGTATCTTAAAGACCCTTATGCCCTTGTCTCAGTGGTCCCAAGGAGGAATATATGTATCTAAGAGATCTTTGATGTTGTGTCCAATCCTGAATTTTGTTCAATACATATGACCAGCAACAAGAAAAACAAATGCAATAGCTAGATGATGAGCAGCGTATTGGTCAGCGATAAACTGCGTTTGTGGATGAACATCATCTAAGTACGCAGTATAGGCATCTCATAAATTTGATCTTTTTAGTTAACTAAATGCTACAAGTGGGGTAGATAACATAGTCAAATTGCAAAGCATTCGGGATCATAATAATAATGAAGTTTAAATAATTTTCTTAACTAATGCATACCACAACTAACTGCAGAGGTAATCCAGTAAAAATGCTTCGATCAAGTGGTAATTGTTGGTAAAAATAACAACGTTAATAACAATTTCCAGCACAATCAGAACATGTGTTGAAACAAGCTGTCATTTTTAGTTTTCTGCAGCAAATTCATTGAAAGCTATGCTAAAATTATGCAAATTAAAGATACTGCAGGAATAGTCACTTTTGCTATTGACCTTGGATACATATGTAAGCATATACATGTTACATAATACAACACAGAAACACGCAGTAAGTAGGTGGACAAGATAGGAAACCAAAAATGTGGGGAAACTGGAAAGTACAAACAAAACAGCAATATTTAGAAAGTGGCGTATGAATTAAAGCATGAGCATGGGCAATTACCTGGATTGATAGATGACCATACGTGAAGATAGGACCACTTCTTCTCATCTTTCTTGGTTTTTCTCCGCATTCTATTCTTTGATCCCAACTGGATATTCTTATGTCACTTGTAGACAAATTCATCCATTATCTTCACCATTAACCAAACAAAAATAATGCACCACTCTTTTTCATTCATAATGTCTTCCAAATAACTCAATGATGTCAACTTTCAACCTCCAAAAGAAACCAGTGGTCTTGCAGCTTCCATTGACGAGCTCATTTAGCTAAAAGATGACTAACCCACAGATATCTTCAAGAATGGTGAGGATTTTTTATTAAACATCATAAATATGTTCCAACTATAAGCTGTACTGGACATGATTAATGAACTAAAATTTGTGATAGTATGACAGTTGATATAAAAAGAAAAAATTCCTTTTAATCAGGCACTTGGCCAAGCACTAAGCAAAGGCCATCACTTCAAAAACCAATAAATATTCTGCCTAATCTAAAACCCTTTTTTTTATATGTATATTGAGCCAAAAGATAGTTAAGGACAACATAAAAAATTCCAAACAAATATTGAAAATTGAAGAGATCCACAAAAATGCCTTTAATGGCACTTGGTCAATCAGTAGCGATGGCCAGCACTTCAAAAACAAATGAATATTAAGTATGCCAAACTATCTTTTTTATATGTATATTGAGCCGAATGAAGGTTAAACACAACACTAAAAATTCTAAACAAATTTGGAAAATTGAAGAGATCCACCATAATAGCATTCATAAAAAGTAGGTTGTTAATTCTAATATTAGGAGAATTTCAAATAACACAATTATTGAAGGTGTATTTTCTTTTAAGAATACCAGTCTAATTAATCTTTAGAGGCTGTTCTTGAACTTAGGAAGAGGATGAGTATAAGAAAAAGAAAACGGAAGGATTTTCAAATTTCTAGTTGAAGTTGAACTTAAAACTTATAATAGAGAATGACATCTATTGATGCACCTCATAGAGAGAAGTGATTGATGATGATCAGATGAGTCAAACAAACAAATAAGTGTTCTTTTAAGTGAGTTAGAAATATACCAAACGCAATGCAAGAGGGAGTTTAACAACAAGCTCATGCACAAGAAAGTTACATACAAATAACTAATTAGGTCACTCAAAAGTTGGTTATTTTGATTTACGTATTTCTTGTTGCTAGAGCTATTATAAATGATCTTTCATCAAATGAAATGTTCAATAATCTTTTCCTGTGTTGATTTGCACGAATAAAAATATATGGAAAGACTAAAATATTTTACGGAAAATGGAATTTGTTTGAAAAATTACATATATAATTACAATTTTATAATTACAAAAGGCCAATAAGAAGCTTACAAGTGGCACAAAAAAAAAATCTGTGAACCCTAAAATCTATACATCACTTTCGTAGGGAAGCAAAATCCAAAAACTTCATTTTAAGTACCCTTTAGGAACCGTAAGGGCCTCCCACGAGACAAATATCTATCTTGACTCCTCTTCGTTTGCCACGTGCCATTAGAAAACAAGATCTTCAACGATTTCAAAATCTCTAATTTGTGTACGGTAACATTCCAAACATCACTAAATTATTAAAGGAAAATTTAAAAGAGGATAAGGGTATTCTTCTTCAATCAAACCACTCGTGTGAAGAATTTATTATACTGAAGTGCAAAAATAAAATGCTAACTTAGGAAATACGTTGTCTAACATCCAATCAATGAAGGTATAGAAAGAGATTTTTACGACCCAAGCAAAGACAATAGGTACAACATTGAAAGAATTGCAGGGATTGTCACTGTCATCTAGATCGATGATAATCACCATGACGATATATAGCATCAGTCAAGTGGGAAGGATCCAAATGTTCCACGTGGTGCCAACTTAGAGCTAGTGGTACAATATGACGACTAATATCTTCCACACTCGAAAAGAAAAATAAAATAAAGCGATCTAAAAACATGACCTTCAACTAAAATTTTCCTAGTATGATTTTTTGCCTGCATCTTATATATAGCAAATCTTTAATTGGACTAAAAGTTTTTTTTTTTTTTTTTTTTCCAGTAACTTGGCTTACCTGTGTTTTAACAGGGAAATCTTGTTAAGCATATTATACAGAGGACCTAAAACCCTTCCCCAAACGTTGATCTCCAGTTCAATCAATTGTTCCTTTTGATTAGAAACAAAAATATTAGTTATCTTCTTATTCTAGTAAGATATTTGAAATGATCCAAATTCAAATCATTTAAGATCAGATAATTTTTAGCTGTTAATTTGAAAACTAATACAGTTATAGGGACATGAGTAACAACCTATTATAGTTAAAATACCAAACAATTCCACCCTTTGGAAAAAATAATGTATACCCATAAAAGAGCATATAACAAACGTTGTTTGTCAAATCGCGCTTGTAGCTAATCCAGTTACTACAATTTTCATGATTATATATAATTGTTTCAGTATTGA
>NC_036255.1:6121285-6127248 GCF_002742605.1 Olea europaea var. sylvestris | reverse complement strand
CCCAAAAAAGAAAAAAGGAAGAAAAAATGTAAACTAAAATGAAAAAAGAACTTCTATGATGCTGCATAGATCAAGAACGGCTGAAGCGATACATATGCTAGATTCAGATTGATAAATCCATATTTACTAATTATGTGAGTAACGACTTAAGTATGATCAGCTAATTAAAGTCCTCTATATAAATAATTTTACAGATAATGAAGTATGGTCAGATAAATACCTGTTGTGACTTTCCAATGTCTTTTAGTGCTAACTGCTTATCATAACAAGCAGACTAAGAGATAAAAGTAGTTAAAATTAAACAGAATTCAAGAGATGAATACACACTTCAGCTTATAAAGTATTCACTCAAACCTGGTCATCATCTTTCCTCATTTTTTTGTTATTCTTTATTCTTTTTCTCTCTAACTCTCTCATGCGAATCCCGACAAAATTTAGCAATTGATCTGACGATTCTACCCAGGTGCAAAAGTTCAAGGAAGCTAAAAATAGAAAACTGCAAGATTTACTTATAAACATCACTCAGTAACTAACATGGAAGCGGTCTCTTGGGAACTCCGTTCAAAACCTGAAGCAACTAAGGGGAACATTCCAGTTTAAAGAATAACACAATTGCACATTCAGTTGAACTGATATGGATGCAAAGTTGCAAACATACAACACTTAAAAATAAAGCCATATGCAAAGAGAGTGGATAGTCGACAAAAAGAACCATAACCAGAATCAATATTAATTGCACTTTCACTTTGCATGCGTGGGAATTAAATATTATGAAATAAAATAATAGATCATAACAATAATCTGAAACAAAATGAAAAGAATGGTTTTCATGAGGACCATCCTCGTTACCCTACTAATATAAATATTAATATATACATATCTTTGAGGTCCCGTTTAGGTCATGGTCTTAAAATCCGCAAATCTCTGTTAATCTAGCAAGCTCAGTGATTAGGGTTAAACTTGTCAAAACGAGTAATTAAAAGTCACGCTATCGAGCAATTTTTCACAATTTTATAATCGAAACATGTTTAAATAATAACATTCAAGTGCCAAAAAAACACAGTCAAAGTGGCGAGATATTAGAACGAAACCAAAAATAAGATCATTCAAATAATGATACTATTACATATAAAAAGAATATCTAAGATGTGTTAGGGAAAGGGCATATACGCCGGAGAAATGATAATTCCGGACCAGAATCTGACAGAAAGAGTGGTGAGCACGCAAAAGAAATGGTATACACTTATACTATCTGCCTCTGAGTGCTCACTCTCTTCTGTCAGTTTTCATTTGTACTCAGAATATCATGTACAAGCAAATAGATACCTAAGTTAACTACCCAAAATGGTAAAAATATATGTACATAGCATAATAATGAAGATGTATCAGATCTGAAAATACCAAGTGCCACACATATGCAAAAGGACATCCAAATCCATTATCTAGAAACGTGCTTGAAATAATAGATCCATGCTATATCTCCAGCTATATATACGATTTAGGGTTTGTGGACCAACTAGAAAAATAAGGCCAAAGAGTAAAAGGCGACGCAAATTCAAACAATACACTTCTTTTTCTCTCTTTTACATGCAGGTACTAGTGACACAGACAGAGATTTGTAACTTGCTGCAGGTATTTACACAGAGCCAAGAATCAAAACAAGGTTCTTCTTTGTACCTGCTCATGTGTGTGTGTTGTGTAAAAAAGAGAGAAAGAGGGTGATTTCAATTGCTAAACGGCGTTCGGTTTTGTTATGATTAGGGTTTCTATAATAAAGGCTGGAAGCAGTCACGTTGAAAAAAGTTACACGATGAATTTGGGTACAGCGAATTCCTGTTTGAACCGTTAGATTTGGGGTTTAGTTGTTGCTTGGGAATTGAGTTGATGGGACTGCGTCTATTGGGGAGACCATTTTTTCTTCTCTGCTAATTCCGCTAGATCTCGATATACGCCACTTTATTATTCCCATGTTCAGTCTCGCTTTTTAATTTGAGAAAATTGCACTTGAGCTCTCAATCTCTTGATCAAGTTGTAACCTTATTTCTAACTTAAACAAAGAGTAAGTTCGTAGTAACATTTCAAAATTGGTGCTTCGTTAATTCCACATGACAATTTGACAAAGAATGAAAATGAAGGATTTCTGTATACTCTTATTGATAATACTGCAGTCAATTTACACTATACAACTTTACAGAATCTATAAATGTGAAAACAAATATATCAAATCAAGAAGATGATCCATATCAAATCCATCAGGGTAAAAAACCTACTATTACAGAATTGAATTGAGACCACATTAGAATTATTATTAGGTTAATACAAATATTTTTGGTATCCTCCCCTCAAGATGAGTTAATTGTTCTAATGATCACTAAACTTAGGTTTATATCTTTGATTGGTCACTGAGTTTAAAATGTCGAGTTTTAGTCACTGAATTTAGATTCATATCTTCGATTGCTCATTGAACTTAAGTTCATGTCTTAGATTGCTTACTGAAGTTTAAAATGTCAAGTTTTGGCCACTGAATTTTGGAATATGCCGTACGTTACTCATTAGCATAACTGTTGAATTTTGAAAAATATCAAGTTTACAGTGAGCAATATACTGCATTTTTCAAAATTCAGTGAGTAATATACAATATTTTTCAAAGTTCAATGAGGAATGTAGAACATTTTTAAAGTTTAGTAGTCAAAACTCGACATTTTAAATTTCGGTGAGTAATCGAAGACATGAACCTAAGTTTAGTGACCAAAACTCGACTTTTAAACTTCATTGACCAATAAAAAATATGGACCTAAGTTTAGTGACCATTGGAATAATTAACTCCCTCAAGATGGTGTGTGAACATCTCAAACACCCATGTCTGATAGCAAGCAATGAAAAAGATATGTACCAATTGATCTGGTTAAAAATGTCAACCAATTGTTGTTGTGAATGAGGTAGAAATAATTTTACTTTGAATTTTTTTGGCCAACTAACTGACAAATGTTTAGTTAGCTCGTGAAAAATGGGATTAGCAGCAAAGTGTAGCACTACCTTATTATCACCGTTCGCTTAATTCTGCAAATGTATGGATTGTAACGAATAATGAAGTGCATTATAAATCGGAATATCGAAACCAAATGAAATAATTATTTACCACAAATTTTTATATTAAATCTAACTTCAATTTCAAGTAATGTCGTAATCAATTAATGAATCAAGAATTTAAATTTTAACTAAAACTATTCTAAGCCCGTGGTCGATTCATCTATAAAATTAAATTTTAATTTAAGTTAGAGTCAAAATTTAATTTTAACCTACACATTTAATATGATACACAACTTTTCAGTCACATATTCAGCTCCCGTTTGGCCCCCATTCTCATTCATTTTCTTTCTCTTATTTTCAACCACACAATCTTCCATAAAATATTATTACACACAAATCAAAAACTTTTAATTCTTTTTCAACCACATATTTTTCAAAATAACATTATTCCAACAACTAAAATTTGGAAAGAATGGGGCCAAACAGGGGCTCAATCAACATTTATCAAAATCTATTAAGAATTTAATTTTTATCTGCACCAAACAGAGACTAAATCAAATTACATCTGAAGACGTGAATTTCTATTTCACTTAATTCAACATTTATCTAATCCAATTCTAGTTAGTGATCTCTCGAGTAAAACAAAATTCATTCACATGATCAAATTAACTATATCCGCGTGTCAAATAATATGAATTAACTCTTATCACTCCATCAATTCATATACATGTAAAAGTATTAAATTTTCACCAATTCAATTATGATTATCTAAGCTATAAAAGTATCTCCCGATCTCTTATCAAAATTTATATTAGTTATTGCACGAGCTACACAAATATATCTCTTTCTAATCTCAATATTATCCCTAAACCAAGTAATTGATGATCAAATAGTTAAATGTTAACTATATACATAATAAACAATTAACACATAATTAGAATTGAATAAAAATCTTTCGAATTAAATAAATATTAAATATCATAAACATCATTCATCCTAACAACAAATTATTTAGCCACTCATAGTTATATAATTAAACAATAAAAAGATGAAAAATATTAATAAGTTCAATACAATGAATAAAGAAAACAATCCAAGGTATTATTGATTTCCCACACCCAAAGCCCAACAATGAAATCTTCAAACTCGTCTTTGATGAATGTAAATTTTAGGGTCAATTTCGCCACGACAGAGGAATTATTGAGGTCTTTTGATTTGGTCCTTGGTTCCATTTCCTTGTTCAACTTCCAGACTTGACACCTTAGTCCATGAATTTCAGATTTCATCCATCTTCGTTCCCTTTCTTTCCTTCATTTTTTTTTCTCGTTTATTTTCTTCATTTCTTGGCCAATATCGTATACTATTTTCTCCTGAATTAATCAATAAACAAATAGTATTAAGTATCTAGATCATAAACATACTCTGAAAACGATACTTTTTGTCTATAAGTGAAATATTTACATTTATTAGTGATAATAAAGATACACTTGCAGGGTGATGGACTCCAAAACCTGAAGCAAATTACATAACCATGTAATCCCTTCGAGTGTTGATGTCATTGCATCATACTCCGCTAATGCAGAAGAGCGTGATATTGTTGATTGCTTCTTTGATTATCAGGAAATTGGTGAGCCACCAAGTAAATGCAATAACTTGTAATGGAACGTCGAGTATTTGAAACCCAAATTGGTATCAAAGCAAGCATGTAGTTAAGTAGTACTGGAGGTCAGAGGATGACAATTATTTTTCAAATAGCATAACACACATATAATGAGGTTGTAATGGTTTGTCAAGAAATTTGGCTTAGAAGTTGAATACAATAAGCAATATCATGCATCGTCACATGTGAGATAAAGTAAACTCCCTGTAAAATGCCCGTAACAAGAATCGCCTATAATAGTTTCATCTAATTTACTTGTTTCCAAATTCCGTTTCGTTGGAGTTTTCGAAGGGCGTGTTCCGAGAAGAGCAAATTCTTCAACTCCATATTTTCATTTACTTAAATAAATCTCATTCTTAGAAAGTGCCACATCAATGCTGATGAAGTATTTCTACCATTATACAGACTCTCCTCGGTTGCCTAAATTCTTTCAATTACTTACCAATTCTTATAACTAAACAATTTTCAAGTTTCCAAAAATTATACAATTGAAGACTCAAAAAAAATGGAATTTTTTTTTTTTACAAAAGGTGCACGCAATCGAAAGGCGAGTTGATTGTCTTTTACCATGCATTGCCCATATGAAGGCCATTTAGGAGAATTCTTATGTCTAGTGTTGACACACTAAAAGTGCAGCCCAAAGAATGAAGCCCAACTGGAAAATTCAGGATAAAGACCCAAATAGGGTTACTAATGAATTCAGTGGAAGCCTACGAATACGGTAACATCATCACCCAAACTTGCAAGACGCCCAAAATCTGAGCGAATGAAATGCCTTACAGTCGCCCAGAGCAATGACCCTGTTCTTGCCCAAACCTTCGAATCGCCTAGGATCTTAGCAAACATAAGATGTTATGGTTATCCAGATGTGTAGTTATTGAAGCAGTTATCGAGTAACCTTATCACGATCCACGATTCAAGGAGTTCATTTGAAGACGGTTGAACGACAAAGAGTAGTGGCAGCAGTTAGAGAAGGCGGTTCTACGACACGTTAGCCACCATAAAGAAAGTGGGTAGTTATAAAGCAATCAAGCAGTTTCTAAGCGGTTGATCACGAAGAAATCATCAAGGAAATATAAAAGGAAAAGAAAACATAGAGCAAAAAGGAACCCCGAATCAAACACTCTCAAATAGAGAATATGTAATTTCAATTTCTTAGTTTAGACTTAAACATTTCTTTTCAGTACTCGTGTGCTTGCACTCCTTGGAGACATTTTGTTTAATTCCAATTGTAAAGTCATCGTCAATAAAACACCCCTTTTTGGGACTTTGT
>NC_036255.1:6114469-6116751 GCF_002742605.1 Olea europaea var. sylvestris | reverse complement strand
CATTGTACGTTAAAGCTCTAGTTAACGGCATACCTGTGATAAAGGTGCTTGTCGACAATAAAGCAGCTATAAACACCATTCCATCTAGGATGATAAGGAAATTTGCAAAGACAGAAAACGATATGATCCCAACAGAAGTCGTCCTTACGAGTTTCAATGGAGGAGCAACTTCAGCTAAATGGGTTATGCCATTGGACATAACTATAAGGACAACTACTAGGACCACAGTCTTCTTTGTAATAGATGGTCTTACTAGTTACATTGTGTTATTAGGAAGGGATTGGATACACGGAAGTCGCTGTATACCCTCATCACTCTATCAATGCCTGGTTTTTTGGAATGACAAAGGTGAAGCAGAAGTGGTGCAGGCCGATCATAGACCTTTTGTCGCAGAAGCAAACTCAGTAGAAAGGTTCATGTACGAAGGAAATTATGAACCTGTCAGAGTAGTCCAAGATGGAGAAGAAACTCAAATTGTTGCGCAGAGTGAAGAGCCATTTTTGGTGGATGCACTCACTGAAATGTTCAGTCAAATGAGGCCAAACATAGTGGCCCTAGAAGAGTCAGTAATTGACAAAAGAGTAATCAAGAAGTTTTAAATGAGTTGTAAGCAACAAAGGCAAAAGGCCGATATTCAGGCCTTCAAAGCCAAATTAATGACTTTCAATAAAGAATGCAAGGACAAGACGAAAGAAGAAGCAGCCTTGAAAGCATTGAGAGACAAATTGGCAGTGTTTGAGTTGGAACAAAGTATTGGCCGAGAAGTCAACAAGGTGGATTGTTTAGAAGAAGAAGTGCCTACAACGAAATTGGACGGTGAAGTGATGAGGATCGCCAAGCCTGGATATGCTCAAGTACAAGACCCTCTGATTAAAGTGAATATTGACAATGAAGGAGAAGATCGTCCAATATTCATCAGCCAAATGCTCGATCAAGAGGTTAGTGATAAATTAATCATTTTATTAAAGGAATATAAAGATTGTTTTGCTTAGGAATATGAACATATGCCTGGTTTAGATAGAAATTTGGTGGAACATAGGTTGCCAACCAAGCTAAATTTTAAGCCTCATAAGCAACCTCCTAGGTGTTTTGCTCATAATGTACTTCCTAAGATTAAAAAAGAAATAAAGCGATTATTAAAAGTGAGCTTTATTAGAACAACCATATATGTGAATTGATTGTTCAATATCGTGTCAGTGCTAAAAAAGAATGGTAAATTAAGGGCGTGCATAGAGTTTAGA
Organism: Olea europaea var. sylvestris; assembly: GCF_002742605.1. NCBI lineage: Eukaryota > Viridiplantae > Streptophyta > Magnoliopsida > Lamiales > Oleaceae > Olea > Olea europaea. The sequence continues at coordinate 6,115,510 of NC_036255.1, read as the reverse complement.
AATTTAACCATAGCCACACCCAAAGATGAATATCCAATGCCCACAGTAGATTCTTTAGTAGACTTAACTGCCGGACACGTAATGTATTCCTTCATGGATGGGTATTCAGGATACAATCAAATTTATATAGTTGAGGAAGATATACGCAAAACTGCCTTTAGATGCCCTGGGTCTCTAGGGTGTTTTGAATGGATAGTTATGCCTTTCGGCCTGAAAAATGTAGGAGCAACTTATCAAAGGGTGATGAACCTGATTTTTCATGATATGATAAGCAAGTTTGTTGAAGTGTATGTAGATGATATAGTGGTCAAATTCATTAAAGAAGAAGACCATTTTGAACAATTGAGATGTTCATTTGAGCGAATGAAGCAATATAAACTAAAATTGAATCCATTGAAATGTGCATTTGGTGTTAATGCAGGAAACTTCCTTGATTTCTTAGTACACAAAAGGCGGATTGAATTTGATAAAAATAAAGCGAAGGCTATTTTAGAGGTCAAACCACCTAGCAACAAAAAAGAATTGCAAATGTTTCTAGGCCAAGTAAACTTTTTAAGACGCTTTATTTCTAACTATGCAGGGCGAACTAAAGCTTTTTCGCCGCTTTTAAAGTTGAAAAATCAGGACGAATTCGTCTGGAAAGAAGAACATCAAAAGGCTTTCAAAAGTCTAAAGACATATTTATCAAGTCCACCAGTGTTGGTGTCACCAATTCAAGGACGGCCAATGAAAGTGTATGTATCGGCCGAAAAAGAATCAATTGCTGGAATGGTCGTGCAAGAAGACCAATTTGGTGAAAAAATGGCAATTTACTATTTGAGTAGACGGTTAACAAAATGTGAATGTAATTACTCTGTCATTGAAAAATTATGTCTTGCATTATATTTCACATGTACAAAATTAAGGGCTTATTTACGGCCCGTAACCATTTATTTGATTTCCAAAGTAAATTTGGTTAAGTATATGTTCTTTCGCCCTATTTTACACCAAAGGGTAGGCCTTTGGACGTTAGCATTATCAGAATTCGAAATACAATACATA
>NC_036255.1:6112437-6114176 GCF_002742605.1 Olea europaea var. sylvestris | reverse complement strand
CTTTCAATAAAGAATGCAAGGACAAGACGAAAGAAGAAGCAGCCTTGAAAGCATTGAGAGACAAATTGGCAGTGTTTGAGTTGGAACAAAGTATTGGCCGAGAAGTCAACAAGGTGGATTGTTTAGAAGAAGAAGTGCCTACAACGAAATTGGACGGTGAAGTGATGAGGATCGCCAAGCCTGGATATGCTCAAGCACAAGACCCTCTGATTAAAGTGAATATTGACAATGAAGGAGAAGATCGTCCAATATTCATCAGCCAAATGCTCGATCAAGAGGTTAGTGATAAATTAATCATTTTATTAAAGGAATATAAAGATTGTTTTGCTTAGGAATATGAACATATGCCTGGTTTAGATAGAAATTTGGTGGAACATAGGTTGCCAACCAAGCTAAATTTTAAGCCTCATAAGCAACCTCCTAGGTGTTTTGCTCATAATGTACTTCCTAAGATTAAAAAAGAAATTATGTGGAGCCCATCAAGCTGGCTAAAGGATGAAATGGTTAATCATTAGGAATTGATATTTTTGGCTCAAGATGGGAGAATCATACATTCAGTATGTAAAGAGTTGTCTAGCATGTCAAAAGCATGGTCCAATACAAAGGGTACCAGCACGAGAGATGTTGTTCAATATCGTGTCAGTGCTAAAAAAGAATGGTAAATTAAGGGCGTGCATAGAGTTTAGAAATTTAACCATAGCCACACCCAAAGATGAATATCCAATGCCCACAGTAGATTCTTTAGTAGACTTAACTGCCGGACACGTAATGTATTCCTTCATGGATGGGTATTCAGGATACAATCAAATTTATATAGTTGAGGAAGATATACGCAAAACTGCCTTTAGATGCCCTGGGTCTCTAGGGTGTTTTGAATGGATAGTTATGCCTTTCGGCCTGAAAAATGTAGGAGCAACTTATCAAAGGGTGATGAACCTGATTTTTCATGATATGATAAGCAAGTTTGTTGAAGTGTATGTAGATAATATAGTGGTCAAATTCATTAAAGAAGAAGACCATTTTGAACAATTGAGATGTTCATTTGAGCGAATGAAGCAATATAAACTAAAATTGAATCCATTGAAATGTGCATTTGGTGTTAATGCAGGAAACTTCCTTGATTTCTTAGTACACAAAAGGCGGATTGAATTTGATAAAAATAAAGCGAAGGCTATTTTAGAGGTCAAACCACCTAGCAACAAAAAAGAATTGCAAATGTTTCTAGGCCAAGTAAACTTTTTAAGACGCTTTATTTCTAACTATGCAGGGCGAACTAAAGCTTTTTCGCCGCTTTTAAAGTTGAAAAATCAGGACGAATTCGTCTGGAAAGAAGAACATCAAAAGGCTTTCAAAAGTCTAAAGACATATTTATCAAGTCCACCAGTGTTGGTGTCACCAATTCAAGGACGGCCAATGAAAGTGTATGTATCGGCCGAAAAAGAATCAATTGCTGGAATGGTCGTGCAAGAAGACCAATTTGGTGAAAAAATGGCAATTTACTATTTGAGTAGACGGTTAACAAAATGTGAATGTAATTACTCTGTCATTGAAAAATTATGTCTTGCATTATATTTCACATGTACAAAATTAAGGGCTTATTTACTGCCCGTAACTGTTTATTTGATTTCCAAAGTAAATTTGGTTAAGTATATGTTCTCTCGCCCTATTTTACACCAAAGGGTAGGCCTTTGTACGTTAGCATTATCAGAATTCGAAATACAATACATAACCCAAAAAGC
>NC_036255.1:6111699-6112384 GCF_002742605.1 Olea europaea var. sylvestris | reverse complement strand
AGGCTTTGGCTAACTTTCTGGCCGATCATCCATACCTTGATATGCCTGAAAAAATTGAATTAGAAATCAATTCATTCGAATTAAAACCTTGGGTTTTGTATTTCGATAGGTCAAAAACCTCTAAAGGTGCAGGGGTAGGAGTAGCATTGATAAATCCTTTAAGGATTTGCTACAAGTTCGCATTCACTTTGGATAGAATGTGTACCAACAATCAAGCCGAATATGAAGCCTTAATCATGGGTCTAGAATTAATGATAGATATGGAAGTAAAGAATGATATAGTTAGAGGCGATTCTTAATTGGTCATTCACCAATTGATTGGTGATTTTAAGTGCCAAAGTGATTCCATTATAAGTCTATATGAAATCGCCCAAGAGTTGTTGGAAGAATTCGACCAAATAGAGCTCCAATGCATTAATAGGATATATAATGACGTGACAAATGAGTTGGCCTAGATGGCCTCAGGGTACTCGAAAGTTTTAAATTGGAAGTCTATTTATGAGTATGGAACAATATTGCCCGTGGTCCAAAGAAGGGCGAGAATGATTGAAATTCATTGCATACAAGATAAAGATGCAATAGATTGGAGGGCAGAGATTAAAAGGTTCCTTAAAGAACCCAATAAAGGAAATAGTAAAAAAAAGAAGCTACGTTTGCTAAACTATACACTGATAGATGAAGAGTT
>NC_036255.1:6060100-6111249 GCF_002742605.1 Olea europaea var. sylvestris | reverse complement strand
GAGTTGGACGAATTAAAATTGGACGTCCTAGATAGATTGCAAGTTCAAAAGCGAAGGATGGCTAAGTTTTATAATAAAAAAGTTATAGTCAAGTCGTTCAGCCCGGGCGAATTGGTTTGGAAAACAATACTCCCTTTGGATAGCAAAGATCCAAAGTATGGCAAGTGGTCGTCCAATTGGGAAGGACCATATAAAGTAAATAATGTGTTGCCTAATGGAGCCTATCATTTGGAAGATTTAGATGGCACCAAGCACATGAGGTTCATTAATGGCAAATATTTAAAAAAAATATGTTCCTTCCTTATGGGAAAGTGAACAAATAAAAGCGTAATCAAATCGCGTTGAACGATCGTAGATAAAAAAGGAGGCCAGAGCGAAATACGTTCAAATAAATTACTTTATTATCAAACGTCCATTACAAAGTTGCAAGATACAAAATACTAAATGCTCTATAAGCTGCAATTAAGAGCGACCTAATCTCCCGGTCGATCGCCGAGTAAAAGGGTGAACTTGCCGTGATTGCCATCCTGATCGCACTGCTGCAAAGGCAAGCAGAGAGGCCGAGAAACACTCTCAGCAAGCAGAAGGGAAGAGAAGCACCCTTACCTCGCGTACCTAAATGCATCGCTGCAATAACGGGCAATGAGACTGAAAAGTACTCTCAGCAAGCAAGGTGGCTTGACAGGCATCCTCAAAAATTGCCTTCCATCATTGAACTCCTTGTAAAGAATATGGAGACGATGGGAAGAACTTTGCTGACCAAAGAATATTTCCTATATCTCCCATACCAAAGGTGACATCAAAACAGGAGGCAAAATGGGTGGATCAAATGATCCATTTCTATGGAAGACGAAAATTCTAGATCGATCGTTGAAATACCAAACGATGGTAGCAAATTAGTTTTTGAAGAAAAGAATGGAAATGAAAATGAAAAGTGCGAAATATACGTGCATTTATAAGGGCGTGAAGATGAAGAGACAGAGAGTGAACAGCCACATTCATGCCTAGTAATTGGAGTCAAAGGGCCCAAAGTCTTGGAAAAAGAGATAGAAATACCAAAAAAGAATGTACATGAATCTTATCATAAAGCAATTAAATGTTTGGAGGGTTGACGATTAAAGACAAACGTCAATAAATACACAAGAAGACAAGTTAGTTGTTCATTAATGACAATGGCTGTTGTTACATCCAAAATTGGCAATGGCTATCAGTACGAGGTTACAAGAGGAAAGTTAATACAAAGTTACAAAAATAAAAGTTAAGGCATTAGATGTTTTAATTACAATTCGCCCCAGCCCGAACGAATTCTTTCCCTAAGTCTCCCCCAATCCTCGCTCTGTTGAGAAGAAGTGACATTCAATTCAACTACATAATCATCATCAACCTCCAGCTTCTTGTACTGGTCGACCAAAGACTTAGTTTGTTCAATTTCTTGGGAAGCATTACGCTTTTTAGCAGTCATTCTTGCCTTACAGTCATCCATCCTTGCTTGAAGCTCCTTCATCTATGTAGCCAAACTGGTCATCAAAGAGTTTTCAATCATAACTTTGGAAGAAATTTCTTTCAATTCGTCCTTAGCTTTGTTGACTCCCGAAACAAAGACTCTCTTTTAGAGGCAGCGCGAAGATATTGAGTTCTCTTGGCCTTCAGTTCAACATTTTTGGCCAGCAAAGAGAGGATGTCAGAGTGGACAACTTTCAACGTCGCTTTAAAATCAGCAGAAATGTTGAGCGACGGAAGTGTCAGTGCTTGCGCCAACTTCGCACTCAAATGCTCAAGTTTATCATTATGTTTGCAGCACTAGCCTGACCGATGTCCATATCCATAAAAGATACATACTCAAATATCGACTGCTTGAAGAACTTTATGTCTTCCTCTGAAGAAGCAGAAGGACGATCGGTTGAAGCAGGGCAAGACGTCTTGACTTGCCCCCAGGAAGTGAACAAGTCCTGGATGGAACGCACAATCTCATCAGTATCCTGCAAAGAAAAATGTCAACATTGAAGGTTTTCACTACAATAAACAAAGTGAAAATAAAAGTGAAGCAAAATGATACCTCATCAGCAATCTTGGGGGGTAGCATATCACCAGTTGGCTCCACTACCTGTGGCCCCACCATCAGGGAAGACTTCCCATTGTCTAGGCTAGAAGACTCTGCCACAACGGATAGGCCCATAGGAGCCTCTACATGATTAAAGAAGCAACAAATCAGAAACCAATAGCACAAGCAAAGGTAAAACATAAAAAATGTATTACCTTCTGGTTCGACGTTTGGGGGGTCGGCGCCCTGGGAAGAAGGTGGCTCGTCCATTGATTGTGATGAAGGTTCCGGGACTGAAGGTTTCTCTTTAAGTATAGTCCCTTCATTAGTTGGTTTGGACGAAACAGCTCCAGTAGAGGATGATGGAGCAGGAGCTGCCAACACCAAAACCTTCAAAGGAAAGGCTGAACTTTTCTGAAAAATTCAAGAAAACCATTAGCACATAGAAAGGTATGCTTGTGAGTAAACAAAATTCAATTCAATTACCTTTCTCATGACGATGAGAGGAGTATCATTATCATCATCATCATCATCCTCTAAAATGGGAGATGCTGAAGCTGGCCGTTTGCAGCTTGGGGCGCTCTTAGCTGCAGTAGGTTTGGCAGGTAGAGAAGTAGAGGGATGAACAGATTGTTTAACACGAGCAGGGGAGGAAGGATTCCTAATGGACACAGGGGTGACCCAAATAGGAGAAGTGGAAGGAATGTTTGGCTGGTCCAGTGAATGAAAAGCACGATTAGTATCAATTGCAAACAATCTGCGCTTCACTGATGGCCAGAGTTGTTCAAAAAGCGGGTGAAGGACATGGCTAGGATTGATGGGGCTAATGAAAAATTACTCGTCAAAAGAATATTACGAGCATCTATAGCTTGTGCCTCTACCTTATTAATGGTGTGGAAGCGATCTATCAAATTTTTTGAATAATAAGGGGAAACAGGCCAAGTTTGGCCAAAACCAAGTTGGCGAGCAAAAAATTGGGGAGCATATATTTCAACCCCAACTTTGGCATTGGTTCCAGTTAAAATATCATGGAACAACTCCCTCCCAGTCAAAAACTGAACCCAAACGAGCAGAGAGGCCCTGACACTGTCCAGGGTGGATGGAGGTTGCACATAATCTGGAGTTAAATGAGTAGGAAAGGGAAAGAAAGAAGAAATTGAATTTAAAGTATAAAATAATGAAAAAATGTCCCTTCTGGACATATTTACAGGGCTCAATGGGTCAATGGCTAGCCCATAGCAGCTAGCAGAACGAAGGGACATAGATAGAGCACTAAGTAATGAAAAATAGGCTCTCAACCACAATTGAGTGAATCAAAGAGGACCACTGCCAGTTGGAGATGCACCATTCTTCAATTGAAATTGAAGAGAAACCATACCTCTATAGAGGGCAGCCAAAAAGAAGGAACACAAATTCAAAGGCCTACCACGCGCCAATCCATGCACTATGGGTAAATAGCTCATAGAAGGTTTTAAACTAGGCACACACAGAATATATTTACAAAGCCATATTTGAAGAAAGGCCACACACTCAGCGTGGGAAGGCTCAGCTCTTGAGTGATTATGACAACTTTGCAAGCTTGAATAGGACTCGGTGAGTTTTTTGTCAAATTTTAGGACAACGCCAGAAATCAAAATACCAGGGAAAATGGTGTCGCCCAAAGGTAGAAGATTTATCAAGGCCCCAACATCCCTTAAAGTGATTGACATGGGACCAAGAGGGAAAACAAAAGTATTATATTCAGAAGACCAAAAACTTAAAGCAATAGGAAAAAGTTTTGGGTCAAAAATTGGGGGTTAAAGAGAGATTTCTAATAAATCAGAAATCCTAACACGATCAAAAATTGCCTTGGTAGGACCATGGCCCACAAGGCGAGCATGCCATCTACGAAAAACAACATCAGATTTAGGCCAAGTGCAAATACCTTTTTCGCAAATAGGCCTCAGCAGCAAAGAATTCAAGAATGGAAGGCCTTGAGTACAAGGAAACAACTGGCCCACCGCTACTTGTTCGACTGCTTCGGTGTTGGTGAATGAAGGATCCATATAGAACTCATTAAGTTCGGCATTGGCTGGTGCAAGAAAGTTCGGATTTACATATGGCTGAGTGAGGATTTTCTGGAAATCATCGAAGCTAAAAGAGTCGTCATATTGGGTTTGTGGAACAACCATTGGGAACAAAATACAGTTTTGTTAAGGTTTGCTCGAGAAACGTAGCAGAGATGCAAGAAGATGAACAGTGGTATGACGAGAAAAAGCGCGAAATAATGATACGTGAGTTAGTGGTACAACGAAATGGCGTGTCTTTGGGGTTTATAAGGATTTGTAACGTCGCACTTTTTCAGGCTATAGAAGGAAATAATGATTGAAATTTTTGGGAATTTCAAATGTTGCTGGGAAACACAAAGTAAATATAGCAAAGATTAATAATTGGTATTAATTCTGCCATATTGGGGAGGTAATTGTTGACACACTAAAAGTGCAGCCCAAATCAAATAGCCCAAAGAATGAAGCCTAACTGGGAAATTCAAGATAAAGGCCCAAATAGGGTTACTAATGAATGCAGTGGAAGCCCACGAACACGGTAACATCATCGCCCAAGCTTACAAGACGCCCAAGATCTGAGCGAATGAAGTGCCTTACAGTCGCCCAGAGCTATGACCCTGTTCTCGCCCAAACCTTCGAATCGCCCAGGATCTTAGCAAACATAAGATGTCATGGTTATCCAAAAGTGCAGTTATTGAAGTAGTTATCGAGTAACCTTATCACGATCCACAATTCAAGGAGTTCAGTTGAAGACGGTTGAACGATAAAGAGTAGTGGCAGCAGTTCCACAACACGTTAGACACCATAAAGAAAGTGGGTAGTTATAAAGCAATCAAGCAGTTTCTAAGCGGTTGATCACGAAGAAATCATCAAGGAAATATAAAAGGAAGAGAAGACATAGAGCAAAAAGGAACCCCGAATCAAACACTCTCAAATAGAGAATATGTAATTTCAATTTCTTAGTTTAGACTTAAACATTTCTTTTCAGTACTCGTGTGCTTGCGCCCCTTGGAGGCATTCTGTTTAATTTCAATTGTAAAATCATCGCCAATAAAACACCTCTTTTTTGGGACTTTGTCTCAAGAGATTTGTTCCTTACACAATCGTCTGATCCCTTTTTAATTGTTAGCGACTACCCGCGCGAAACACCTAGATTGTACATTTTCACGCGTTTTAGAACCATGAAACATTGTATGCAAAATATAAATTTGCAAGTATTCCAATTGTAAATATATCCTAAATATATGGAGTATTTAGTAAATTTCTCGACTATATAGTCATTATACCTTAGGCTAAATATATTAACACCACAATTTATAATAAATATGGTAATAACATAAATCAACATAATGCTCATAAATCAAACATAGAGAGAAGAGAAGCAAAGCGAAGGAGAAGAACAAAAGAATTTTTATAAGGTACCAAAATTAGGGTAAATAATGGAACAACATAAGTTAATATATTACAAGAAAACCCTACAAATTAAGGAAACTAAATAATATAGCTGATAATAATAATATTATGTAATATTATTATGATACTAATTATGCTAGCATCTCCCCTCAACTCATGATGCTACAACAAGTAGCGAGAGTTTTTTCAAGCAACATCGAAAACGATGAACTGGATTAGACTTTGTGGAGAAGTCAACAAGCCGCAATGATAGAGAAACAAAAGGTAGGGTAATAGTGACAGTCTGCAAATGATGGTGAATTAGATGATAGTCAATTTTAATATGTTTCGTGCGCTCATGGAACATGTAGTTATGAGAGATCTGAATAGCGCTTTATTATCACAATACATAGGAGTTGGAAAGGATGAAAAGAACACCCTATGTCTGCAAGTAACCAACAAAACATACAATCTCAGCAGTGGTAAAAGCTATAGCACGATACTCTACCTCAGTAGAAGAACGAAAAAAAAAACAATTTATTTCTTACTCTTCTAAGAAATAAGGGAATTACTAAAAAAAATATGCAAAAATCAGTAGTGGACTTATGATTGATGGTGTTACTGGCCCAATCAGCATCAGAGTAGGCGTGAAGCAATAAAGAGGAGTTCAAAGAAAAGAAAAGACTCTAAAAGTAAGTACCAAAAACATAGCGCAAAATACGAACAACAGTTGTTAGTGAACTGTAGGAGCTAAAACATAATGACTAACAATATGAATAGCATAAACAATATCAGGACATGTGATAATGAGATAAACTAGACATCCAACAATGGTGCGATGCAAAGTGAGATTAATCAAGGGTACACCATCAGAGGGTGAATAACGTGCATTGGACTCAAGATGAATATCCGCAGTTTTTGTATTAATAAGAATAGCATACTCAATAATATCCATAGTATACTTAGATTAAGAGAGAAGATAACCCTTAGGAGAAGAAACAATTTCGATCCCCCAAAAATTAAGATAAAGTACTTAGGACCTTCATTTCAAAATGACAAGCTAATTCTGATTTCAAATTAGCAATCCCATCAACAATAATAATCATATTTTCTACATACAGTAAAAGTAGAATGCGACCAGTTAAAGTACAATTAAAAAATAAGGTGAAGTCACGATAATTGGATGTAAAACAAAGAAAAGCAACAATAGTGGAAATTTTCTCAAAATAGTACGAAGTGCTTGTTTGAGTTTCAGTAATGTTCTAAAAGAACGATAAATAGAAAGCAAGTCAAAACTCCAACCTACTTTAATATGTTCTAAAAGAGCTAATAATAACGACTATAGTCATCAATAAAAGACATATAATATCTAGACCATCATTTTGTTGCAATATGAGCAGGTCCATACACATTAGAATGAGCAAAATCAAATGGTGCAACAAAATGAAAAATACTTCTAGGAAAATGTAAAGAAGAAAATTTACCTAACTTACAACCACTACAATCAAAAATATCATGAGTATGCAAATCTCCCAATTGACCTTTAGAAACTAAATTTTAAACGACTAGCAAAAACATGTCCAATTTGAGAACGCCGCAAATAAAAACTAGAAGAAGAGGAATTCAAAGAGAAAGATGATATCATCAATAGATGGTGCAATATGTGATGGTCTTACACAGGCCATAACATATAACCCTCATTTTTTATAGCATATCACAATCAGCTTCTGAGATCGATGATCCTACACATAATAAGTAGTAGAAGAAAACTAAATTAAGCATCGAGAATCACACAACTGACCAATAAAAATAAGATTCAAAGTAAGAATTGGAACACAATAGACATCTAAATTCGGTTGAAGTGCTACCATCACTCTATAGTGTGCTTTCGGATAGGGCAATCGGTTGACATAAGTAGGGGAAAAATAAATTAAGCTGAATCTAATATTTGGATTCCACCAATTCAAGGATAAAGTTTTAATAATGATGAATTGGCAGTGGACCTTTTATTTATTGTCCACTACAATCTAGATTCCACCAATTCAAGGATTATGCTTGAATAATGATTAATTCGGACAATATATCCATGATTGTTAGAGATTTTTTGAGGATAATTTTGAGAAAAATGATTTCTTTTTCGAATAATATATAATTAAAAGTAGAGAAAAATTATGGGTTTGAGTACAAAATTATCTTTTTATAAGAATATCTAGTTACAAATGAATCAGAAAGAAAATAAGTTTGAAAATATAAGATTTAGAAAATAGGTCAACTAGGGGCTAAATGAAGAATCTACTAGTACTTGAATCGGTAAATTACTTGTGAAATTTGAACCATTGAAAAAATAAGTTTGCTTTGATTATTGAGAAATTAATCCAAATAGGATTAATTAGAAGAGAATAGGACTTAAAAAAAAAAAAAAAAATCCATCTGTAAGAAATTCTCTAAATACATATTTTAAAGAGATTCAAAACTAAGTATCAAGAAAATAGATTATGGGTTTATTCTTCAAATTTGAATAGTCAAACTTACTCTATTCTTAGTTTATAAAAATTACATAATAAACTACATATCTCAACATTGAATATTCTACTTCTTAAATTATTAAAATAATATTCAAATTGACTGATTATTGGTATATAAAAAATTGTAAAATAAAATATGAAGGGAAATCAATAAATACTTATTTAAAAAAAATTGAAGAGACAATAAATAGCACTATTGAAACCTATAAAAATATTTACTCGCTAAGTTTAAAAATACTTTCTATATATAAATAAAGAGTTTCTTAAAGATGTCATAACAAATTTAAGAAATAGCACTAATCGTTTGACGAAAAATTCTACTTGTACATAATTATTGCATATAATAGTATCCATAATGTGATGTGATAATCATCCGATTGTTGATGTACAAGTGTGAAATTTGAATTAAATGTTGGATCCAATACCATGAGTAATTATTGACACCATTATATAAACAATTATATACATGTAGTACTTCCCCAAATTTATTATGTAAAACATAAATCGAATATGAGAGCTACAAGAGGATTTGGCCAGGAGACACTTGTCAATTTTTTATTGGCAATTGGCTAAAAGGAAAAGGGAAAAGCTGCCTATCGAGTGCTGCTAACACAACCTATGCACTGCCTGGCAAAAAACCCCTTGTACGAGGGGAATAACTGATCGTCTAATCGAATATTGATGCTTATCTTTGACTTTAGAACTTAAAATATCGATGGGTTGTTTATTTGGAGTAGATTGACGCTCATTCATGCAATTTAAACAATATTTGGGAAACCTAAATGTAATTTTCCCATCAACACTTTACATCCTACAAACGAAATGTGAGTATTTATCAGCATAAACTCTATCTACCAAACATAACTACAATACCAACTGAAGCCTGCTTCATAAACTGAGAGAACAAAAATAAAATACTTTAGTTGCAAATTGTGAAATGCACACCTAATTTAACATCCACCCCTTAGAAAACTACAAAGATGGTCTAGATTATACAGTAGACAATGATGGTCATCAAGTTGATGCTCCTCTTCGACGCTTCTTCCCACTTTCTAAGGGTGCAGATGTATCTTGCAATTTTCCCTTCTTGATCTCTGACCTTTTCCCAGAATCGTTTGTTTTCTCCTTTACATGATCAGTTTGCAATTTTGTCTTGCGCTTACCAGTAGCACCAACTGTATGGGAACTTCGAGGGCTTTTCTCTTTAGTCTTGGGAGTCTTGTGTGTGTCCTGCTTAGAATCACCAGAAGTCTTCACCACATCAACGTCATTAGATTTGCCTGATGCTTTCCGGGGATCCTCATGAGATTTACCACCAGAAATTGAGGTGTCATCATCGGACTTAGGGTCAGCTTTGGCATCCTGCTTAGATTTACCAGATCTTGTTGCAGTGTTTTTCAGTTTACTGGAGGATGCAGATACATTAGCCGACCATTTTGATTAACACCATTGCACTTCAACAGAGAGCACAAACAATGAAAAATTGACTAGAAAAAAACCTTTTACTTGAAGTCTTCGTCTTTCCATCATTACTTGATGCCTCAGGATTTGTTTTAGCTTTCTTTGTTTTCCTGATAGAAGAAAAGCAGAATATCAATCACTGAAATCAAAGTAATTGCAACCTTCCAACTGAACTGTCATTTCACTTCTCATTTTTCTCCAGGAAGATAATTTATAAATGGGGAAACCAAAACACCTTAACTTCTGCTTTCCACTATAATCATGCTACATATATATGCTGGGGCTTATTGGATTCAGAAGTTCTATTCACAAACTAACATCATATAATTGTAATAATCATGTTTGAAGTGATATTCAAGTAATTAGTGATGTGTTACAGACATAAATTTGACTTAGCATGGATTGACCTCTGTGTGTGTTCAAAACAAATTCTTCGTATGTGCTTAAAGTAACTAGTTAATAGTTCATTTATGCACGGGGACAGAGTACAGGAAAGGGATGAGGGAGGAGAGCTATTTGAGGCCACTCAGCTCCTAAGAGTACACAGGTAATCTCAACTAACTATTGTAACTTTACAAATTTAAAAGAAATTGAATTACAATCAACTCAACTCTGTCTAAATATTTAAGCAATCGGTCATGTCCATAATCAAACAAACTAGGTATTTATATGATGATATTACTTTTAGCCCTTGTTTGATCACTCATTTTCAACCACACATTCTCCAATAAAATAATTTTACATGTAAATCGAAAACTTTATCTTATTTTTTAACCACACATTCTCCAAAAAAAAAATTCCTATTCAAAACCACATTTTTCCCCAAAATGGGGCTCAAACAAGGGCTTAGACCAAGTCAAGACTTATTTTCAAATGTATAAAATTTAAATTACCATTAAGCCACATTATGAAGTTCTTGAGAATAAAATATCATTAAAGAAAGTGGCTGAAGGGACACAACACTTACATTTCAGATGGAGTATCCGTACTTGCACATTCAACTGGTTGCCCCTGCCAAGACATTGATGGGAAAGATATAGATAATGGAGAAGCACGAGGTACTGTAATAAAATAAAAAAGGTACTCACCGCATCCAACACCGAGCCACCTTCAACAAATTCCCACTTTTCATTTTTAAGATTTAATATCTCTTCATCTCCATCCTTGTACAATATCTGCATAAAATGAAAGCAACAATTTAATAAGAACAAATTTCACATGTAAAACATATAAAAGCTGTTAAAATGCAGAACCTTAATATTACAACTGACCTTGTGCTTCTTTTTGACAGAATCAAAAGAACCAACAACACCTTCATAAAACCTGAAATTAATAAAGCATCATTACCAATCACAAGAGGAGAACATTCATCTTCCTCTACTATTAGGCAAATTGTAGACAAAATAACCTAAAGAAAGCCTAGGAGACGGGTGAAAAGCTGGAAAAAGGCATTTTTAAGACAGATTAACACGTGCATGTTCTGATAAATTGAGAGAACCTCCCATTATTAATTACTTTATACAACATAAAATGTAATAAAAGCACTTACGTGCGATCTTTTGGCCACCAAACTTTAACTTTTGAACCAACCAAATTCTCACCATACTCGATAGTCCCAGATGCCTGACACAAAGCAACAAATTAATTTAGAGAATATAATGAAAGGAATCAAAATATCGGGTCATGACATGCAAAATGCATGACAATTTGCTTTCTAAGTCCTCAGATGGCGTGTTTCTCTAAGAGAGTCAAGAATAAATCGTCCATTTGAAACAATCAAATTAAAACGCCTGGCAATGTTGAGCCCCTGCCAGACCACAACCACGTGACCATTCTCAACAAAAATAAAAGCCCCCAAACACATGAATAAAGAGAGCAAAGCACAAAGAGAACATGGGAGCGAATTAGCGGAATATGATTTCATGTACTTCCAAGGAAAGTTCAAATACAACTATCAATGACATATTCGCCAAGCACAGACATTGTGGTGGAGTATCGGCGCCAGTGTCCAACACCTATAGGACTAGCCCAGTGTCCTACATGCCATGTGGGATGGCCTATACTTTTTTGTATCTGACACTCATAGGAAGTGACACATCATAAACTTGGGAAGTCTTATTCCATAATTTGGAAATATAAAATTTGAAAAAAATATATATATATTTATCAGAAAAATCGAAACAATGTCAGAAAATTTTTACGAACTTCATGTCGATTGTTTTTATTTCTACTATATGTAGTTGTTGGAACATTAATACCTTTATTACGCCCCAGTTTGACCCTCATTATTTGATATTGTAATTTTTCAAATAGTGTTTTTTGAGAATGTGTGGTTGAAAAAAAAAAAAAAAAAACTTTTTGGTTTGTGTAATATTATTTTATTGGAGAATGTGTGATTAAAAAGGAGAGAGAGAAATGTATTATGAATTTAATGGGACTCAAACGGGGGCTATGGCACTAGTAGTGGGAAGTACAACCCAAAGTTATCTTGATATTAAAAATACCCAATCCTCATACAAAAGATTTTCACATGCAAAAATTCAAAATCAAAGCTACACAAATGACTGTTACCTTTGTGGAAATAAAAAGCATATGGGAAAAGATGTAATAGATAACTGTACAATTTGAAGTATTTTAATCTATGCGTGGTATGAAAGGTGTGGTACTAAGTGCTAAATACTAGAAATAAATAACTGCAAATGAAACCAATCATCAATCAAACAGAAATGTAAGGGGATGCCTGGCATTTGATAAAATTTGAGTTGTATCAAATAAATTGCAAGTACTTACTTTGTCAGTGCTTGGAGTACCCTTCCTCTTGCCACTCATCCTCGGAGTTTCTTCCTGGTTGCCTTCATCTTTATTTGATTTTCTAGGAGACCTCAGTGAAGCAACCGCAGGCTTTGGAAAAGACGAAAAAGAAAACAGTTAGATGAACTACCACAGGAATCAGGAGAAGAAACAGAGAACTAAGAAAATATTTGAGAGAAAATCTGATTTACTCTGGTGTCATCCTTTGCAGAAGATTTCAATATATCTTTCTCTACTAAAGCTTTTACACGCCCACGCTTAATGCCATTTTCCCTCTTTGATGAGGAACCATCCTTCTTTCTTTTATTGGAACCCACTGGTTTATCTGTCTCATTTGGCAATTTTTCCTCTGATTGACTCGGGCCGCCACCATCTTTGCTTGCATCTTCCTCAGCCAATACTTCGTTCTCATTAGAAATATCAGCAGGTTCTTTTCTTCCTAAGCGCCTCCTCTTCTTCGCTTCTGAGTCACTTGCCCCATCAAATGCCTTCTCAGAAGCAGCATCGTCAGAAACTCTCTTTTCTTTAATCAACCTTTCTTTCCTTTTTTTCCGACCATTCATAGGACGACTCTTGTCAAGGAGACTTCCAGTTGGGGATGGAGACACAACATTTTGAGCCTCTCTGTCAGATGGATTTGTTGGAGAAAGATTATTCTGGATCTCTTTTACTTTGTCCAAATATTTTTCTGTCTCAACTGATGCCTCTTCAGCAGGGGAAACATGAATAATTTTGCCCTCACTGTCTCGCTGATCCGGCACTTGCTCCATTTCTTTTTCACCATCAACAATATTAGAAGTCTCTATCTCATTATTTGAAGAGTTAGGTTCCCTTCCTATTTCATTAGAAGCTTTCTCAGGCTTAGGCTCTGAACTAATTGGTTTTTGAGCGGCCAAATCATCAGACTCAGTCTTGGATGTCAATTTATCATCAAGGGCTTCTTCCTTCTTGAAATCTGCATCAGTCACAATTCCTCCATTTCCAGTCTCATCAGCACCATTACTCACAATTGCCTTGGGTGAACTTTTTGCATTGGGATTTTTTTCTTCAAAACTTGTCTCTTCTGTAAAATCTTTAGCCACCTGTTCAGACAAAGCCAACACATTTTTCAAATCTATCCATCAATAATACTCAGTTCGCATATCTAAGCAATTTACCAAACTTTTAGGTATATATTATCCCTACTGTCTCGTCTAGTATAGAATTTAACGGCATTTCGGGGGAGCAAAAGACGAGAGTATAATAATAGGAGAACCATACAAGCAGAGGATTGGAACATTAGTCCCCCTTCAAATACGAGCTTAGTTCATTTTGTTACAGTGACATAGTTGTTGGGATCTTTTGAGGCTGTGGATTAAATTACTGATGTCTCTTGGGTCTAAGATGAGTGCTTGGCTGCAATGGTTCAGGTGGTAAGACATTTTCAGAGAGAAAATGCAGCAAGGGGCTGGTAATGGTGGGTAGTGATATATAGCATATGTATGGACAAAGCAGAATTCGACTGCGCATGGCTTACAGAGTCAGATTTCATTAGGAGAGGGATCAACAATAATATGGGCAATAGTAAACCAGGGAGGGACTATCGTGGGAAAAGAGTTGAACTGTCGCTTAAATAGGGCCATTTTTCTTTTTCTTTTTGTCCCACGCTTATGGTTTCTCAAAAATTATCGCATTAATTTTTTCAAGATAAGATGGCAGGGATAAAGCATGGGCACAGAAAAGAGATTGAAGTAGCTTAGGGTCCTTTACAACCAACATTCATCATAATAATTTCACCATGGATCTTCAGGATTGAGGATAAAATTTAATAACATAAGACAAAAGTAATGTGGAAGGTGAAGTTTAAAAGTCATTCGTATATACTTCGCATAAAATTTAAACTCCTGAAAAGTAATTACTACTGAAATGGAGTATGACATACGCACATAATACAACGGCGAAAAAGAAGGCTAACAACAAGGAAATCACCAAAACAATGTAATTCACAGTTTTTTTTTTTTTTTTTCACAAATTTGGCAGATGGACGTTGTAGCCCAACAAAAGTGAGCAGAAGTTTTAGCAATTTGAAAAGGAATAAAATAATTCAGTAACTTGGCTGATTTGCCACAGCCCGATCTGGAGAGTAACTAACAGACTTCCTATCAGTAACCTTGTATCACCAACTTATTAAGTCAGGGAAAATTACTAGAAGTTCGGATTATAATTCAAGTGATAAAGTGATTATTACTAAGATGAAGGAAATATGACACACTACCGATCACAACAACGAAAAATAAGGCTAAAAACAAGGAAATCGCGGAAAAAAAAAACGTAATTCACAAATTTGGCAGATGGGCATCATAGCTACAATAAAAGGGATCAGAATTATAGCAATTTGAAAAGGAATAAAATAATTCGGTAACTTGCCTGGGTTGCCAAAACTCGATCTGAAGAGTCACTAGCAGAAGTCCTCTCAATAACCTTGTATCATCAACTTAAAAAATCAGGACAAAATACTAGAAGTTTGAATTCAAATGGCAAAAGATGATGCCAATTATAAATTAAAAGAATCAATGAGATTTATTGCAAAACAACATTAATTTAGGTAGTAAGAATCTAAAGCATATGCCGAACAAATCAAATTCAACCGCCACACAAATTTCATTCTTTTCAGCGCAGAAGCAAATGCACCACAATTGTTGTAGCATTACGGTGCAGAAATATACTGTAATGACTTCTATTACAATTAAAAATAAATAAAGCAATCTAGAGAATTTGTAAAAGGAACTCAGAAAAGGAAGGAATAGAAAGCACAAGGCCTGCAATATTGTAAAGAAGAAAAACAGATTGAAACTGGAGTGGGAAATTTAAAACAAGCATATGTACTCATGCTAACAATAAATACAGGAGCTTAAAATTGCTCGTAATCAGAAGCATAGTGAGGCAAGTAATTCCTGATTTGTCAAAGGACAACAAAATATACGAAGAATATCCACAAAAGAAGTAACAATTGATTGCAAGTATAAGGAACATACCAACTGGTCGCTGTGGGTACTGTCTCTTTTATGACCAACAGGACCGTCTGTTTCTTTGCAGATAGAAGCGACGACCTCACTATAGTCATCCAAAGAAATCCCCAAAGACTTTACAGTTCGTGTGAGGTAAGGTTTAAGCTTGACCGCACACTTATCAAATACTCTCTCCCCCAATTTCATTGCAACTGGCAGAAGCTCCTGGAAGCATAATGTTCATCAGAAATTTGCAAAATAGAAAAGACAAAAAGTAGTAAACATCTGGAAACTTGACCTTGCTGTTCCTTTTCACGCTGGCCAAAAGGACGGTAAGCAGTTCTGGAGAGATATCTTCACTTTCTTCTAATATGAGTGTCATAATGGACTCCATTGAAGAGAAAATATTTTCTGGATGATAATCTCTGAAAGTTTCATAAAAACAATATGTCAGCAGTTGTTAGAGAACACCCCCATCTCTTTCAACATACGATGAGTGACTGAGAATCACAAAATAAAATTAATATATGCTTTCAAATAAGAAGTTTGTTAGTTAGTTGCATAAGAACACTTCCATAAAAATCAGAAAACCTTAATGCAAGTTTAAAACCAATATTATAGTCAAACAAACAATAGTAAATCCAGGCCAATTTAAATTGGGGGGAAAGCTAAAAAGCTCAAGGCAGTAAACCATATACAGCTCCACCTAAATACGTACAATTCACATTTTTAAACTGTGATTTAAAGTTTAAACGGCATAAAGTTTAAATTATTCACCATGAGATGGCCACAAGAACTGATGCATGGTAAAATTTTCATCATTTTCTTTGATCTAATTGAATAAAAAAATGAGATGAGGGCGTTTTCAGATCAATCAGCTAGACTGAACAATTGTTGTTGGGAAGATAGGGATTAAATGGTAATTTATTGCTTAAAAAGGTGAAGTTTTGAAAGGCTGATGGGTTTATTGGTCCATTGTTTTATTCATCGGCTAAAAGGGTAAATTGCTTTATTCATGGGTCAAATGCATTTAATATGTAAAACCGCTTTTTAAAAAAAAAAAGGACTTGACCGGCAAGTTAAAAAAGGAAAGAGTGTTTTCCTCTTCTAGGGTTTAGAACCCCTCTTGCCATCCCTCATGTGCCGGCAATGGATTAGCAGCCCATATCTGCCGCGAGCTGAAAAACAGGTAGTTATCCATTTTTTTTCCAATTGATTTCAAAAGCTCACGGCATATCCGGCAACACATCTGGCAGTATAAAATCAGACAGTAAATTTTGACACACCGCAATGCATTTTCGACACTTGGCAAGGTATGTCGGTGTCCAATACGTGTCGAAAACTGACTCAACAGCACCAGAAAAGTGTTTGTACTTCCTAGTTCCTAGTATCTACATAACAAATTTCAAAATCTCTACTACATGGCACTCACAGAGATAGAGCTAAAACTACTAATCACATGGATTCTGTTTCTCGTATTGCCATAGATTTTCCTTATTTCTTCAGAATGTATTCTTCATTGTCCTTACTTAGAAAATAGGCGTTCAGCGCATATTTTGGATCGCAATCATCCTCTACTTTCATGAATAAAAAATGAGAAATCGTCAAATTTTGTTTATACGAGATTTCCTATCAAATGTATCAATTTTCTCTTCCTCTGGTAATGCAAAAAACGAGAAGGCATACATTATAAGCTTTCCCACGTCCAATTTTTTAACATAAAGTTAGCATAATAAATAGTGATTATGTTATCTCTCTTACTTACAAGTTAGATGCCTGTGCAGGACAAGACGTCCCCCCCCCCCCCCCCCCCCCCTAGAAAACAAGAATAATCCAAGTGTATTAACAAATTCTAAGTGAATATTTAGCAAAAGCGTTGTCATAATTAAAGCACATACAGCCAGCCAATAAGGGGAGTAAGTTTTGCTACAAAGTAACATAGCTAAGTTCTGCATCATTCCATTTGTCATAGGATTTCATAACATCTGAGCGCTAGACCAAACGTCGCTCGTGCCTCAAAAATTTTTGGCAATAAATGATCAAAGATGGGAAAATAAATGTCAAGATATGACCCAGATGCCTAAGACTAAAGAATGCAGTTTCTCCAAAAAAAAAAAAAAAAATTCAAGTAAATAAAAAAATAAAATAAAAATAATAATATCTCCATCTAGATCAACTTTTGATAGGAAATAGCAAAACTTGTAATGTTCTTTAATTGGGAGATAGCATGGTATTAAAAAACTTGGAGCCAGATAACGCTCATAAAATGAAAGAGAAAAATATAGACTCCAAATCAGTGTAAGCTTTGATAATATAATAGCAAACATAGAAAAATAAGGACATTATAGTGGCAACAAAAACTGCGTTGGGTTTGTAACTACTAGGCAGAATCTCATAAAAATTCTTACCTTATGGCTTTCAAGAAATGCTGGAACATCTCAGTTATCATTTGATCACATTCTAAATCCAGCATGATGACACACGACCTCACTTTGGAAACAGTTTCCAGTATCATGGCCCTCTTAGCATATGATCTGCTGGATTTGTCGTATAAATGCTCAAAGGATGATACAATCAATTGAAAGATATCCTGTATTATAGCCAAATGAATTGTTATGTAGGCAGCCATCAAGAGGCTAAAAAGAGAATGCAAATGAAAATGCTGGCACCTTCATTTTCTCATCATCATATGGAGCTTCTGGTGCAGTAATTCTGGTTATTTCATTTATACAAGATGCTACAGCAACTTTCACATCAATATCTGAATGCTTCAAAAGCTCATCCGCAACCAATGCCTTCATGAGTGGAGAAAGAGCAGTTTGCATGGATCTGGAAGGTGACTGCTCCACTTTCGAGAGATTAACCTCAGTTTGCTTGAAGCAGAAAAAGAGAGAGGATTATGGGAAGATGTCAACCAGAAAATAGACTAGAAGATAACAATTTGACCACATTTTCTTCCACTTTGAAAAAATTACGGACAGATATAACAATTTGCAAAATAAAACACATGCACACACGTAAAACAGGACAACAGACTTATTCAGAAAATTGATGATAAATGCAAGTCACAAGTTTTTACACATCCCAAAGTTTGCAAGGTCCCAGAATTACAGACAAACAAACTTAATAGATCAAGTTCATTTTCACTCCTATTTCTCAACCAAGCCGTGATATTATAGGCACTTCACTTTTTCGACAAATGATTCAGTTGGAAGCATTGATTGGGTTTCATATCAGAAGCAGATTCCTCGAACTCTTCTGACAAAAATATTAACTGTACTACAACAACAAACAAATGGTGACTGGGAGAGCAGACTAAATGCTTGACAATAAAGAAGCAATTGGTAAGAATGAATTCCTGTAAAAGTAAGATTTATGTTGGAATTATTAAATGAGAACAAGAAATTAAGCATAACAACATTGTAAGAGTAATAATTAATCCAAGAAACTAATTTCTTTAATAGGAATCAAGCACTTGTGCGGATCCACGAATCGAAAAGATATTTGTTAGGGCTCACGTCAAGCAAAGGCAGGAGTTCATCGAGAGAATCCAGAGGCTGAAGAAGCCTGTTCCCAGCAGCCGCCAGTTCTTCTTCCATCTTTTTATTGGAACGCGACATCGTTTTTGTTAGGGAAAAAAGCGTTATCAGATCTCCTCACGGAAAAGGAGAGAAATTTAATTTCAATTTAAAAATCTTGGCACCAAGGAAACAATAGATATCAAAGACGAAAATACATAATTAGATGGAGAGAGATTTTCAATTGTTCGTGCTATTCTGGAAGGAATTGAAACCCTAGAATAGCAGCAAGTAAAGCTACTCGCTCTCTTTCGTTGGTTTATTTTTTCTTATTTTATTTTGGCTGCAATATATAAGGGAGATTGCAACATTGTACGTTGGTCCCAATTTAGCCCAGGTTGCCCTCATTTTATAAAATTTCTTTTTCACCATACATTATTTTAATAAAATAAAATTAAACGTGTATTAATAATTTTTTCTACTTTATAATTATAAATTATTCAAAAAATCACTTTTTATAAAATTTATTCTCAAAAGATCTTTACTAAACAAGAACACAATAAAAGCAATAACAAGTTGCTTTCTAATAATTTAAAATGAGTAAAAATAATCTGCATCTATATTTTCAACGCTCCACCACTGCTACGTAAACGGGTAAAAATGTCTAAGAGAAATAAATAGCAATACTCTTTGTTATTTCACCCAAAAATATGCTCTACATGTTCGAATTCGACTATAACTTGTCATTTTAAATAGGCATGCAAGATAAATCAATGAGTTTACTTGCTCGAATAATTTTATTTTTCACTTATTATTTCACCTTATATTAATGTGGTTTTTTTTTTTTTTTAAATATACTGAGAAGATCAATAATGGAGACGAGTCCCTTGACTCCTCTACATTATAAAATGGATAAATTGCATCATGGGTATCAAATCTTTCAGAAAAGTGTTATAGGGTTCCAAAACTTCCATTTCTACATTCGAAGTTCCAAATGGAGTTCTACATCCCTTGAGCGATTTCATCCAAAAATCTATTAATTGATCAAAATTTAATAATAGACCTTCATTTGACCAATTTAAAGAAGGGCAAAAAGGTATTTGCATATTATCTTAATTAGAGCATGTTCGATAATGATTATGAAATTTGATTTTTTGACAGTTATACAAAAACGTAAGTCCTATCTGTAAGTAAAGAAGTAAAAAATGACGATTGACTTAAGGAAGTAACGATCAAAAAATTAATTTTTTTAAGGTGAAAAATCAAAACCAAACGGGGACTTAAAATAAAATAAAGAACAGAAAAGGGTAAAAAAAATAGAAAAATTAAAAAAAAAATGTTCCTTCTTCCTCACCCAACCCCCATCGCTACCATCACCACCTCCACGCACATCTCCATGCCCACCATGGCACGATCCACTCACCCTACCTTGCCACCATCGAATCAAATCTGAAACTCTAGTTTTGTATAGAGGTTATTAACTAAAAAATAAATAGATTAATATTTGTCTATGGACCACATTGAGATTTTGTCAATACAAAACTAGTATATATTTTTTTCTGAAGACAACATTGCAGAGAAAAAATGTTAAAAAATGAAGATTTGATTTGAATCCTACCAACAGCTATAATATTAAGGTAATGGAATCTAGAGCCTGTTTGGGAATGATTTTGAGAATTGATTTTTTGATCGTTAGGAGAAAAGTGGGGTCTACCTGTGAGAGAAGAAGTCAAATATGACGGTTGGAATAGTAAAATAACGGTCAAAAAATCAATTTTTTTGGTGAAAAAATAGGGCCCAAACAGCCCCCTAATTTCGAAATGGTATCGTAAAGAATGTAGGGCCTTGAATGAATATTGTTCTTGGTGGGGTAATTGGCACAAAACGTCCCTACCTTTCAAGTCTATTGTGGAAAACGTCCCTACCTTTCATTTTTTGGCATTTTTGCCCTCATTTCAACCTTTCTTTGCGCTGGACGTCCTTCCGTCCATATTCCGTTAGTTTCTCCGTTAAACATTCGGGTAATTAGCACAAAACGTCCCTACCTTTCATTTTTTTGACATTTTTGCCCTCATTTCAACCTTTCTTTGCGCTGGACGTCCTTCCGTCCATATTCCATCAATTTTTCCGTTAATTAAATACAAAAATACCTTTTTCTTTCCATAAATAAGGGTAAAATTGTCCTCACCCACTTTACCCCTTTTTCCCGCCATCAACTTAGTCCATAAGTAACAGTAGCAGCAACATGAATCTGAAAATACTTTAAATGATTAAGTTAAATAAAGAAAAAATATCGTGAACACATTATATTTCACAATTCCACAACTACTGTTGCTGTCATCTTGTGTCACTGGAAAAATTTAGAAAGACATATTAAATGGGTAGTCAATTTATAATGAGTCAATTTAAAATGAGCCATTCATCTTCTCCATTGAACCAAAAAGAGACATTCACCATTTTGGCTCATTATAAATTGACTACCCATTTAATATGTCTTTCTAAAATTTTCCAGTGACACAAGATGACAGCAACAGTAGTTGTGGAATTGTGAAATATAATGTGTTCACGATATTTTTTCTTTATTTAACTTAATCATTTAAAGTATTTTCAGATTCATGTCGCTGCTACTGTTACTTATGGACTAAGTTGATGGCGGGAAAAAGGGGTGAAGTGGGTGAGGACAATTTTATCCTTGTTTATGGAAAGAAAAGGTATTTTTGTATTTAATTAACGAAAAAACTGACGGAATATGGACGGAAGGACGTCCAGCGCAAAGAAAGATTGAAATGAGGGCAAAAATGCCAAAAAATGAAAGGTAGGGACGTTTTCCACAATAGACTTGAAAGGTAGGGACGTTTTGTGCCAATTACCCTTTAATTAACGGAAAAACTAACGGAATATGGACGGAAGGACGTTCAGCGCAAAGAAAGGTTGAAATGAGGGCAAAAATGCCAAAAAATGAAAGGTAGGGACGTTTTCCACAATAGACTTGAAAGGTAAGGACGTTTTGTGCCAATTACCCTTCTTGGTGGAATGCACCTTTTGAAATTGTTTAACATTTTATTTTATTTTTTTCATTTCAAGAATGCATTTAATGTGCAATGAAAATAGGAAAATTATGTTGAGTGTCGATAATGAGAATAAACTCTCGTTAGGGACATAAAACCATCATTAATAAATGAAAGCTACATGTCATCCACGACCATCATTACGTGCACGTTTTGCACCTTTCATGTCTCGAGGCAATATCATTTTCAATAAATAACATTTTTAATGATTATGCATTAATTTGTTACGGTGAAAAAATTGATATTATCTACATTAAGTGGTTAAACAATACGAAAATATCTATCAATAAATGAATCAAGATTGTTTGCATCTTTCACCATTATAGGTTTGTGAACTCATTTTTCGAACTTATTGAGTCTCTTCACTACGTTTATTGGTACATGCATTGATCAAATAAGTCTTTGCTAGCATTTTGAGCAGTAACAACTTTAGTATCGTTATAGCAGTACTTAAAAAAAAAACTCATTTTGATTATTACCATTACGTTTTATATTTTTTACTTCGCAAGATAACATTATTTGGTATAAATAATATTTTAACATCGTACTTTAATTTGATATGATGTAAAAAAGTTGATATTGTGCACTTTAAGTATTTTCATTATAGAAAATAACTATCATTGAATGAATCAAGATCGTTTGTCTAAATCACTTTTCGAACTCACCTCTCTTTACAACATTTTTAATTCTAGGTTTGTACATAGGTCAAGTAAGCTTTTGAAAATGTATTGAGCCTTAACAAGAATAATGTTGTTATCGTAGTATATTGAAAATGACAATGGAATCGTTAAGATCATTATCTACACGTTTTACAATTTTCACGTCTTGATAAGGAATGTAAGATTCAAAGCAAGACCAATAGCAAAAGGCTTCACTAAAAAAGAAGGGATCGATTACAACATATTTTTTTCTCCAGCTATAAAAGATACTGTCATTAGAGTTATGTTTAATTTGATTTCTTATTTTAATTGGGAAATGGAACTACTCGATGTTAAAACTTCATTCTTTCATGGTGAGTTAAAAAAGAATTAGATTTACACGAATCAACTTTTTGATTTTGTTAATGAAATAAATTTGACTATATGTGCTTATTGACAATGTTTCTTTATGCACCGCAGTCGTCCCCGAACAGTTTAATTAAATTTATGATACTTGCATATTATCTTTAAATTTTAAAAAGAGTGATTATGACCACACAAAAAGTATATAATGTTTTGTTTTCAAATGAGAAGATGAAGCATCTTGTTGAATCTAACATTCAACATGAAGGCCATGTTGTTCATAGTGGTCATGAGAGGAGCAGTTCGAAATCTAACATGAGAGGGACAGTTCGAAATCTAACTTCAATAATAAAATTTGTAACTATTGCAAAAGGAAGAGACACATAAAGAAAGATTGCTATAAGTTGCAAAATAAATAAAAATTGCTTTTGCATATCAGAAGGGATAACAACCAAAAATTTCAGGTGAAACCGAAATTGTAGAAAATTGCTATAGTAATGGAGAACTTTATATTATTTCTGATGGCGACTTCAAACATGACAACAATTGAATTATTGATATAACTTGCACTTTTCATAGTGCCCCAATTAGGATTTGTTTTCAACATACGAAACAATTTCAAATGTATTGTGATAATGGGTAACAATGAACCATGTAAGACAGCTGGCATTGGAAGGTTCATAATAAGGTGTTTGATGGGACAGTTAGGACACTTGATGAAGAGAGGTATGTTCCAAAATTAAAGATAAAATATTATTTCTTTGAGTCAAAAGTATTCTTTTGATTCAAAATGGTACAAGTACAATAGTGAAAGTGGGATCCTAAAATGTTAATAAAGGTGGATACTCGATTTGGTACAGTGTCATTGGAGTTTGATTTGGGGTTTACATTGAAGAATACATTTTAGTCGAGTTCAAAAGTTATGGATAATGTCGTTTTGTCATCGCCACCACCTTTGCCATCATATTCAATTGCTAGAGATATTAGACCTCCACAAAGATATGAAGAAGTTGGATATTAGTAGCATATGCTTTAAGCATGGTTGAAGTATTGGGTATGGCAAAGAACCTTCTACAGAAACAGTTTGTTGTGGTGATACTATTATAGGGTATCTTTCTTCGTTGTTTGGTAATTTGTGAATTTGTTGCTCATGGTGATAATTTAAGCAACATTCGCACCCGAGATAATTTTATTGAGCAGTGCTTGAATTCAGTTGATTTTCAGTTATTAGGTTTGTCCTAGTTATATTTTGTGGAAGAGAAGGAGGATTTTCGGTTGAAGAGTTTTTTGTTGAAGAGACATTAGTTTTTTCCTCCCATTAGAATTTGTTTCCAGGTAAAGAATTTTTTAAGTTAAGTTTATTGCATTGAAATTTGTGTCAACGTCCAAATTCGATTGGTATTGATGTTTTTGGCTGAAAAAAAAGGATTAAGGAGGTCAAAATATGCTTTGGCACGTTTCCGGACAGAGATTGTGTACCTAGGTGCCATACAAGTTATTTGGAATCAAGTTAGACTCGAAATGAAAGGTTCGAGTGCTGTCCCTATCGCATGCTTACCACTCGAGCATCGTGTACCGAGTGCCTAGCTCGAAGCTGTCGCTCGAGCGATGTATATATCAAGCGAAAATTTGTATTTTTTATTCTCTTTCCATCCAAAACATATTTTTTTGAGTCCTATATATAATCCACATGATTCTTGGCTTTGTAACAAGTTAGACAATATTATAAAAACAATATTATTATTGTATTCTTTCTCCATTATAGTGAATTTTTCTCTCCCTACCAAATTTCTTGTGTTCTTCTTGTGTTGTGAGAGTTACTTCATACCGTGTCATATAATTTCATACCTAACTCCTAAATATTACAGTTCAAACTCTATATTAGGATGAAATGTTAAATCAAATCCATAACAATTATGCATCAAAATATGGTAATATTGAAACTGTCGTTCCTAGTTCCTACCAAACATCTTCTTAAAGTAAACAATCATTATTTTCATTAACAAATTCCGATTCTTCTACATCTTGTGGTTTGCACACTCAAAGTGCATCTAGTCTCTAAAGAATTATTTACATACTATAACTCTAATTATAGATTATTTGATGAAATTAAAGATGTATTAGTCTAATGAGCTCGTTGCATCTTTTGTAAATTTTGTACATTTAAGGGCTTTTTCTTGTGAATAAACATTAAATAAAGATTTGTCCACACTTTATTTTGATTAGTATGTGTTTAGAAGGACACGTGTTCCCCAGTTTACATCATATGTATATGGTTGTGAAATTTTGTTGCCCTTCAGATTAGTTTAGTTCATATTATATTGAAAATTCTGTCAACTTTTTTTTTTTTTTAAAAAAACTAATCATATTCATAGAAGGTTAAAGTTAGCTTGGTAGTTTTACCAACATCTAACTAACATCCATCATCATCACACGTCATGTTACGAGTCCATAGGAGTGTCCATTGCTCTTGCATATTGGTGATATTTGATTGGTTTAGATATATTCGAATGTTTTAATAAATATTATATTAATAATTCTAATAAATAGAAATTTTAATAGGGGGGAAGAAAATCTATGCAAGTGAGATGAGTGATAGAGCATTGACTACAATCAATGTACTCAATAAATATCTTTCAAAATCAATATCTTCAACACCATTCTATGGGAAGCCGTTAGATCTTGGAAATTATGGGCCAATGTGTTTATGGTATCTCCATAATTTTGGAAAGTAAGAGAGAAAAAAAGAAATGCATATTTATATATATACTTCACCAGAATAGAATGTAAATGTAAATCACCAGAATCCAGCTTCTGAGAGTCTAGAGATGCAGCATCATTGTCAAGGTTATATGGAACAATTAACCAGGCAAAACCTGTAATAATGGAAATCATTCTCCACGTGCCAAGTCAAAGAATCTGTCATGATGATGAAGAAAAGAAATTGAGCACAAATGCCTGGCTATATCTACTCATGAACTGACCAAACGAACATGTAGACATTCTCGCAAAGAAAAACAAAAATTCAATCCGCACAGAAATTGCATATTTATAGTTAGAAAACAAAAGAAAAGGAAATGTACATGTTGAACCCTTTTTGCAAGGGCCATGTGGACAACAGATGTCGGACCCACTCGTGTCCATGCAAGCAAATTTTGGCACATTTTGATAGGAAATACGGTTGGAGACTTACGACGGTAATGAACGTGAGAGATGCTCTATGACACAGATGGAAATCTTTTGGCACCGACAACGTGATCAAGAATGATCACAAATAAAATGATCAATTGCAGAAAACTCCACCAAAAAATATAAGGAATTACCAAACTCAAGCATGTAAAGTAGAGGACTTGTGATAATGTTTATATGAAGTTTGCGTATGTTTTTTCCTCCCTTTGAAATGTTACAAGTACGGCTATTTATAGTATTCTAGCCGACTTGGCGACCATTGGATCAGAACCACATGGTTTCATTTTATTAATCGAAGTCTCACATCACTATGTCATACATTAAATACATTGATAAGGGATCAACCGCCCAACATTCTAGGCTGACATTTCTGACACTTATTAATACAATGTTACATCAATAATTCATATAGATACTTCACAGATCCGCTTTAAAGGAAGAGACGACTTCAAACGAGCAAAGGTTCAGCAAGATGGAAGAGCGCTTCGACAAAGAACTTCGAATGGAGATAATACTTCGGCCACATAACTTTTTCCTTATCCTTATCTTGACCTAGTCGGCTCATCCACATGGCTTCCTCTGGGCTTCACATGGGAGCTTCGGATAGAAATGTCACATTATGTTTATAAGACGTATAAAGGAGTACATGTTCATTCGTAATATCTTACTACAAATATGGTTGAAAAGGAATAATTATGGATGAAATTTCAAGAGATGGCTTTATCAGCAGTAGAAAACAAGGGAGAAAGCTCACAAAATAGGAATAGATTTAATTTCAAGTCCTAATACTGTATTAGAGCTCATTAGACTTTACCAGTAATTCGATTAGAGTAAGCTCAAATGAGCAAGTGGATATCAAGATTGGTATGTTTACATGAGTCATCATCTTGTGAGAACATATTAACATAAGAGAAATTGAACTATTATTTTTAATAAAGTTAACATCTTAAATAGAACATCAAGTCTTAATAACATAAGCATTATTATAAAAATGTGATATTATTTGTAGTCGCTCACTACTCCAATCAGCATACTTGACATATATGCAACAGTTAGTGATTTAATGCATTAATTTGAAGTTTTTAATTATCTCATGCACCAAATCATTAATCGCTATATATACGTCATGTAGAACTACTACAGTAGTGAGCGACTACAAATAGCATTTTTCATTATAAAATTAAAGTGGGAGACATTTTAGTATTTTTAGGAGACAATAAAGAGCCTATTTAGTTCGTAAAGCTCTATCATACCTTATAAAGGAAAAATGGATGCAAGCAATGTTTAATGAGACAACATATAAATCCAATCAAGTTGAGTAATGCTATTCAATCAAATTTGGAATCAATCAATGTTCTAGTGGACAAAAAGCTACATGGAATTAACAAGTTATTAATATTAAGCAAAAGACATATCCATAGAGAGACGAAAGGTTTTCGTATTAACAAAAGGTCAAACCTTTAATGGTTATTACAATAAATTGAATTTCACATACTTTTATATCATGCATTTCAAATGTAGTATTTTTTCCACTTTAAAGTCACTACCTCTATAGTCGAGATAAATTAATTGAGGTAGACAATAATTATTCTTTGTCAATTTTCGATCACCCCAGCAATTGACCTTCTTTTCCACAGCATAAACACATGCCCTTATTTTTAGCACAGTAAAAAGAGCAAATAATCTCTCTTCATCTGTTCTACTACTATTACTCTACAATCTTCACTAATAAGTCAAATGTATGCATAAGAGTGAGAATCTTAGTCCAGCTAACAAAAATCAAAATTTCTCTTTTTCCTTTGGTAAATTGTAATAATGTGTTGAAGGGATCAAAGAATCATAAATCATTTTTTATTAGAATTTTTACATTTAATTTTAGCCTTTAGGTGCACAACTCAATAATAAATTTGCTTCAACTTTGTAAATCCGAAGATTCCGGAGCAAATCAGAAATCAATTATAAACTAAGGGAGACAAGCTGCACAGAAAGATTCTTAAATTCCCAAGATTCTTAAATTCCCAAAACTACAAACCCATTTTGTACCTAATTAATCATGGCAAATTGGATTTATCTTCAGCCAACATTGTAAGAGCAAGTACTGTACTTTCACGTGATTCAAACCCAAGTAGACTGTAGACAGATAAGCTTCTTATTTATAAAAAATATTGCACCCTATATGGAAGCAATTCAGCATTCATAAACACAATACTGGTGGTTTCTAAACATATCAATTACCTCAAAATGGTAAGCTCTTAGATGTGGAACTTGATGAAAGGGACTTGAAATGATGAGAAGCATCAAAATCTTGTGGCAAATTAGCTCTCTTCATCATTCTCTTCATGTTGTCGTGCAAACTCTGTTGAACTAGTTGCTCAACTGCTTTCCTCTCTTCACTCAACATATCATTCTCCCTTCCAATAATTCCTCCGTTTGATGAGTAGGCGAAGGACCGCACAATGGAGCTGACAATCCTGAGCCTAACCCTCCCGAAACTTGCTTCCCTTTCTCCACTCTCAAACACTCCAATATCCTTGAAGCTCTTTTTTGTGCCAATGTGCTTCCTAACAATGTTAGTTCAAGCAGGGACGAGGCAATTCCAGCCTCGATCATCACCAGCCTATCTCCATAAGACTTGTGAATTATCACCATAAGAATGTACAATACTATCTCTTGGCACCCCGGTGAATCCGTCCAATTCAATACATCAATTAGTGTTGGAAAGGCATCAGGCACAATCCTAATTGCCTTCCTCCCCTCCGCAACTGATACTACATTGCTAAGAACAGAGAGGATTCTTTCACTTGCATCCACATCTCCCAGCTTGCTCAAGAGAAGCGGTATAAGATCAGTCTCCAGCATCAAAACAACGTTCGATGGCAAGATGGAAAGATTGTAGAGTGCTCGAAGAGAGTCCTTTTTAGCCTGAGAACTAATATTATCATTGAAATCTTTGAGAGTTTCCACCAAAAATGGGATTGCACCTGAATAACCAATGATCTGCTTATTCGAGTCAAGTGCACTCAATCCAAGAAAATTGGCTACAATTGCTTCTGCAACAGACTGCTTAGGTGACTCATTTGAAGAATTGACGAGCTTGAGCATCTTGTGGATAGCTCCTGCTTTAACAATAGCAGTTTTGTTTCTGAAGAAGAACAAATTTGACAAAATTTTGATCAGTATCTACATTACAATACAGCCTGTCGTGATAAGAATGGAAGATAATCATATCATTATCATGGCAGACAGGAAGATAGTGAGAGATATCATTTTGAAGAATGGGGCTAGAAAAACAGTAGATATTGGAAATTAATGCAAAAAACAACACTTAGAATAATACGAGAGTATGTGGAAAATGACATATCATCGGAGTTGAAGAATTTTTCTCGATACACATAATTCATCCAATGAATAATGTAGGTAAAATGAGCAAAAGGAAAAGTGAAAATAAGTGAAATGTAAAGCAAAGAAAGTAAAGGGTACCCACGCATCATTGGCAATGGCGAGGTTAAGCAAAGCATAGAGAGCGGCGATCTGAGTCTGAGAAGTGGGATCCTCCGCGTCAAGTGCCGCCACGAGCGGCGGAACGACACCCAGAAGAGCTAAAGTGGTCCTGGCCTCAGAATCTTCCTTTGTAAGCCTCCTAACGTCCCTCGCCCCTTCCAACACATTTATCTCTGAGTTGCTCTCTTGTTGCAGCTTCTTTGCTACTCTTTTTAGCTCCTCCAGGGCCTCCTCTTTTTTCCTTACTTCCTCCTCATTCTCCCTGAACTCTGGCTGCTTCAAAAGCTCTGACAACTTGTTGGATCCGGGCTGCTTCTTCTTTACGGGTTTGTTGGTCTGCTTCTGCGGGATTCCGCTGCCGAAGCGAATGGCGTTAATGATCTTCCGGCGGAATGAGGCACCGGAAAATGCCGACCAAAGCGTGAAATTCCGGTCCAGGTCCACCGATCCGACAACTTTGCCGCCTTCACACTTGCCCATTGATGCCGAACTCAGACATTTATCTTTTGCCGCTCACTCAGGCATAACAGAAACAAACAAAAAATCTGCCTGCCTTCTGCTGAAACACTGAAAAAAGAAGAACAGTGCGTGTTTGTGTGCGTAAATAGTAGTAGGAATTTTGTCTGCGTAAAGAAATTATGTGTAACTGGGGACTGTTGGAGTGAGTTTAATGAGAACGTACGGGTCAATATTGTTATTGTACAATCGGTTTCAGTGCGGTGTTTGAAGGAGGTGAAAATTTTCTATATTAAAAACAAGAGAGGACATGAAGACGCACGACATGTATCATTTCAAACGAGGAAACATTTAGGTCCTGTTCTCTTTACCGTTTTCGGGCCGTTTTCTATTTTCGATTTTTCAAAACGGTGAAAACGTGTTCTCTTTTCCGTTTTCGAAAACGAAAAAAAAAATTGTGAAGAAAACACAAAACGACTTTTTTGTCGTTTTAGGCGTTTTCAGTGTAAAACTTGAAAAAACTGAAAACGCGGGAAACACCTTTTTTTTTTCGGAGGTGGTATGGTGATTCTCAAAATTTCAAAAAAAAAAAAAATTTCATTTTTTTTGTTTTGAGAAACTAACAAAGAGAACGCATTTTCAACAATTTCAAAACAAACACTCAAAACACAAAACTCAAAATGAATTTAAAACTCAAAACACAAAACTGAAACACAAAGAGAACACCCCCTTAGCATTTGTTTGGACTTCAATAAATTAAAAATTAATTACATATTCTTTAATAAAATAATATTACGTGTAAATTCAAATATTTTCTTTACTTTTTAATGATGGAACCATTTAAATTTTAATTAAATACTTATCTTCAACTCTTCCTCTTAAAAACATATATCACCTTAAATTTTTCAATATAATTCAAATTATTATAATTTGGATTACTTAAAAAATTTTACTCTTTAAATATATAAATATTTTCTAAATTGTAAAATATATACTTTAAAAATAGAGAATCTTTTAGAAATACTCTAAAAGAGTGTTTGATACCCATTTTTAAGAAAAAATGAATTTTAGAATAGTAGGAACCTATTCGGTAGTGATTTTAAAAATTGATTTTTGACCATTTAGAGAAAAATGGGGGTCACATGTGAGATAAGAAGTCAAAAATTACGGCTGGAATAATAAAATAACAGTCAAAAAATTAATTTTTGGGCTGAAAAATACTCACAAACGAGGTCTAGATTGATGAAGAATGTGTGAATGAAAAGTTTTATTATTTTAATGAAGAATGTATAATTGAAAAGAAGAGAGAGAAAAATGTATTTGAGAAAAATGAGAATCAAACGGGCTTAAGAAGTTTGGTGGGGTTATATTATTATTATTGATCTGATTTGACTAAAATATTATATTTTTATAAGAGAAATATGTAGTTAATAAAAATTGTGACTATTATGAAATGTACTTAATTTTTTTTTAACAATTTTTTAAACTAAATTAAACCGTGGCCCAATAATAAAAAGAAAACTTTTATTGCTATTTTCAACTTTTAACAAAACAACAATCTGGTCCTTGTATAGTTACAGATCGAATGATGTTGAAAATTTTAAGGTGAAACATGTGTTCATGACTAGGGCTGAAGATAAGTATTCTATGAAAACTTAACTGGTTTCGTCGATTGAGCAACTGTAACGAAATGTTTCCTCGTTTGAAATGATACAGGTTTTTGTGTGTCATTCAACTAATTAATGAAAATTAAGCCCTTGTTTGACAACCATTAAAATGAGTTTTGAAAAATATGTGATTAAAAAGTAGGGAAAAATTTTAGTTTCACGTGCGAAAATGTTTAGTCGAAAATGAGTTTGAGAAAAAAGAGTTCTATTTTAATAGTTATCAAACAAGGATAATTGATTTTACAATTACAATGAAAGGCGAAGTTAAGCCCTTGTTTGGTTGAGATAAAAATAAAATTTTTAGTAATTTTGATAAATATATGATTAAAAAGTTGATAAAAATTGTGTTTTCCGTAAAATATGTGGTTAAAATTGAATTTTAGTGAATGTGTGCCGAATAGGGCAAAATATTTTATAGTGTGTAGCGTCGGATAATACTGGAGAACAACGACAGGGAAATTGCAGAGTAAAGAGCTGAAGAAAAGCAATTAAGTTTGTTGATGAAATTGAAAGTAGAATTTGGTAAATAATAGAGGAAGAGTAAAGGAGGGCCAAATGTGCATCACAATATAGATTTATGGCTAGTTCTGTCGGATTTATTTACTGCCTTTTTACATTGGCAACTGAGCAAGCACTCAGATTCTCATGTGCTGCTCTTTTCTTTTCTTTTCTTTGCAAAGCACCGTGGCATGTTCATTTTCTCTGAAAATGAGCACCAAACCCATCAGATGGAAGCATTTTACAATTCTATTTTCCATTCTTGAAATTCTCAATGTTCATTGCAGCAAAAATGATCTATATTTTCGTCCTCATAAAGTGGTACTGGTAGGTGGCCTGGCAGCCCTACTATTAAATTCAGAGGGTTCAACAGATCAGATCCACATTTTGCTGCTCCTTAATATCATTCATCAATAAAACCATGAATCTATGATGCAGATATTTACAAACATTGACCGTTCATCTCCGAATAGAACGCAAACATTCCCTAAACTCGCAGTATTTTTTGTGTGTGCTCGAAGAGGCAATTCGAGGTTGTATATCCCTGCTACACACGAATCTTGAAAATTACATCTTGATAACTTAAAACTCATCCAAAATAAGAGAAATTATATAAAGAAGACCATTGTTTAGTAAGACCACGAGTTGAGTTCATCGTCTATTTTTTTATTTACACCTTAGAAAACAATGTAGGAGGTTGTTAGGCAATTTGTTGTCAAACGATTCCTCGGACTATGATGTAATCCCGATTTTATCTGTCATCAATCGGCCTTGACCATATGATTTATTTACATGTCGACACAATTATCGAGACAACTCAATCCACATTCCTATGGACCGTTAGAAGTAACCTATTGTTAATAGTGTTGCTCACGGTTCGTCCCAATTCCTTGGAGGGCTATGGTATTAATTTGAAACCCATTATTTTGAGTCGAGCCTTGTTTGGTCCACTAAATAAACCTAACCTAACTTACCTTGTTTGGTCACTTGCTTGGCTTATATTCTCGGCCTCCCCGATGAAGAATGTTCCATTTCTCTCCATGACTGCTTCTCGGCTTCTCCTCTTTCATATGACCTTTGTGATTTCTTGTGGGCATAATATTGTTCTTTATCTTGTCCAACTCTTTGTGAGTATATTGTAGCAATCGGAGGTGGGAATATAGGTGGTGGTTTTGGGCGTTGTCTCAACCCGTTGGTGGTGTCGATCTATTTGGTGAAACTGAGCCCGGTTTACCTTGGTATTTGTTGGAACTTGATGCTACAACTGGTATCAGAGCGTGAGTCACCTTCTCTGGCCAGAAATCCACCCAAAAACGTCGGCGAGTTCGCATGTTTATAAGGAAATCAAACCTGCAATCTCGAATTCCGGAGAAACTGACCCCATACCCGGAACCAGCAGGCAGAGGCACTCTTTCCAGTGGAGCACGTGGTGGCGGCGGCGGCGAACTCCGGCGACGGCGCGTGGCGGCGTTTTTCGACGAACTTCCTTCAGGCAGTTTACGCATTTCAATCTCCTGAACGCACTAACACTGTTCATTTTCTGTTTCAAGTTATACAGAAAAAGTTGGACAATTTTGCCCCAAGTGGATCGTCGATTGAAACTGCCATATATTTACTGAATTACTTTAAGCCAAAATTACAGCCCTAAAGCAATAAATTCGCATCTCTCTCGATTATACGGATTCAGACACGTCCGCTCTGATAAATTGGCTTAACCCGTTAATTTTCAGCATTAACACGTCATCGTATGAGGTGACAATAGGTTGGGGGTTGTCATTGCTTGGCAACCATTGCTTGTACTAGAATTAGGGTTACGTGCTCTTGATTGTTTTGATTGAGTATTTGTTTTTGGGTTAAAATCAGTTTTTTTTTTGTAATTCTTAGTGATCTAATTACTGTGAAACTAGTTATCTACTAGACGTATCTTTTGCTATATTGTTACTTCCACTGCTTACTTATTCCGTTAGAAATATCGTGACCTTACCCGTTCGAACATTCCCTTGATCTAAGACCGCGAGTCTTACGAAACCCTGGAAATCTAGAACAGTGTATACTGTCTGTGACCTTAGGACTACTTTGTGTAGTTTGATTGTGGTTTGTGCATTCTTTGACTGTTGTGTGAAGATGACAACTCACAACTTTGATTTTGGGATTTTTAATGGAAATGGTAACTTTGCTATTTGGCAACAAAAAATGAAGGACATTTTAATCCAACAAAAGGTTTCAAAGGCCATTGAAGGCAATTTTTTAACTGATTTTTCACAAGAACAAAGAGAAAAAGCCGATGAGCTTACTTATACCTCAATAATTTTACACTTGTCTGACGCCGTTTTAAGGAAGGTGGGTAAACTGAAAACCACTAAAGAACTTTGAAAAAAATTAGAAGACTTGTATTTGCTTAAATCTACACCGAATAAACTTTACTTGCTCGAACGTTTTTTCGGTTTCAAAATGGATCGTTCAAAGGATCTTGATGAAAATTTATACGTGTTTAATAAATTGATGCAAGATATAGTTAATTGTGATGAGACTGTGTCCGAAACTTATAAGGCTATAATTTTGTTCAATGCAATTTCTGATTCCTATAAGGAAGTTAAGAACGCTATTAAGTATGGCAGAGACACGTTGACACCTGAAATTGTCATAGATTTCCTTAGAAGTAAAGAAATGAAAATTAGGGCTGAAAAATACGATAAGAAGAACGGTGAGGTACTTATGATGTGGGGTAGAACTCAATTTAGGCAAAATAGTCATGATGAATATCAAACTAGTGGCGAGTCAAGTGGTAATGGATGGAAAAAGAAGAGCAAATGTAGGTCTAGATCAAAATCTAGGACTAAGGTGAGAAAATGATATGGTTGTGAAAACACATGGCATTTTATAAAGGATTGCCATAAGGAGAAGGGTAAGCTAAAGGTTAAGGAGAAAGATGAGGTCAATGTGTTAGCATCTCCTTTCGATATAAATGGTGGTGAGGTCTATATGATTACAAGTCCCGTTGAATATACTGCTGAATTAAATCTAACTGCTAATTCCCGCATGCATGAGTGGATACTTGACTCTGGTGCATCTTTTCATGTGACATCCGAAAAGAATTGGTTTTATAAGTTGCATGAATCTAATGTTGGGCATGTTGTGCCGTGTGATAACGTTGCCTATACTATTGCTGGAATTGGTGACATAAACGTAAAATTTGACACAGGTTTTGTGTATATGTTAAAGGATGTTAGATATATTTCTAAGTTGTCTAGGAATCTGATTTCAGTAGGGAGACTTGAAAAAGATGACTTTACTGGTAAAATTGGAAATAGAATGCTGAAAATGATCAAGGGTACTTTAGTTTTCATTAAGGGAATTAAGAAAAACGATATATATATTACTACTGGGGAAGTGATTATAGGTGTGAACCCCTCTATCTCCTCTGCCAAGATTGATCACACACACACATGGCATAATAGACTTGCTCACATAGGGGTCAAGGGATTTAAGCTACTTAACGAAAAAGGTGCTTTTGGTAATGACTGTGTGTCAAATTTGTCATTTTGTGATCATTGTGTGCTTGGTAAGTATCATAAAACTTCTTTCTCCACGAGTATTAATAGAGCTAAAGGCATGCTCGAATATGTGCACTCTGATCTGTGGGGTCCTACTAGTAATCCTACATCGGGTGGGAATCGGTATTTCCTGTCTATTATCGATGACTACACTATGAAAGTGTGGGTCTATCTTTTGAAGGATAAATCTGAGACCTTTAATAGTTTTAACAATTGGAAGAGACAAGTGGAAAACCAAACTGACAAGAAAATCAAAATTTTAAGGATAGATAACGGCCTAGAATTCTGCAATAAGGAATTTGATAGTATGTGTAAAGAAAGCGGCATAACTAGATATAAGACCGTTCCTTACACTCCTCAGCAAAATGGGGGTAGCAGAAAGGATGAATAAGACTATACTTGATAAAGTACGTTGCATGATGATTAGTTCTAGTGTTCCCAAATCATTTTGGGATGAGATTGTCATGACTGCTTGTTATTTGATTAACTTAACTCTTTTTGCTGCATTGAATGGTGACACTCCGCATGAGAGATGGTCGGGTAAACTGAGTGATTACTCGATGCTTAGAACTTTTGGCTGTACAGTTTTTTCTCATCAAAGTGAGGGTAAGCTGGAACCTAGAGTTAGGAAGTGTGTCTTTCTAGGATACCCCGAGGGTGTTAAAGGTTATAGGTTATGGGATAGAAGTCAAAAGGGGGTTAAGATCATCATAAGTATGGATGTCACGTTTAACGAGAATGAGATGCCGTGTATTAAAGGAGAAACTGAACCTGAGAGTGAAGCTGAACCAGGTGAAGAGAGAGACCAGTTTAAGGTAGAGTTAGGAAAGCTCAGTAGACGTGCCCCTACTGCTTCAAATGAGGTGGAGGCTCAAGCTCAGGAACCCGAGGTGGAGAATAATAACGAAGTAGTGACAGAAGAGCACTATGAGGAAGAAAATCCTCTAGCTAACTATAACTTAGTTAGGGATAGAGAGAGGAGACAAACGAGAGAACCTAGAAGGTTCGATTTTGAATCTGAATTAGCTTTTGCCCAGGCTAGTTATGAAGAACTAGCTGATAAAGAACTAAAGACCTTTGAAGAGGCAATAGGCATTGATCAATCTAATGAATAGCTTAAGACAATGAAAAAAGAGATGAGTTCTCTAGAAAAGAATCATACTTGGGAGCTAGTACCTAGGCCTAACAACAAATCGATTGTTGATTGCAAATGGGTCTTTAAGGTTAAGGAAGGTACTAGCAGCTCGGAACCGCTAAGGTTTAAAGCTAGGTTAGTAGCTAAAGGCTACACACAGAAGGAGGACGTTGATTATAATGAGATTTTCTCACCAGTTGTTAAGTACACCACTATTAGGGTCATACTCACATTGGTTGCACACTTTGACTGAGAACTTGAACAACTTGATGTAAAAACTGCCTTTTTAAATGGTAAGCTTGATGAACAAATCTTCATGAATGAACTAAAATGTTTTAAGGATAAGTCAAAATCTGATTATTTGTGTTTTCTGAGAAGATCCTTGTATGGGTTAAAACAATCTCCTAGAGAGTGGTACAAGATGTTTGATTCATTTGTACTCACTATAGGGTTTCAAAGAAGTAAATTTGATCACTGCTTGTATTTTCAACACAATGAGACTGATGATAATTATCTATTTTTGTAGCTCTATGTGGACGATATGCTTTTGATTGGATCATCCTCTAAGTGGATAAATAACATAAAAGCAAAACTAAGAGGTGAATTTGACATAAAAGACCTAGGTAAGGCTAAGAGAATCTTAGGTATTGAAATCGAAAAAGATAGGTCAAATTCTGTTTTGTTTTTGCATCAGTCTCTGTACATATCCAAAGTATTGAAGAAATTTAATATGAGTGATTGCAAACCTGTCACGTTGCCTCTTGCTAATCATTTTGTTTTATCGAATGAACAATCCCCTTGCAATGAGCGTGAAGTAGAATACATGAGTAGAGTGCCTTACTCTAATGTGATTGGTTCCATAATGTATTTGATGGTTTGCACTAGACCGGATTTAGATTTTTCTATTAGTACTCTCAGTAGGTACATGACTAATCCGGGCCCTGAACATTGGGAAGCGCTAAAGTAGCTATTAAAGTACTTGAAGGGTACAAGTGACGTAGGTTTAAAATTTAGTGCTAACAAAGAAGGTATAAAATTAAAGGGTTTTGTAGATGCTGACTACGTGGGAGATAGGGATGGTAGGAAATCTACTTCGTCTTACGTGTTTACCTTATCTAATTCATGTGTTAGTTGGAAATCACAGTTACAACATATTGTTGCACTATCCACTACAGAATCAGAATATATTGCTACCACTGAAACTATTAAAGAAACTCTATGGCTTAGAGGTCTTCATGAACTATGTGTCTTGAATGATTATGTGGTAGTGTATTCTGATAGTCAGTCATCTATACATTTATGCAAGAACCCCGTTTTTCACGAGCGCACTGAACACATTGATGTTAGACTCCACTTCATTAGAGATATAGTATTTCAAGAGGTGGTAAGACTTGAAAAGGTCCATACCCACTACAATCCTTTTGTTATGGGGACGAAGGTACTGCCACTGGCAATATTTAGAAGTTGCAAGGAACTTTTAAACATTGGTATAGGTAAATGATTTCCAATTTTATTGGTTTTCTATTAGAGGCGTCACAAATGGGAGACATTTTCTTTTGCAGGTCCTTTGACACCAAGGTGGAGGTTGTTAGGCAATTTGTTGTCAAACGACCCCCGGACTATGATTTAACCTCGGTTTTATCTATCATCAATCGGCTTTGGCCATATGATTGATTTACATGTTAACACAATTATCGAGACAACCTAATCCACATTCCTATAGACTGTTAGAAGCAACCTATTGTTAATAGTGTTGCTCATGGTTTGTCTCATTTCCTTGGAGGGCTATGGTATTAATTTGAAGCCCATTATTTTGAGTCAAGCCTTGTTTGGTCCACTAAATAAACCTAACCTAACTTACCTTGTTTGGTCACTTGCTTGGCTTATATTCTCGGCCTCCCCGATGAAGAATGTTCCATCTCTCTCTGTGACTGCTTCTCGGCTTCTCCTCTTTCATATGACCTTTGTGGTTTCTTGCGAGCATATTATTGTTCTTCATATTGTCCAACTCTTTGTAAGTATATTGTAGTAACCAGAGGTGGGAATATAGATGGTGGTTTTGGGCATTGTCTCAACCCGTTGGTGGTGTCGATCTATTTGGTGAAACTGAGCTCGATTTACCTTGGTATTTGCTGGAACTTGATCCTACAAACAAAATACTAGTCAATTGGCATCCATAGAAGAATTTTCAAGTCTCTCGATGCACAATCTATTTTCGGGACGGAAGTCTTTACCACCCGGGATTACATCAATGATAAGTGATTGTTCTTCCTTGGAAGTCTCCTCTTAAGATCCCCATTGCAATCTCATTCTCAACCATTTGTTAAATCGCTCGGAAGTTAGGGTCAAAGCCTAATGTTCCCAGAAGATTGACTACTTCCTCCGTGTAATGGAAATCAAGTTTCCTTTGTTTAAGTCTGTCCTTCGCACGAGTAAGTTGCAATGACAAAAGGAAAAGTATTTGAAAGTACTGTACTTCAAAGAAGAGAATTGTAGAGTTGAATAACATAAATTAAATAAGTCTTGATGACAAGGCTTTGTTACCTGGATTTCAACAATTTTATTGATTATTGTAGAGTCCAAAGATTGTAAAACAATCTATTCATCAATCCTATTCAAGAACTCTAGCCTAAAATTTTGTCGTGGTAACTCAACCACTTGGATTTTCATCACGGCATAGACAGCATCCTTGCTATCCTGGGAGCTTCTACGGTTTCAAGTATATAATGAGATCCAATGTTTGATGTCATAATCACAACAATGTTGGTGAAACTAAATTAAATTCATTACATTTTCTCATAACATCCAAAATTTGAATTTTAGCATCCCATCATAAACTTGATTAATTAATTTGTAGCTCCAGCTTGTCGGTGACGATGAAGAATTTTTCCCCACTCACTGCTTCTCTTCTCTCACAAAAGAAGATTC
This sequence comes from Olea europaea var. sylvestris, assembly GCF_002742605.1. Lineage (NCBI taxonomy): Eukaryota > Viridiplantae > Streptophyta > Magnoliopsida > Lamiales > Oleaceae > Olea > Olea europaea. Next base: position 6,071,472 of record NC_036255.1, on the reverse strand, counting down.
CTTCCACTCCCCACTTCTTTTAGCATACCTAATTGCTATCATAGTAGGTAAAATCATGAAACTTGAAACAATGACAAGTTAGTACATACTCTGATCAAATATTCTTTGACCACCGCAAACAGCTTGCACAACTTTCTTCAAAGCCTTCTCACTTGGATTCATATTTGTAAACAATTGTTGTTCATATCTCTTATCCAAAGGAAAATGCTTCACAGAGACAAACGAAACCCTCATTTCTTTCTTACGAATCTGTGCCTTATCCAAGAGAGTGTTGGAAATATTTGCATCACTGAGGAAAATGGAGAAGAAACAATGCAGAAAATAATAACCAAGAAGATGAAACGAAGACGATGAAAAATACAGCGAACATGAAGGCTCAAACGTGTAATCACTTGTCCTCAAACTATATTTGCCTCCTCTTGGAATTGAATGAGATGCTTAAGGATCTTGGCAAACGGTTTGTAGAATTATAACAAGCCTTATAAAGGATCTAGCACTAAAGCATAAGTGCGATCCTCCAAAACTTTAAGAACACAAGGAAGATATGAGTATGAATATAAATCAAGGGTTTAATCTTTGATTTTGGAATGAATGTTGATCTCAAATGTTTTCATTTTATTCCCATTTTTCTTTCGTATTGATTCCTCCATCATCTATTTATAGATTTGAATCAACACTTCACGAATAGGTGCCAAAACATCATAAAAGGTTGTGAAAAACCCTCCAAAAGCCTCCAAAAATCGGCTGAAAATGGCCTCTAATGGTCACGAGAAAACACCATGTGACAACATGGTATTAATCCGTGCAACAGCATGAAGTAATCAAAACGGCCCCTTTTATTTTCAGTAGATGGCCGTGCGACCGCATGGCCAAAGTGTCATGCGACTACATGGCACAAAATGTGACCCTCCGTTTTTATTTTTTATACTTTCACCGTTTGGTTTCCACACCGTTTTCTTTGGCTTCTTTCATGTTGTTTCATTCCATCTTTATTCCTTAATTGAGTTTTGAACAACAATATAACAATCCCCACTTGTTCAAAATTTCAATAAAGGAATCTCATACTCAAATCATTCGATACTCATGCATAAAGACTAGATATATTTCGATTTGAATCTAGCCATAGTGTAATCCAAACAAAGTAAAGTCGGAATCAAAGGTAGCTGTAGCTTTGAACCAGTTATTCCATGTTATAATACCGGTCCAAACACACACGAGTACCACGTGTTCTCAAATTCCTCATAACTCGCTTAGCGCTATTATGGTCTTGCTCTCTTTCTATTCAACAAACTTTTAAGAGAGAAACTCCAACTCTCACTTGAGGCGGCACCACCTCGAAGTTTGTTTAGGTGAAGTTCTTCTAGTACCTTTGTTACTTTTATAGGTACTTGTGTTTTATCACTGAACTTCATTAAGAGCTTTAATGCTCAACCCTCACTTCAGTAACATCCAGCATTATTTTACTTAGGATAGGGTCAATGCGGATTTCAATAATGCTGTAACCATCCCACATATCGAATGATTTGTTTTTACCCTTTGAACCCGTAGATTACCTTTTGAGTAATGACAGGTAGGATTGCCGTCATTGGTAGACTTTTATAGATTAGGAGTTTCGACCCCATCCTACTCGAAGTAGATACCATTAAAGTTTTATTTAGTGGTCTAGTTGAAGGATCCGCTAAATTCTCTTCGAAAATTATTTCACTTTTGATAATTTTCTTGTGATGTCACCTCTAAGACTTATATGTCTTTACTTCTCATTTTATGTGACTTAGTATCTTATCAAAATATAGCTAACCAATGATCGATTCATTTGATAGATACAACTTGTCACCACCAAGAAGCCATATGCTTTCCACTTACTTTAAAGCCTTATTGATTTTTCAAAACACCGTTGGATGATTTTCATCAAATCATTACACTAGTCAATCACTTTTATTTGTGGATATTTTCATACTTGGGTATTCACTTTATATCATTGAATTATTACAATGATCTTCAATGAATATTCTTTAAATATTCCATTGTTTTTGCAAGCGCCACAATCGGCTTTTACCCATTTAGTCCACTTTAGACTTAGTGTGTTTCATTCTTACAAGGCCTTCTCTACCTTTCTCCATCATAGATGTATTTCTATGATTATAAGGTACAGGATACGATAACTTTTAAATTAAGTTACCCTCACAATTCCTTAATTAAGAATTCTTAAGCAATCTTATAATATTGCATCCATATATCTTTGAACTTCTCATATAAGTTCATAAGATTAATGTTAACCCCCACATTTCGGGTTATACTTGAACTTAGAGTTCCTTAATATGTTAACCCCCACATTTGGGATTATATTTGAACTTAGAGTTCATCAACTCTTTTGTAGTTCAATTTGCTTATCACTTAAATAATAACCGTGAAAGTCTACATTAATTCACAATGTACTTCAATCCACTATTTAATTTTGATCACACGATTTGATCAAGGTCATCTCAGAGACCTATCATACTTGTCAAGCATAAACTAACTCAATTTGGTTCCATGATTGAAGTCCAATTCAACAATGAATGAGACTAATTTCCAATCATTGGCAATTTATCACTTTCGTAACCTTCACAAGATAGCATCATATCACCTCAATGAAATGGTACATATTCGCCTTATTCGCTTTTGGACAAAATCATATTTTGTCATATTTATATGCAAACACGATTTTGCATAAGATTATCTCACTTAATTTGTGGCTATCAACATTTCAATAGAACATGAAATCAACCATCAAATTTATCAAATGATTCTCATATTCCAATAGAACAAGTAGTCATGAAATTTCATGTACTTCCAACAAACAGTAGGCATCCTTACACATCCTTTAAACCCATTAAAGATTAATAGGCTGGTCTCAAAACACAAATATGGATATGCTTTACTTGCACTTCAAAATCCATAAACCAACATAATGGCAAATGCACCGTGCAACAAATGATGCCTTACAGAAACATGTGGGCTACCCAAGTGGGTTCGTGTATTATCCAAGCAAATGTGACAGCCCATATATTAGAATTAATCATCGAATAACAACCATGATTAAATAGATCTTTAGCCACCACAATTGGTTTAAATTGCATTCTTTAAAAGTCATGCATAATAGTCATCCCAATTGTCACAGCAAAGTGAGAATAATCAATTAATCAAAATTGATTTCCATAATATCCTTTATACATGAAGGTTATTTAGAGCATATTATAAATTTCTCATACTAATATGCCAACACAATTTGTGCTCTACAAAATATTTTCATTTCTCAATAAATGCATAAGCATCTTCTACTTTAAAATAAATTAGGACAAATCACAATTTGTCATGCTTTTATGCAAATATAATTGACATATAATCATCTCACTTAATTCTATAAAATAAATTAGGACAAATCACAATTTGTCATGCTTTTATGCAAATATAATTGACATATAATCATCTCACTTAATTCTATAGGATTAAACGAGGCTATTAACTCAAGTTAGCATGAGTTCAAGCAAATTTATCTTGTCAATTTTAATATACTAGTAGAGAAATGGTCACAAAAGTTCATATAAAATTCTAACACTCTAGAACTTTCCCATATGCAATGTTATGATTTTCATTGCAGTAATTATGCAGTCAAAAACTTCAAACCTTTAACTATATGGGTGAACGCCAAAATTATGCATCCTCAAGTGAACACGTGTGGATTAATTTATTTCCAAGTAAGGAACACACATTTTTCCTTCATGCACGTATATTTGTCAAAGTTAAATAAATAATTGCACGTACCAACTAGGCAATTGGGATCTGCAGCATAATTTTCACATGCAAACTGACATATGCCTTCAAATAAAGCTGTGCATAAATTGAACATGCAACTTCCCATATAGGTAGTGTAGAATCAAATGGAACCTCTCCATATTTGGACATAAATATATTCGGCATATATTTCTTTCTTCAAAGTGTAGAGATATGTGCATCTTTCACACTCAATTTGCAATAAATTATTAAAGTTGATCATAAATCACATAATCAATTCTCATGCCATAAAATTGATCATAGAATATCTCATAATATTCTACACAATTTTCCACAAATAAGAGGCTTAATTAACAAAGTTTTCACTTTGGACAGAATCACATAATTCTTTCAATTTTCATGTTCAAAATCAGTCACCAAACATCAAGAATAACTACTTCACAAACTGCCTTTCATCGGACAGTAGTCAAATATAGAATGATGCGTGGTTTCTTTAACCCCTCATGTTGGCATACCCTCCTCGGTAATTTAATACATTCAAACACATAATGTTTTGCAATAATTAGTGAGGGAACAAGAGGTGATTAGGATGATGTATGTATAAATTGAAAATAAGGGATGCCTCAAAGCAGCCTCAATGATTTTTCAAAGTAATGTCTAATTATTCATCACCATTTGATGAACACAAATCTAAAATGACATATTCCATATACTTCTGACATTTGCCTTTTAATTTACCAAATAAATGTCAGTATCACAGAAGGCATAAATGATTAGACAGTGCAAAATTAAATGGAAGTGAGCACTAACCGACGCCTCCCTTTGTGAGTAAATCTTCGTGGTGGCAAATGACATGTAGGCATTTGACTTTGAGGCAGTTTTTTAACATAAAGAAATACAATGGTTGGCATATCCAATATCCATATTCATGCCCGCACAGATAACCACAGAAACAAATTCATGCTACATGATTCCAAAATTAATCTTACTATAGAAATTAATAATTGTATTTAATTCATAGAATTTGATCATCACTTATTCTGGGTTATCAAATGGCAACATAAATGCCAGATTTTATTTCCGCTTTTCGGTGTGAACATAATAGAATTTCAGATTGTATTCAAAGATGAATGGACATCGTTTAATACACTATACCACATGCACTTGTTCATGCAAAACCGTATGGATAGAATACAGTTTTGGGTTAAAGGTGCCAATAAATAATTCTAGTGAAAGAAAACCGCCAACATTTAAAACTGGAATGTTTGGGAATGTTCCGAATGCACACAGAAAGCAAAACCTTGATGACTTTCATAAAACTCATTAATGCAAATGTTCCCATTATTCCATTACTTTGAGGACACGTTTTTCATGCACATGCACAGTCACATGACATTTTAATTTCATTGTATTTTTCATGGCTTAGTCACCCATAGTTTTATACCAGTGATGTGCATATATAATTATATTCACAGAAACGTACCTTTTACGTTTACGAAATCGAATCTAGTTTCGGCTTACTGAATGGGAGTCGATCCTTTCCATTCTTCAATGAAGACATTTTCCTTCCAACATGCACCAGATTTCTTTTGGCAGAATTTCATCCCATTAAAACGATCCACACAAACAAATCTCGATCCATCAACTTGATCATCACCATAGTATTTTCATTCTCCATTACAACATATAGTTTGAGAATGTTGGAAATATTTGCATCACTGAGGAAAATGGAGAAGAAACAATGCAGAAAATAATAACCAAGAAGATGAAACGAAGACGATGAAAAACACAACGAATATGAAGGCTTGAACGCGTAACTTGTCCTCAAACTATATTTGCCTCCTCTTGGGATTGAATGAGATGCTTAAAGATCTTGGCAAATGGTTTGTAGGATTATAACGAGCATTGTAAAAGATTTAGCACTAAAGCATAAGTGTGATCCTCCAAAACTTTAAGAACACAAGGAAGATATGAGTATGAATATAAATCAAGGGTTTAATCTTTGATTTTGGAATGAATGTTGATCTCAAATGTTTTCATTTTATTCCCATTTTTCTTTTGTATTGATTCCTCCATCATCTATTTATAGATTTGAATCAACACTTCACGAATAGGTGCCAAAACATCATGAAAGGTTGTGAAAAACCCTCCAAAAGCCTCCAAAAAATCGGCTTAAAACAGCGTCTAACGGTCACAAGAAAACACCATACGACAGCATGGTATTAATCCATATGATAGCATGGAGTAATCAAAACGGCCCCTTTTATTTTCGATAGATGGCCGTGCGACCGCATGGCACAAACTGTGACCCTTGGCTTCCACACCGTTTTCTTTGGCTTCTTTCATGTTGTTTCATTCCATCTTCATTCCTTAATTGAGTTTTAAACAACAATATAACAGAGAGAACCAAGATGAGAACCCAAATTGGGTCCACTATTATCACCTATCACCTGAAACCAGAAGATATGAGCAGAACGTATGATCAAGTACCACTGACACATCTGTGTTCAAAGCTCATACCTATGGTTGTTGAGATATAAAGTTGTTTGTAGCTTCCAAAACTGATGAGTCGTCAACCCCAGCGTTGGTGAATATTCTCCTTGTCAACCCATCCTTCTGCTCCAATAGGACTTTCATTAGATGCTCAATTTCCACTACTTGTTGTCTACTCTCCATTGTTGCATACACACCACCGACGACTCCCTCCCATGCCATCTCAGTAAACTCTGAATTGCTACTCTGCCAAGTAAATATCATTGTAGGATACTATTCTAACATCTGAAATTAGAGAAGGTCAAAAACCAACATAAACAACGCCAAGAAGCGAGTTATTTATACCAAGCATTCTTCTTACGGCTAGATCCAATCTCCTGGCTTAGACAAGTCTTGTTTATCGATAACCTCAAACCAATCAATTGAATATTGATTAATATGTAATTGATCGAACACTACTTGCAAACGGCTCTTCTGCAGCGTGTCTACCTATTTCACCATTGTAGCTTGTCTTGAACTCATAATAGCCTATGACCGGCGATTACGAGCGATTCCGACTTCATGCAAGCAAGTTGCAGCATGCAATCCAAACCAATACATAACAAAAGGAACTATCAATCTCAGAAGATGATAAAATTTCTTTTAGTACAAAAGAAAATTAATCTGCTCTGCCAAATTCAGGGAATCCCTCTATCCTGATATTCATTTGATAGGAATAATTTATTTGAGCAGTACAAACTAAAATCTGATATTGTATATAGTGGCCAGTCCTAATCACAATTCCCTAACCTCCCAAGCCTTTATATTTATTATCAAGGCCCAATATAGCAGACCCTTTCCATCCATCTCTCCTTGAAGATCATTACCATCAGTTACCATTTTGCACTTGTGCAATACAAACACATATTTGATGCCTTTATCATTCCCGCTGCCCAATTTTTATGAGCACAAGTCCAAAAATAATCGTTGTTATCTACAAATGAAATGACGGTTTCAAATTCATAAAGATATCTCAAAATACTCAGCAATCAACGTATTTAGAAACCCTTAATAATTTTACAATTTCTATTGACAGGAGTTTCAACTGGATTAACATGTATATGATGTAGTAAAATTTTACTATTTAACAAAATCTGCAAATTTATACAATCATTTGAATAATAATTTACTCTGATTCGTATTTAATTAGGCAGTAAAAAAAAAAATGGAATAACAAGTTAGAACCTTGCTAATTTTAATGTCTAGCCTCATGTTGATATCTTGGTGTGGATGTGCGTGACGATCACATTTTGCCTAGCAAGGCAGTGTGATAATGGAAAATGCTCAAGAATTCGGGATCCGTTCCAGGGGCAGAGGCTGCCACTTCTGCCCCCAATTTTGATGGCGGGCCCTCCAAGTGCAGAAAATCAACGGCCGAGGTGAAAACACCTCGGCCCTGAATTAAATCCGGGCTCTGTAGCACAGTTGGTGTGATAATATTGCACGTACATGCATGTGGATGGCACTTTCGACATAGGAGCGGGTAGAGATTGCATGGAAGTGATGTAATGCGGAATTCACTTTATGGCAATGCAAATTTTATATATTTGGCTTAGAGGATTGAGATTGTTTGTTTTGGCCCTTGGCTGAAATTCGAGTTGTTCTTCATTGGTTGAGTAATACAGATCAGGAAAAAGTTCGTGTACGATATGTTACATCTATTCTACACAATTATCTTGCAGGTTTTGCTCGATTTTGTACAAGCAGTATATGTTTTCTGGCTAATTCAGGCGAGAAATTTCCATGCCATTGCTGACAAAATTCAGCTCTTGAAAGCTCGGACTTAACACATCAAACAATCTGAAGTTTGAAACTTTGCACCAAAACGAAAACACAAGAAAACTGGATTTAGTACATAAAGGAAATGGGAGCTTCATAATCATATACAGAAAACTTTGCTTCGCCAATACAGTAGAAGGTACCAGACACTACCACATTTCTCATCCATTATAATAGTAATACTCCAAACTATCCTACGACTCCATAACTTAAAATTCATTATACAGAAAACTCTGCTTCGCCAATACAGAAGAAGATACCAGACACTACTACATTTCTAATCCATTATAATAGTAATACTCCAAACTATCCTACGACTCCATAACTTAAAATTCATTAAAACCTAATATCCCAGCACAAGCATACTGAATAACCCATATTTTAAATCCACGAAAATATACGGCCATACTTAAAAAGGATAACAATAAAAAAACAATCTACCGCTTCCGAATTCGACTTTCCCCTTGAAAAAATAAGGGAAGTTATTCGCCAATAATCAAACCAAATAAGTTTAAATTCAATCCAGATCGAGCCTGAGAATCCTTCGCAAGTCACTGGTGGCGTCATCAATGTTGCTGTCAAGGTTTTTCTTCTTAAAAAACACTGGTTTCGGAAGACAACTGGGGGGAGGCGATGAAATGATAGCCGAACCAGCGTAGAAGTTCAGGACCCGGATCTGGTTTGGAATCACATCCGGCTCCGGACCCAGACGATCCGTCGCTGAAAGAACCATCAAATCGTCAACCGCAGCCACTTTATTGTTCCCCTCGTTCAGATCTTTGGTCAACACTTCTCCGCGTTTCAAAATCTTAACCTGCCCCATTACCAGGGTGTGGTTGTTTGGAGGTGAGGTAGAACAATATCGATTGTTGGAAGTATTCTGTTGAATTCTCTTCCGCCGATTTGATTTCGCCGTACAAGAATTAGGGTTAGGATTAGGGTTAGGAGAAATATTGGATTTTTTCTGGAATTTCACAGGGGACTGAATTGAGCCATGACGAGATGGGTGGTGAGCGAATCGATCTTTCAACAAATTTTGTGGATGAAGAACTTCAACTCCTCCCATTGAAAATTGAAATAAGAAACAAAAAGAGAGTTTGGAATTAGAAAGGGGGAAATGAGATACCAGTCAGATCTGAAGAGAGGTAGGTGCGTGTGCGAGAGAAACAGAGAGCGGAAAATGTAAATAAAGACATTTCATGGGTCCCCGTCGGCCCGTTCTATGATCAATAATGTACTATGGATTGGGCTGGGCTGGGCTGGGCTGGGCTGGTCTGGGCTGGACTGAGTTGGGCCCTAGAAGGTGTTCTTGTACTACACAAATAGTGCTGCTCCAACTACATAGTTATTAATTGACGCAGCGTGGGACATTTTGTACAATGTATTAGTTATGGAGGATAGGATTATGGTGAACTAGAGGGTATTAAATGATCGTATAAGTAATGAAAAATTAAAAAATATATGATAGTACTTTTATTTAAATGAAATTTTTACCTCTAATTTATTTTATCTATATTTTTAACTTTTAAACTGATTTTTTACTTATAAGTAATTCTTTTTACATATAGGTTAAGTTTTTATTTATAAGTAAATTTTAAAACTAATAAGCCTTTATTTGGGAAGAATCTATTAAACATTTGATTTATAAATAGATGGAAAAGAGTGAAGGATAATACTTGTGGAACAATGGAAATGTGAGATTACAAATGAAGCTCGATTGATTTATAATTTTGGCAAACGGAGTCTTATAAATAATTTTTTTACTTATACGTGAATTATTTTACTTTACGTAATTCTTTTACTTATAACTCAATTTTTACTTTTAACTGCATGTAAGTAAACTTATGTGATGTTGTTCCTATTATTTATCAGTTCAATTACAAGTAACAAATACGACGACTTATACAATGTTTCCTATTATCTATCACTTCAATTACAAGTAACAAATACTACGGTGTAATCATACCTCATTGAATGAGTTGAATTCACAAAAAATGACTATGAGAGAATTAACTAGCCATGCAATGTTACAATATTATTTGGAGTACATCATAGTAATAGCATTCAATAATATGAAAATTGTGGACAAAGATGAAGAATTCACCCTTAAAATTGTGTTATAAGATGATCAATATAAACGGAATTGCAATTGATTTGAATCTAACTTCATAATCTAATTCTCATTTATACAAAGAAAATATTGTTACAGTAATTTCATCGATTTACTTTTATGTATACTGTCTTTTCCAATTCAAATCGAATAGCAAAAGACAAATTCTTCACTAGTTCATCAAACCAAACTACACAAAAACAATAACCACTCTTAGTTTGAGTCGGAAAGCTTCCAAATTTGGTGGCCAATCAAAAACTCGTCCTAAGTATATTATTCTTAGACTTTAAAAATAACATTTCAATAAGACTAGAATACATAGTTGTCTGCGTGGAGACAAGTAGAATACTATATCAGTTGATAGGTAGGGTGTTGGAGCCGTTAAGAAATGGAAAAAAATGGGTTAGCTGGGAAGTCATCGCACTCAAGTTAGTTGATTAGTAATCTATCCCAATTTCAACATTCTTTTTTTTTTTTAATTCTTTATTCTAATTTTATTAGTATACAGCACAGCTGATAAACCCATACCAACTGCAACCAACCCACATCATCCTAAAATTAAATGAATTATGGATAGGCTTCCTCTTAAGAAATTATCCCAATTGTTGGCCTGACAAGGAAAACTACAAGCCTCAGTTTGATTGTACATCAAATTTAACCCATGTTTAGTATCAAACTCCCTTTCAATCGTACATTTCTTAGAAAAAACCATTTGTACCCGGACGTGTACACACCCCTCACATGGGAAGGGACCCCACACTCAATAAATGCTTCCAGCCGACCTCCCATATGAGGAGGCGTAAGTGTACACCCCCATGTACGTATAGTCGAACCCTCTTAGAAAAAACCATTCATGAAATTCTCAGATTCATACATTTCATTAAAATTTGATAAAAACATGATCTTTATCTAAATCAAAGCTTACATAAATTTCCAAGTAATTCGTGGGATGGAATTCACAGACACAAATTGGTTATTGTGTGTGGGCCATTTTGTGATAACTGCCCACACGATGGTTCTGCACTGAGCCACTCAATTTGGTCATCCATGTATTCAGTATGTCGTCTTCTTTTGGATATTCAGACCACCACTGGAAATGCCACTAGGGTGAAGGAGATCGAGAGAGATTTGAGACAGTATAGGAAATTCAAAACTTTCATCATAGGCGCCGCATTTT
>NC_036255.1:6034345-6059305 GCF_002742605.1 Olea europaea var. sylvestris | reverse complement strand
AAAAAAAAAAAAAATAGTATTCCACCCATTCATTTTGATTTTAACAAAATGGGGGCTTGTTGTCACGTTTCTCATATTTTAATCCAAGATGTCAATTCTTAGCTATAAATCTACTGCGCACTCAGGTATTGAAGTAGGAAGAGGAAAGCACGTCATGGATTCAAACAAGAAGCTGTTCTTAGCTCTAGTTACTGCTTCCACAGCTATGGGAGCAATCATTTTGTTTCTTTTGTGTTTCTGGGTTTATCATAGGAAGTACACAAACAAATCGAAGAAGAAAAGTGATCATAGCTCAGGTACTCTCTTTTGGGATTAATTTCTTTTATGGTTTCTACATCTTCAATTTCATGATCTTTTGCTGAGATTTTTCTGTTTTTGTTTTCTTTATAGATGTTTCAGAAGGGCTTGCATTCTCTCAGCTTCGATTCTTGGGTAAATACAATACTCTCAAGACATGTCGTAGAAAGGGATCTGTAACTACAATGAATTTCAAGATGTTAGAATCAGCTACCAACAATTTCAGTGAAAGTGAAATCTTGGGTGTGGGGGGATTTGGATGTGTGTACAAGGCTAAGTTAGAAATGAACTTATCTGTGGCTGTGAAGAGACTCCATGGGGGAACTTCAGACGCCATAAGAGAATTTGAGGTACCAAATTATCTCGAAAGTTTGTTTATGCTTGCTCTTCTATCCATTTGTACTGCAGATCTAAATTAATTGCTTATTCTTGAATTTGCAGAATGAAGTAGAGTTGCTGAGCAATATTCAGCACCCGAATATAATTTCTTTGTTGGGTTGTAGCATTCATGCAGAAATAAGGCTTCTTGTTTTTGAACTGATGCAGAATGGATCTCTGGAAACTCAATTGCATGGTAAAAACATTTCAATAAAGTTATATCGGGATTATGAAAATCAAATACAGACTCTGAATTTCCCCTTGGCTTTATTAATGTTTATTAATGTTTTAAGGAACTTCGCGTGGATCTGCATTAAACTGGCATCTTCGGATGAAAATTGCTCTTGATGTAGCAAGGTGAGTATTTGCACATAAACAGACACTCCCATGTGGATATTTAATACTGTAATTATCATTGACTATTGATGTTGGATGTTGATTTATTGCAACTGTTTGGCCAGAGGATTAGAATATTTGCATGAGCACTGCCATCCACCAATAATTCACAGAGATCTGAAATCATCTAATATTCTTCTAGATTCCAACTTCAATGCCACGGTAAAAACTCTAGAAAATTCAGTCTTTGATCTATTTCTACCCTTTTCTGACTATTATATTGCTAACTTATGAAAATTCGCTCGTTTTCTACCTTTGTTTAGCTTTCAGATTTTGGTCTTGCTGTACGCGATGGTGCCCAGAAGAGTGGCAACATTAAACTTTCAGGAACTTTGGGTTATATAGCCCCCGAGTACCTTTTAGACGGTACACAATCTCAAATTTCTTTGTTTCTTTTGTTGTATGCAAACGTTGATTTTTTAGACTGCAAATTATGTTTCTCGATGTTGCTACTTCACGTTCGAGGACTAGAGTTTTTAATAGGCCGTTAGTTTTGGCATACGGCGAGTCTTTGCCTTGTTGGTTCCATTTTGGTGATCGCGACTTTCTTTTTTCAAAATTTTCTCCTGTAGGTAAGTTAACAGATAAAAGCGATGTTTACGCATTTGGAGTTGTTTTACTGGAGCTTCTACTGGGAAGAAAACCTGTGGAGAAACCGGCACCAGCTCAATGCCAATCTATCGTCACATGGGTATGCCTGACTGTTAAATACACAGCACGTGGTTTTCTACCAGTGCCATCAACTTTTTATTAGAAGCTTAATATGTAAACGAAATGCAGGCGATGCCCCAACTAACTGATAGATCCAAACTTCCAAACATTGTAGACCCTGTAATCAGAAACACAATGGATTTAAAGCACCTGTATCAGGTTTGTGAATCCAATCTAATCTTTGGGACATGGCATTTCTGGGTAGAAGCAGAAACCGGAATTTCTGTGCTATATTAAGATAAGATATCCTCTTCGCAGGTTGCTGCAGTTGCTGTATTATGCATTCAACCAGAACCGAGCTATCGTCCATTGATAACAGATGTATTGCATTCTCTCACCCCCCTTGTTCCCATGGAGCTTGGTGGCACCCTCAGAATTACAAAACAGGCGCCACCTGCAGTCGCCACAATGCCTTCCAACAACTGATTTTATCGAAGTGCGATTTTATTCAGTTACAGTGCCGGTAGGGATGATTCAATTGTTCCCAATATATTCAATTTTTCGATTATTTTCTATGGGATTTCACTTTTTGCTTTAATATATGTAGAGATGATAAGACGCTTGTGTATATATATAAAATAGTGAAACAAACGTTAAACCATTAGCCAATATATTTCCTTTTTGTTTCATATCATCACACACTAGACAACTTGGAAAGACTTGGCCAGCATTCAAGAAGCCATATTTATTTATTCCCCACTATTCTTCAACTATTTGATGCAGATGCAATCGTTCAAAAATTTCTACGCACAATATTGATGTCCAAAATTTCCTCGTACAGATTAACAAAGAAAAACGCTATGTAACGACATTTGAAGTGATAAATTCATCAAAATTCTTCAGGAGTTTATGTGGAATTTGTATCTTATGATCTTCTCCTCTTCTACTTCACATTGTGGTATGAATCAACAATGGCATCTGCAAGGTATTCACATTTGGCCGAAGATAGTCCAGCTAAGGATATTCTCCCGTCCTTCGTCATGTAAACATGCCACTTGCTGGTCATATTCTCAGTCTGATTCAGGACAGAATACGAAATATCAGCACAAGATACATGGGCTCACCAGTCACAATTTGCAGAGTTTGAATTCGACAGTATAAAACTTTAGCCCGTCACCAAATTTTCATTTTTTCCCATTTGACGTAAAATTGATTATTACTACAGACGTGAAACTAGGAATTTTTTATTTTTTTTATTTTTCCCTAATATGTTAAGGTAAGTATAAAGACTCACATTCAATCACGACATCATATGCCACCTTAAAAATGCTGGGATTTTTAATTTTTACCTGAGTTTTGCTCAGTCCAGTGAAGGAAAACATGCCAATCTGTTTGAGAATAAATGACCAGTCCTTCCCACTCTTATCTTTTGCACAGAGGCTATCATACAATTTCTGTCTGACGCTTCTTATTCTTCCAGCCATCATTTCCATCTCCTCCTTCCATTGATTGAAAAGCTCTGGACTTCCAACAACATTGGCTACGATCCTAGCTCCATGTATGGGAGGATTTGAGTACATAGGCCGTGCAAGTCTTTTGAGTTGGCTCTTTACCCTGCAAAATGAATGATCTGATTTGCATACATAGACTTAATAATATTACGTAATCTCCCTTCACAGATTCTAGGGAACTAATAGTGCATAACCTTATGAAACACTTCACATGTATTCCATCTAAATGACAATGGAATTTGTAGGTACTTAGAATTCCTTGGAAGTATCCATGAAGATATCCTCTCGACAAACTTAGGAGAAGATAAGACAAGCAGAATGCAGGATACTTCAAATTTTACAAGCTGATGTGGCTAAGTATGTATGCCCAAGGGGTGGATTTGGTCAGATATCGGTAAACGGGTTGAAACAGAACTCGCTTATATGTAGTGCAGCGTCAAATTGGGTCAAGATTGAACTCATGGAACGTTGTGAAGCATTTTTTCATCTTTTTTTTCTCAACTATGTATCCTTCCTTACGCCAAAGCCTTTATTCAGCCATATGGCATCTATTGCTTCTTCTGTAAACATATCTTTAATGAGAAATCATAGAGGGGTGGTGTCAGCATATCCAAATGTTAATTGCAGGTGGACAAAAGGGAGAGTCTGCAGTGCTTAACACGGCTAGGGTATTTCCAACTAGAGTACTATGGTCAACATCGTTATTGGATTGGTAAAGACTTGAATAGAATTATGTGCACACAGATCCGAGCTCATGCTGCAAGTCATTAACTGAACTAGATAACAAAAGAGAGAGGAGATTGAAATAATTGACCACTTGTACCTTGCGGCTGCATCTGATGATGCACAGACAACATTGATTGCTCCAATCCTTTCTGCATAAAGACCCAAGTTTTTACTATATGACTGAGCAACGAAAAGCTCCACACCTCGTGCGACAAATAATCTCACAGATGATGCATCTTCATCCAGGCTACCACTTGCAAAGCCCTATACTCAAATAGGGGAAATTCCACTATCAATACCTTCAACTTCCAACTGATTCTGGTGTAAAATACATGAATATGAAAAGATGTTCAAGTAATTTCATAAGTTTTTGTCCTATTAAAAAAAAAAAAAAAGTTTCATAAGTTTTTGAAATTCTTTCTTTAAAATTGGATCCACAATTTCCCACCTAGCAGAATGGCTGAGCACTTAATTGAACTTAAAGGCCAAATGTAAAGCAAACAAAACGTTCCTAATTCACACGAGGAATTACCTGGTAGGCAACATCAAAAAATGGAATATGACTTTTCTCTTGAATGACATCAGCAATTTTTTCCCATTGTTCAGGGGTGGGATCAATGCCAGTTGGATTGTGCGCACAACCGTGAAGTAACACAAAAGATCCATCAGGTGCTGCCTATAAACAGGAAAACAGGAAATTCCAGCTTAATATGATCAAGAGGCAAAGCCTTTTTGGCCTCGATATTTTTCTCCTTCGATTGTCATGGAGAAAAGCTTAGTCAATCATGCTCTCTGCATCAGTCACATGCATCTCACATGTGCAAGAGTGTC
This sequence comes from Olea europaea var. sylvestris, assembly GCF_002742605.1. Lineage (NCBI taxonomy): Eukaryota > Viridiplantae > Streptophyta > Magnoliopsida > Lamiales > Oleaceae > Olea > Olea europaea. Next base: position 6,054,515 of record NC_036255.1, on the reverse strand, counting down.
GACTTCAGAATTAGATTTGATTTAACCAGAAAGAGGAAAAAAACCAAGAACTTGATTTTAGATAACAAATATTACAATAAATTAATTAGCAAAGACATAATAGTAGTAGTACGCATAGATAGAAGGATGAAATACACCCTGCATATTGTCCTAGTTGGACCCAACCCTATGTCTATATAGTATATAGTTTTTCTTTTCTAACAGAAGTGCAAAATTCAAAATTTTCGCTGTTTAGTAGAGGGACAAAAGGGACTCCAATTGCAGTCTAATAGTAAAATTGCTTATATATCAAGCATACAAAGGAACAGGCAGGAAGGGCAGCCCTTGGATTAATAGGAACACTCCCTCTATAAGTAAAACCAAATCAATGAACACATTAATAGGCTCCGAGTTACTAGAGAAATTCTTTAAACATGATATTAAAATTATACAACCCGTAAATGCATTGTCATCATATTCGTAGCATCAAGATAAATGAAAGGCATTGAAAGACAGGCCAACAAGACAAAAAATAGTTGACTCCATGTATGTCCCACAATTTTGGGTGGTTCAAGCTAACCTTTATGTCTGATATCATCCCATCAAAATCCAAACCAACAGTTTTGGGGTCATAATACCGATATTCCGACCAAGGAACTCGAGCATCATTGAAAATGTTCTTATGGTTTCCTACAAGGACATTACAAGTCAAACTGTAAGTGCCCACATAATATCCAGGGTAGTCCAAGAGTATGACAATAAATACCCCAGGTCGGAGATGATATTAAAACTTTGGCACCAGGAAAATATCGCTCTATGAGTGCTGCAGCAAGCCGCAGAGACCCAGTTCCTGAAAGACCTTGAACGGTGGCAACCTGAATGCAGGTAACAGAATTGGTTACATGAAAAACCTGTCTTTAAATAAAATAAAAAGAGCACATGGGATTTATTTCTGTATTTGTAAAAGAAAAAGTGCTATTCTCATACTCTTTGTTGCTGAATAACTGTATTGTCAGCCCCAAACAATAATTCTGCTGTCACCTTGTTAAAGGCTGCCAAGCCTTCGATTGGAAGATACTACACATTCAGATCCAGAAGATGGTAAGGAATCTGGAGTTATAAAAAACACACCAGGTCAAACCATCCTTTTTAACATATTAAGTACCTCTTTGTTTTCTCCTCTTTCCAACATGAGATTTTCTGCCTACATAAACATTTCAACAAATCATTAGTCTGTCATAAAACAACAAATACAAATTTAGTTAAAATTGGGTATGCTGTATTAATCCCTTTTTTAACATTCCTTTTGGTCCATTACGACATCTACCTGAATACTCAATATAATCGGATCCTACACAACCACGTAAACTATTTGAATGTTAGTCCACTCTTCTCAGTAATAACCAATCTGTTTTACTAGGATCCCTTCAATCTTGTGAATGGGAACTTTTTTAATGTGTCATCAAATGAGAAAACAAAATCCACTTATCTCACCATTACAAACTCAAATTAGAAATATTCTTTTCATAAAGCCATTGATAAAAACAAAATCAAAGCAGTATAATATAATACATATGAACCAAAAGAGTCAAGAAAAGAACTTGCCTTCTTAACAACATTAAGTACATATGGTTGAAGATCTTCGGTACGATAAGCACCCACACCAAGGTTAAGCTTCATTTCATTTGTGTCAGCTTTAAATGCTTCAGAAACTCCGAGGATAGGGTCAGGAGGAGCCATTGTTATGTCATTGAATCGGGAAACTTTGACAGCAACAGTCATGCTTGTCCGAGTGTAAGACTGCAGCAAACATATAACAGAAATGCAATATCTGTTTACAGAAAGAATTGAATTTTATTCTTTAGCATCAATGACATAATCCCTTAATCAAAAGACCCTACAGACATTTAGTTCCTAGTCGGTTCTGTTTACTTAAGGTCCAATCAACAACCTAATAATGCATATTTTTCTGCAGATGAACTGCAATGGAAGAATAAACTTGATCACATCGACAAAACAGGTTTTCTTCAGGAGTCTCTCAGCCTGATTCAGATGACCATGATATTTAAAAACAGTTGCATTAGGATGTCAGTTCACATAGGAGAGGAGACTAAGGATAAATGAGATAATGGCAATCCAGTATGGCACTTATAAATTATTGAAATTGAAAAACAACAGTAATTGTATTTAAGCCCCTAGAGCTAGAGGTGAGGTTGCATTCTACAATGTTATACAGATGCTTGAGTGAATAGTCAGAAAGAAACACAAGCTTTAAAACCTATTTGCCAAGGGGAATCATGGTGCTGCAAGAAAATACACCATAGAAACATATACAAAAAGAAAAAAGAAATGAATGGCTATGATAAAAGATAAAGAGTATACAAAACAAAGATCTCAATGCTGCCTCATAATTATAAGATTGAAGTGAGATGAACGAGTATTTTCCTGTTTCAATACAAATGTAAAAAAGAAATGAAATTTATGGTTCAGTATAGCGAGTGTTACAGAGTAGTCCATTTTTATTGAAATCATCTTTGCAAATAGGCATACGAACAATCATCAGAAGTACGAAAGCCAACACCACATCATGCATTTAAAAACGGAGAAAGATATTACATATTTTAAATAAATCACGAACTGATCCTTATTATGAAAAGCCATAAATAACTATACAAATCCAGATGTAGAATTACTGCTTTTTCTATATTAAGATATACACGGTAAAAAAGATAAACTCACCTTTGTCTTACTAAAATCTGAACCCAAGAAGTTAATTAGACTCGAAGTTCCACTCTTCCAATTTGTCTTATAAATCCAAGAAACAACAAAATTCATAAATTTCCATACTTTATAATTCAAAGAATCTCTTGATACTTCAAACTCACAATTCAAGATTAGAATTCCTTACTGAGCCACCAAGAACTGAAAAGATGATAATAAATAGTAATTGTTTGTCGATAATTATTGAATTTCGATAATAGATGGGTACCTTGAAATTCTCTTGCAGTGAAAGTGAAGCAGATGGAGAAACAGACGCAAGAGATAGCATTGCTAAAGCCATCTAGGAATCTATTATCCACCTGGGAAAATGATCCATCAAATTAATCAGTGCTAAAATCAGCTGTAATCTCATCGGATCATATATAATTATGAATTATGTATCAAATAGACAATTCAAATGTCCTAAATTCCGCTGAATCGAGATCAGAACGTTAAACTGACCCACAGAAAATGGTTTGTTTTACCTAAAAAGAATTGCTGTTATTAAGAAAAGGAGAAACGACCCAACAAAAGAGATGAGGGGCGGTAAGGAATGAGCGATAGAAACGAGGGAGACAGAGCCTCAGGTGTTTATCAATTGGAGTACTGACATTGATTAGTCTGATCCGACTAATAATATTATAATTTGAGGGTGTAATATTCGCTTAATAAAATGCTTCCACATCGGATTTAACTTCTAAACAAAAACAATTTGATTCATTATTTTCCACGACCTTAAGAAATATTACATGATTTTCTTTCGATTAGGCCTCGAAAGGAGAAAGATTACTAGTTAATGGAATGTCAAACTCAATTGTTCTAATATTCTAAGATGTTACTAGTTCCTTATTTACCTCTGTTTAGTTTAGTTAAGAATTGAAGTTTAAATAGATTTTGATGAATGTATACGTTGTAAAAAAATTGATAATTTGTAGATTTCAATGTTACGTGTGATTGAAAAGAAATTTTAAAAAGATGAAGGGCAAACATATGCTTAGCTCTTGTTTAGACTCCATTAAAATTAAATTTTTGAAGAAAATGTATTNAAATTTTAAAAAGATGAAGGGCAAACATATGCTTAGCTCTTGTTTAGACTCCATTAAAATTAAATTTTTGAAGAAAATGTATTTCAGAATAGTGATTTTTTTAGAAAATATGGGATTAAAAAATAAGATTTTTTTTTATATGTAATATTATTTTATGAGAGAATGAATGATTGAAAATGAATTCTGAAAAATTGTATTTTCCAAAGAATAAAGCCAAAATTAGGGATAGCAAACGAGACAGGTCGACCATTCCCACCTCTGTCCCATCAAGTATTTTTGTCACTTTATCCCATCTCCATACTCAATTAAAGCGGGAAGGGATGGGTTCAAGGCTCATCAGGGGTGGGCTGAGGCTGATCCTCGGCCCCTATTTATCGTCTTGTTTTTTTTTTTTTTTTTTTTTTTTTTTTTTTTTTCTTTTTCTTTTTTTTTCCTTTAGTTTGTGCAAATTATGTGCTTTTGCTTTTTTATGCCTTTAGTTAGTGCATATTATTACTTTTTTTCCAATTTGTTAAGAGCAACATATGTTATCTTTAAAAATATAATATATTTTTTTATTTGATAAAAAATTTAACTTTAACTGGGAAGGGGACTATGTTTCCCATCCACTCCCTGTTTACGGGATTAGGCAGGTAATACATGGGATGGGGTCCTGTAAATATCGAGTTGAACTAATTTTTTGCGATCCCTACATATAGGAGCTTAGTATATTGAATTATGAGCGTGTGATTTTTGTTGAAACAAATACTATAAACATTAGCCAAACAATAAAGTTTGAGATCAACACTTTATATTTTTTAAATTAAATATTATCTTGCTCTAATAGTAGTAAAAGAACACTACATTGACAACCAAAGCTAAAATTCTCCCCCAATAAACTGGATTAAAGAATAATTCTGCATTAAAATATTGCAGAAACATATTAACCAGTCGATTCCTCCATCAAGTGTTATAAATCGCATTACAACCTAGTGATTGTCAACGTCGAGTGATAATTTTAAAAGGTATTGTATAGTGGATTGGAGACTGAAATTTGGAAGATGATTACAAGTTTGATTTCGAGACAAAATTATTAAGCCCTTTTGATATTAATTAAAATTTAGATTTTAATTTAAGTAAAAATTAATAATTAATTTTAATCATATATTTTATGAGATTCGAAACTTTTTAGTTACATATTTTGTCAACTTTTATCAATATTTACTAAAAATTTGATTTTAATCTTTATCAAATGGACGAAGGCTTTATTTTTCGGATTTTTTTTTCAGTCCACCATTTGGGCCCATGTTTTGGGGTCACGAACTCAGAAAAGTGATACTCATTGAAAGCCCTATAGTCTTTTAACATTTTAGTTGAACCGGCCTTTTATCGTTTTTTGGCTATCTGTTTAGAAGACTTCATTTTGCGGTTGATATCAAAAAAGTATTCTTTTCAAAGAAATTTGCAATGGAAGTTTCACACTTTTCAAAAAAAAAAAAAAAAAAAGGAAAAGAAAATAAGAGGAAATAAAGAAAGAAAGTAAAGGACGATATTAAACCTTTAAATTATAGAAGACACATTCCAAAATCTTTCAAAAATTATTGTAGAAGGACATCTGTATAGTTTCGTCCAAAAATTCATTAATTGACAAAAAAAATCAAGCGTTTGACTATAATATACCATCTTTAAAAAGGATAATATGGTAAATCTATATTTTTCGACTAAAATAATTAAAATAAAGAAATAAACGAGAAAAAGAAATTTCTTCATCTTCCCCTATCCCAACTCCAACTCACAATTCACCATTGTGAGACATTATTTTGCATCAAGATTTGGAGACATAACAGTTTCATTTTTTCAAAAATTCATTTTTTTCAAAACTCATTTTCAACCACACATTCTTTAATAAAATAATTTTACACGTAAATCGAAAATATGTTCCAACTTTCTAATTACACGTACTTCAAAAACTTACTATTTAAAAATACATTCTCTTCAAAACGGGGCTCAAACAAGGGCTATGCATTTGTTTAACGAGCTTTCTCATTACACTACAATAAAATAATTGTTAAAAAACTGAGGTGCGCAGAAGCATTGGGACGCTTTATTTTTGACAGAACATGATGAAACCCTTTTGGAAGAAAACACCCTCATTATTCAAAATCAATTTACGGAAATAACCCTTCCAAATGCAACCAAAGAGTCTTGTTTAATGTACCGAAGAAGTTTTCACAAAATGCTGTCAAAATACACACATAGAGGGGTGAGTATGATATTTTTTTGGCAAATTTTTTCATGGTGGACCTCATATTATAAGACTATTCTGACAACATTTTATAAGAAGTTATTTTGTACATATGGACTTATCCTGCAACCAAATGAATAGTAGAACCATTCAACGGAAGGGTAAATAAAAAAGGTTAATTCTACGTGTAAATTATGATATCTATAAGGATGTCTATAATGTATAAATGACATAACATTATTAAAAGAATGAAAAAACTGTTTTTAACCCTTCAATCATGAAATTCTATATGTACATTATGAACATCCATATAAATATGTACTCATGTTTATAAAAGTCAACAATGAAATGTGCGTTTTTTCACCCCAACTGGCAAATGCATTTAATGTTGTCCCATGATGATAGAAAATGAAATTGGTCAATTCTAATTTTAATGAGATGGCCGGGATGCTATGTACTGTACAAAGTTCTGCACCAAATGACGCTCTTCTGTTTAAAATTGCAACGAGATATTCATAATCAGTCCAAAAGCCCCAACAACCATTCAATTCATTCAAAAATCTTAACATCAAAAAATAAAGTATCCCAACAAAACCTATTTCACGAACACAACAGAATGTCGTGACAAAATCCAAAACCCAATCAAGTAAAGCTCTTCGAAATTGCAGGTACTTTGTCCTTCTAATTTTAGTTCCTTTTGAAACTTTTATGTGTTATTTGATACATTGTAATCAGGGGCGGATCCAGACAGGGTCGGTCCTGTGATTGTCGGGCCCGAGACAAAGCCTAAAAATTGGGCCCCCTCCCGAAATCAACGTAAATGCAATGGATAAAGGATATATATAGTTGGGTAATTGGACTAAGGCTAAGGGCATTGGATTGGATTTGGGCTTGAAGTTGTGGGCTACATTTCTGCATCACTGGATCTGGTTCAAGTTCAACTATAAAAGAGAGAGTGGAGAAAAAAAAAAAAAATTGGGCCCAAAGTGAGGCCCTCCTAGATGTTGGGCCTGAGGAATAGGCCTCATTTGCCTAACCCCAAGACCGGGCTTGGATCCAGACACTTTGGATTAGGGGGTCACAATTAAACTTTCAAACGGTGGGCAAATCGTAAATGATAATGATAGTCCGTAATCGACATATTGGGAGGGGAGACAAATGCACAAAGTTGAGTTTGGAGCTGTCGATTGCATAATATATTTATAGTGTAAGTTTTAAACTTTAACATTCTTTAAAAAAAAAAAAAAATTGTAGAAACTGGGGGGTCAATTGACCCTATAGGACTCCTCCCCATAGGTCCGCCCCTCACTGTAACTTATTTTTAAAAGAGAGTTTAGGTAGAGCCGTAGAGGTAGAAATTATGTGAAATCATGACTAGAAATTAAGATAGTAGAGGTAGGATCAATTAACTGGTTGAGAATTAGAAATTCTAATTCTATCAACAAGAGTAATGTTATATACAAAATATTCACCTAATCGAGCACTCTAAATAAGCCTAAAATATACGCGAACCTAAAATAAGTCAAAAGCACTCATTTGGGAAACACTTTATAAGAAACCTTAAAAAGATGCAAACCAATGTACTTAAGCAAAAATAAAAGGATTAAACTGGTGAATAAAACATGAACATATAAAATTAGTTATAAATCAATCAATCAATCAATAGCTACCACATGTCACTAATTATAAAGACTTATTTACCCTAAAACCTGAATAAAAATCTATAAATAAGCATGCTTGAGATAAAGAATGCTATGTCGAATTTATAAAAGCTTCCTCCCAAGTAATCATGTCCTTTCTTGCTCCTTATTGAGCAGCAGAATAAAGAGATTAGGTGGGAAAAATATTGTCTAGGCAAGCAAAATTTGTTTATCGTATATTAGAGGTCAACCAACAATATGCAGAAAGAAAGTAGACAGTTTTCGCCTCAATTTGATATTGTTCTTTTTTGATACTACAGTAATTCACTATAATAAAAAAAAGTATGCAAAGAGAATTTCATACTCTATCTTCTCTAACCATCTAGGTGAGAAGATTACTAACATTCCATCTTCTCTAACGTTATAACCATCTAAGTGCTCACCTTTATGTAGTCAATCCGTCATTTGTGTGTGATAGAATTGCTAAGTGGTTGAAATGTTTATCTTTACCTATGACAGAAGGGACCTTTGAAAATGCGTTGAAAAATGTTTAGAAGTGTGTGACCTTGCACAAGAAGGGGCCAAGAGGGAGATAAAATGGACTAATGGTGTTAGGAGTGACTGGCTAGAAGTCCAAAAGATTATCCAAATTGCATAAGCTGATCGAGGTTGCAAGTAGGAGTGGCCAATAGCTATTCACACGCTCTTGGAGGGTTCAATCATAGGACGGGTATAATAATAATTTTTTTTTTTTTTTTTTTTTGGGATTTTGTTCAAGGACGAATCTGGCATCTCAGTTTTAAAACTTTAAAATGGTTTTCTATTTTTGTTTTATTCTTCAATAAAATTCGAAAACCCCATGAAAACTTGACAAAAAATTTTAGGAAACTTTTGACCAAAATATTTGAAAACTAGAATTTAAAACTGCAATTTAGCGCTTGTATAGGAGAGACACAAAATTATTTTATTGAAAAAATATATGGTTGAAAATGAGTTTAAAAGAAAATAATTTTTCAAACAAAACACTAATTATTGGATTTTCTAAGACTTAAAATAATTGTTCATACAATATTTCCACATTTTCAGTTAAAAAAACGTTTTTAAGTATCGTGGTAGTTAAGTTTCTGTTTCGCGCGGGTTAGTCGCTAACAATTAAAAAAAATCAGACGATTGTGTAAGGGACAAACCTCTTGAGACAAAGTCCCAAAAATGGGTGTTCTTTTATTGGCGATGACTTTTTAATTGAAAATTAAAAACAAAGTGTCTCCAAGGGGTGCAAGCACACAAGTTACTGAAAAGAGTGTTTAAGTCTAAACTAAGGAAATTAAAATTACATGTTCTCTGTTCGAGAGTTTTTGATTCGGTCATTTTGCTCTATGTCTTTTCTCCCTTTTATACTTCATGGACGATCTCTTTGTGATCAACCGCCTAAAAACTACTTGATCGTTCTGCAACTGCTCACTTTCCTCATAATAGCCAGCTTGTCATGAAAACTGCCTTATTTAACTGCAGCCATTACTCTTCGACGTTTAACCGTTTTCGATTGAATTCCTTGAATCGTGGAACGTGAAGGGGCTGCATTACTAATTGCTTTGATAACTGCACTTCTTGATAACCACAACGCTTTATGTTTGTTAAGACTTTAGGCGACTTGAAGATTTTGGCGAGAATAGAGTAATAGCTCTGGGCAACTGCATAGCACTCCATTCGCTCAAATTCTGGGCGACTTGCAATCTTGGGCGATGACGTTACAACGTTCTTGGGCCTTCATCTTGAATTGTTTGATTGGGCTTCGTTCTTTGGGCTAACTGATTTGGGGATTCTTCAATTGGGCTTCATTCCTTGGGCCGTTCGATTTGGGCTGAATTTTTATGTGTCAACAGTTTCATTTCTTTATTCAATTTCGAATAATATAGCTTGCAAACATTTTTTAGAAATTGATTTGTGATTGTGATTTAAGTCAACAATTTTGAAGAAAGAGACGTCTGTGGCATATCAATTAACGTAGAAGAAAAAGAAAACAGATGCAGTTGCACATGCAAATGACCGAAGAGCCCAGCTACATAGATAGGGCCACAGGCGCCCGCTGAATGGGATCCTGTCCGTTTAGAAATAATTCATTAATCAATAGAAGAATTCAAAGAAAAATGCGTCTGCTATCACATCAAAATTCATTGATACCTGTGAAAACCGCGTAAATACCTGTCTCCCAAAAATTAAACTTGGCTCGTGATCGGTAGAAATTAAAATGAGATTTTTAGAGAGTTTTAATAAAAGTTAATCAAATATATGATTAAAAAATTATAGACCCTATAAAATATGTGATTGTAATTAATTGTTAAATTTAACTTAAATAAAGATATAAATTTTAATTTCCACCAAACATAAACTAGTCTCCTTTCCCATCATCTTAACATTCAAAATAGACAAAAAGATTCTTGCTGACAATCGCAGTGAGAGAGTTCGATTCCCGAAATATGGAATTGGACTCTTTATAGATATCAGTGTATAAGCAAACTCTTGTTCCCTAACCTGTTGGAGCACATCCCGCAATTTACCTCACTCACGATACTCCAGAAGCAGGGCAGTAAAGGCTCTCAAGGTTGGGGTTCAACCTTTTTTTTTTTTTTTAAATAGACAAAAAGACAAATATCCATTTATAGATAGATAGATGGAGAGACAAAATTGTCAACCTAGCCTCCTTTTACGAAGAATTTATAAAAGATTTACTTTACAAATAAATAAAAATAAAAAATAAATACTATTTGTGATCTATTGAAATGTGTGAGTTTTATCGTTTATAAATGATTTAAGAATTTTGTCAAATGATTAGCTAGTATTTTTCATTAGTATTTTCGGCTCACTTTCGTCGCTTTAGTCATTCTTGAATAATATCATATAACACCAACTTATGTTTAAAAAAAAAAATTATATATATATCACTAATTTTATTTCGTAAATTACATAAATAGTGTTACTTGTATATAATAGAGTTACATAATTTACATATAGATGATATGTTAAAAATGAAGTAAGTAAGAATTTTTTTTTTTTTTATTTACAGAAGTTATGATTCAATCATGTCTCACCACATGTATGTATATAAATAATCGAAAATGATCTCCTAAGTATATCATTTAAATGGTGAATAAATTAATAGTAAGTCCCATAAATTTAATATTTATCAATTTAATGGTGTGCTATGGTTTAACATAAGTTAAGTACCGATACTTGAAAAATCATTTTTCTATAAATCATTATGTATATGTAGTACAATCAAAATTACATTGTTATCTGAATGAATGCAAGCGCTCTATCGTAACATTGTACATTGTTTTAAGGGCTAAAAGGTGTATGTAGTGCTATGGGGTCCGACTTCATCGCCTAGATAAATACTTCAGTAGGACGATCGCACCGTCAACATGGTGCGACCATCCTATAAGGAAGGGTCATCTCAGCGGATGGCCCACCGCACACCTCGAGGTGTATGGGTCACCCGTCGACATGAAACCTCGACATTGAACGATGCGACTGTTTTACTGAAGTATTTTTCTGTCACCCATGTTAGATGTTGGCCCCACCTCACGCGCTTACCTAAGGTATTCAACAATTTTTTGTCTTCCACCAGATTTCTCGTAATCATATGACCGTTTATCATAATTAGCTGTAAACAAACACCATACGGCCCTTTTTCTATTATGTTCTGTCATTTTCTATGTTAATCATGACTAATATCATTCAGCTGTACAAAAAGTCCTTAGCAATGTATTTCAATAAATACAGTTTAAATTTTTTTTTCCTGTTTTTTGACGTCAATACAATTGACCTTACCTAGCCTCCGTTTCGCTAATTTATAAATTATTAAACTTCATTTTCAATCACATATTTCAATGAATTCATAATTATTATCCAATTATTTACTATTCATTTAAAAATAAGAGTTGAGTGTCTTAACTACCCATTGCAGACAAAGACTTTGAGTACAAGCCATGATATAGACAAGTATCATGTGATCACATTGACTGAATAATTAAATTTTGAATAATTTTCTCTTTTTTTTTTTTTTGGTATATCTAGGTATCCCAACTTACACCAGATTAAATCCTAGACCTCCAAGACCCATGCCCCTAGAACCTTAGAGGGGGTAAATCGCGAAATATGCTTCAACTGGATCACAAGTTCCCCTCATTGACTGTACACTTCTGCGCACAAGAGACCCTCCTCCACAGTGATTGCTCCATACCAAAATTTTTGGCCGCAGGTTCCCACCAGAAATCGAACTCTCCACCCTGCCGCTGGAAGCAAGCCAATGTTGATTGATCCACCAGTTGAGCGGTGCCCCGAGGGGCAATTTTGAATAATTCTTGGTGTATATTATGGGGGGCGCCATGTGTGCATTATGGACACCATGTCCATAATGTACCCATAGTAAATCCCTTAAAATTTCCACACTCCATTGCCTAAATTGGTAGCCTTTAAGATGTTGTCGTTACTCAGTATTCAATGTGATAGAGTTTTGCTTGGATTGAATTAGATCGTGATATGGATGAAGAGATATTTTTTTCTCCCTTATTTTTTAAGTGATCGAATCTATCTTCTTTTTTGTACAATGAAAATGAGAAAGGTTAATGGTCCACAAAACCAAGAGAACGTAAATAATTATTCATGACAGCATGCTTTTTGTTAAAGGTTGAACCCCAACCTTAAGGGCCCCGACCGATCCTTCCCTGGGTCATCGTGGAGGAGGTAAATCGCAGGATGTGCCTCCTAGGAGTCAGGGTGGAGAGCACATGGATAGGTCAATGCTGTTAACCTATATGGTAACTCCCGCTTGCAACAAAGCCAATTCCACCTTGCGGGGAATCGAACTCTGCACACTGCCGCGCTGAACCCTATCCGCCCTCCCCTTTGCCACTGGGAGATATGCCCTGGGGGCAGCATGCTTTTTGTTCGTTCTATGGAAGGAGACTTGGGACAACTGAGTTTTTGCGAAGTCAAAATCTATTTTCGAAATTAAGAAGTTTTTTTTGAAAATGTTTGAATACTCTTTTGAAAATGCTTTGTATGACTAGAAAAGTTTTTAGAGAAAATTAACTTATACAAGAAGCAGAAATAAAGTAGAAATCCTACCAAAAGGATTCTTGCAGATTTGACTATACTATGCCACTGTTTGGTTTTGATGAAAATAAGATTTTTAGTAAATTTAGATAAATGTTGATGAAATGTGTAATTGAAAAATTAAAAGGAACGATATAATGCATGATTAAAATTAATTGTTATCTTTGACTTATATTTTAATTTTAAAATTAACTTATACAAGAAGCAGAAATAAAGTAGAAATCCTACCAAAAGGATTCTTGCAGATTTGACTATACTATGCCACTGTTTGGTTTTGATGAAAATAAGATTTTTAGTAAATTTAGATAAATGTTGATGAAATGTGTAATTGAAAAATTAAAAGGAACGATATAATGCATGATTAAAATTAATTGTTATCTTTGACTTATATTTTAATTTTAATTTTTATCAAAACCAACAGAATTGATCTCCTAAATGTCGATTCTTAGTTTATACTAAGATCTACTTGATGTAGCACATTACAATATGTGGTGTAATCAATTTTGTAACCAATCATTATTTCACACCACCTATTATAGTATACCACGTAGGTACGTAGGAGATCAATCCTGCTTAAATCAAATTGGGGCTAAATAATCAACTTAATTATTATGGTGGTGGTCGTATATCTTAATTATTATTATTGTCCAAACCTAGGACTGACATAAATAATTAAATCAAACATATGTATATAAGACAAAAACCTTTCTTTTTTATTGCGTTATTAAAATTCGATATGGGTTTTGCAATTGATAGCCAATCATTTGCTTCAAGGGGCTGTCCATCCAGTTGTAATCATGTTTTAAACAATGCCGTTTACGGTTTACTCGTCCAAGTAGTTCCGTATAAATCATTTAACCCCTGTTTGATTAAAATTAAAATCAAATTCTTTAATACATTTTAATAAAAATTGATGATACGTGTTGTTAAAAAGTTATAAATTCTATGAAATATTTGGTTGAAATTAATCGTTGACTTTAAATTTAATTGAAATCTGAATTTTTAATCCTTGCCAACAAATTAAAATATTTCTTCAAATTATTCCTAGCTGGATTAATTTCAAACGTATTGAATTAGTCGTGGTGCATATCACATGAAGAATCTATCAGACCGTCACTCTAGAATTAAAGATTTGCAATTTTAGTACAACAAAAGGTATTATTAAAATCATGTCATAACGTGAACTGAATCTGGCCAACATTTGAATATTTGATCCTTTGTTTCTTTCATTGTTTCACCAAATTATGCAAATAATCATGCCAAGCCAACTGGTATTAATTGATAGATCGATATTATAAGATAAGGTCAAGAACCCTATTCCCACCTGTGGGACCCATTTGCCAGAAGGGCAAGAAAACACAATGTTCACTACATGACCTTCAATCCTCATTCTAAACTACATAAACTCACTCCCCTCTTCCTCCATTGCCTAAGGGACCACTCTTCTTTCGTTCAGAAAAATACATTTTGCTAACAATGACTCGACCGCAACAACGATACCGGGGCGTTCGGCAGAGGCATTGGGGCTCTTGGGTGTCCGAAATTCGCCACCCTTTATTGTAAGTATTTAGTATATTATCATATTTCGCGAGTTTTTCCCCACAAGTGTGGTACCAAAACTGAAGTAACTTTGTTTGGGTGTGGTGCAGGAAGACTAGACTTTGGCTAGGCACGTTTGAGACAGCAGAAGATGCAGCAAGAGCCTATGACGAAGCAGCCAGGCTAATGTGTGGTCCGAGGGCTAAAATGAACTTCCCTTATGATCCCAATGTGTCACATTCATACTCCTCCAAGCTTCTTTCAGCCACATTAAAAGCAAAATTGCACAAATGCTACATGGCTTCACTTCAAATCACAAAGCAATCAATGCAACACCCTCAAAGAGTTCCTCCGGCCATCGGCAATGCTAACGAAACCAGGTTTTGGTCACCGGAAAATAAGCCGACTGAGTCGACAACTCCACATGAAGAGGCGAAGAAGGAAGTACAAGTACTGGACAGCTCATGCACACAACAGTTGATCGAGCCACTTGAAGAAGACCATATTGAACAAATGATTGAAGAGCTTCTTGATAATGGACCCGTTGAGCTCTGCACTGTTGTGCCATCCCAGGATATGCAAACTAGTTCTGGCCTATTTGTACAAAACGGTGGGATTAAAAATATTTGTTTCCCGAACTGTAGCTAAAAATAAGATTTTTAGTAGATTTTGGTAAAAAATGATGAAATATGTGATTGAAAAATTGATAAAAATTGTGAATCTCGTTAAATATGTATGCTTAAAATTAATTGTTTAATTTTACTTAAAATTTTATCAATTTCAAAACAAGGGCCTTAGTTTAATGTGGCTTAATTAAGTTGCAGCCCTATTATTTTTATTCCATTTTCTCTCTCACTCCAAGAATTGTTCCTATTGTCTGAGTTGGTAATTTTTTTTTATACTAAAAATTTATTTATTTGTATTAGGATTTAGGTCTTTTCTCTGTGATGCGGAAGATGGCAATTTGACATGGCATCAACATATTTAGTTACGAAAAAAAGGAAACAGAATTTAATGGAATTATCAGATTCAAACATAAAGTAAAATTTAACATTATTTACCCTCTTTGCAAATTCTTCCTCAATTATAGTGGTTTGACTAGACGGTCGCCCCGACCGCCAATCACGGATTCATGATGTACAGACACAAGTATTAATTATTAAGCTAATTAATGTCATCTTAATATTAATGGACTTTTTCTCTGTAACACACCCATTTATGTTTTCGAATGATACTCTCAAGTTTCGTATCAATAGAATTTATTGGAAGTCGCAAACATGTAATTTGTCTTATTATGCAAAACTTCAAACCAAGAAATAGTAAAATCACAGAGTACTTTCAAAATCATGCATATCATACAGTTCCTTGTAGGGATGGCAGTGGGGCAGTTTCGGGGCGGGGATACAGTTCCTTGTAGGGATGGCATTTTTTTTTTTTAAAATTTCAAATCATATTATTATTAAAGAATAAAATATAAAGTAAACACTTGAAATAAACAATGTTAAAAATTAAACAATTTCAAATAAAATTATGTTTTGACTAAATTTTATTTCTTTTGTAATTAATTAAAATTTTACATTTGTATTTTATTATCTAATAATAATATAACTTGAAATTAAAAAACAAAAAAATTTACTGGGCGGGCTCGGGGCAGGGCACCCCCACCCCGCCCCGCCAACCCATCGGGGCGGGTTTTTTTGCCATCACTAGTTCCTTGCACTCAATCAATGATACTGAGGAAATTGAAAGGCTCAAGACTCGGACTCAATTTTACCCTTCTGTTTGGCCACTTAGAACCTTAACCCTTGATCCTAACAACCGTGCTAGGCTTACACAGGTCTCTGTAAAGCCACACACATACGAGTCCACGTAAAAAAAAATTTAATACATGTGGGGTCCCTGTACAATGAGAGGCCCTATAAAACACCTATAAACTATTGCTATGTACACTGGACATTATTCTGATCCTAAAGCATTCCGTTATTGACTAAAGGAAGTAACGTGGAATCATGTTATTACTCTCTTTCATAACCATTTGAGACTTATTTTTGGCTAAGAATGCATTTTAAATTAATAAATTGATGGAGAATGTGTGATTAAAAAATAAGGAAAATATTTGAATTTTAAAAATAATGAGAATCAAACAAGAGCTTGTAAAGATTTCGCAAAGAAAATAGAAAAATTGACGGAACGCATTTTCAACAATGGATTCGGATTGTTGGGCCAGCCAATAATGAGCAGTATTAAAGGAAGTGTTCGACTACAAGTTTACAACCTTTCTTCAACTTCCTTGGATTGGACGAGAAAGTAAATGCTTTTTGAATTTGGGTAGCGACTTTTGGAAACTGTTTCTGCTTCTCTTTCTTTATGGCTATGGGATTGCTGCTGCAAAAGTCAAGGGATGATACATTGATTTTCTTTGCCCCCACCCCCACCCCCACCCACACTCTTATTCTTTGTTCTCCTCTTTCGTGACCGGTAACGTAAATTTGACGAGTTCGACCAGACATGATTAAAGAAAAAATGTACTACCACAAGTCAATGTGATACAACATAAGTAAATGCTAAATAGAAAAGGCAAATACAAATTACAATCGAGGCATTTGATTTCTGTTGAAGATAATTTTGATTCAATTAAATTGTCCCTTGACATTTGACAACCAAGAGAATTCTACTTTTTAGCTTTATATGCAAAAAGAACCAACTGTTCTAATTGTTATGATTAATGTTACCTGTAAATTGCAAATTGATTCTAGTTTTTACTTTGTCATATTTTTAGGAATTATAGCTCAATTTTTATTTATTGCACAACATTTTAATTACACGTAATGTCCTCCCCTTTTCATTATAATGTTTATGTTCCTAATTTTTTTTTCATACAAATTTTATCTTTAACCTTTTATTAATTAGTATATCTCATCCTTGATGATAGTTCTATCAAAATACTTTATTTGCAGAATTGAAACGAGGGAAAAATATTGTATCACGCTTTTGCATTTTTTATTAACATAATGGATAAACAAGAAATTTTATGCACTCCCAACATACCTTTGGATGAAATTTTTTAGCATAGATGAGATGTTAAAATTAATGGAAGGTCGAAGATAAGAATATACTGAAAAAAAGTTAGAAAATAAGGGCTACCATGAGAAAAGATTGAAGGCCTTTAAGAGCAAATGAAATGTGGATTAACTAATAAAAACTATGGTATGAATTATAATTACGTTACTTTTAGATATAAGTTTACTGTCATTATTTATTTGAATTATGTGACCTTTCAAATTTCACCTCGCCAAAGGTGGACCAATTACTTTATCCCAGTCCATGTGTAGGGTCCTTTCTGAATAAATTAACTTTCTTTTTTCTTTTGCTTTTTTCTCTTTTGAAAGAACGGGTGAATATTTTTCTCTTAATTTTTAGACTAGGTCTTGGAATGTCTCACAATAAGTTAATGTGCATTTTAAATGTTAACATTCACATTCTAAGTTGAATTTAAATTTGGTAGAAACTAAACTAGATGGTATTGAAAAGCAAATAACATGTTAATCGAGTATAGTTGATTACGCAAAATGCTAAGAAAAGATCGAAATTGGAAGAATTTCGGCATTTTATAAAACTATACAATAACCAATCAAATCTAATTTTAGCTTTTAAGATACGGTTGGTGCATCAAATTAGACTCTATATGAAATTTAGAATCAATTTGTAACAAATGTCATCAATAACGTGTATATGATATTATAGTGGAAGAGTCCCCCGAGGCATAACTCAACGGTGTAAAAGATATGAATAAGGTAATTTAAGCCTTATTGGCAGTCGCAATGTGAGAGTTCGATTCCTGAAATATGGAATTGAACTATTTGTGAACACCACTATACGAACAAGCCCTTATTCCCTGATATGTTGGGGTACATCCCACGATTTACTTCTCTCACGATACTCTAGGAGTGGGGCGGGGCGGTGGAGGCCCTCAAGGTTGAAGTTCAACCTTTTTATTATAGTGGAGTAAGGTAGAAACTTATTATTATTATTATTATTATTATTATTTAGTACATAATTTCTTATTCTGCCTAAATTCATATTCTACTTCCTTTCTATGTTTTATGTTTGTAGAGCAAATGACTATGAATAAAAAATGAGAAAGTAGTATCCATATGAACACCACGGACCTACTAGATCAAATAAAATATTACTAAATTAAGTAATTGGCCCAAAACCAAGTGGGCTCAAGAGACCGATAAGTTCTGTTTAGAGCCTCATTTTTCCATGGAAAAATGGTATTTTTCCTCCAATTTTGATATAGTTGATTGGATTAAAGTAATCGGCTGAATGACTGATTAATTTAATTCTAAGTAATCAAATATGCTAAATCATGTTATGATTTTATCAAATTTGAGTATTTCAAAAAGATGCACAACTTTCGAATAATTTCCTACTTCTGCGAAATTTTGTACCAAAGGGAAGCAAACGTGAACAAAATGAACGAGTATATAAATAATTTTGGACTAATAAATACTAAATTAAAAAAAGAAAAAAACTATTCATTCGTAGAATTTCAATTTTAGCTCTATTGAAGATTTAGGCACTGTAGGAAGGGTACAAAATTTCAAAACCCTCAACCTACCTTGTTCTTGCTTTTACGCCACTAGCTTTTCTCTCCATTTTTAGTCCTATTTATACGTACACAACATTATTTGAGCGTTGATAAATAAGTTGCATAATTGGACAGTAATTTTAGTAACTTGTGATTAACTTTATATTCACATATTTTCTACAATTCATAACTTATAATCACTTCCCAAAGAAAAAGAAAAAATAAAAAAAAAGATGCACAGATGCATAGGAAAATGAAAGAATCAAAAAAAATATTTCTCGAGAATTGATGAAAAATAACTTTTGTTTTACTTTCTTATTTTCTTGAAGAAAATCAAGAATCAATCTTAAGTTGAGATCAACTGTTTTTGGTTTTTTTTCTTCGGAAGATTTGCATATTACACCTTTAAGCTTCCAAAAAAAGTTGAGACATATCCCCAACCAAATTTATTGGTATCATTCATCCTCAACCTTCCAATTAATTACCATTGTTCGTCCATGTGGACAAATTCCGTCTATGTTCTTCTATGTCCTTCGTTGTGTGGCTCATGTACACTTCTCCTTCTTTGGTCAGATCTTCCAATATTTTCACAATTACTACAGTTCACTACGCCCTTTCCTAGAAAGTAAAGGGGCTTGATTTCTTTTATCAAAATTAAGTGTTTAAAAGGAGAAAGGGAAAAGAGTTTGTCCACTAAAGCCTTCCCTAGGGATAGGAATGGAGAGGCTCGGGGAAGAACATTGCCTTCCCCACCTCGTTGGAAATTTCTTGGAGTTGGAGCAGGGCGAAGATTAAAGCATCATTTACCATCCCGTTTTACTAATTAATCTTTCTTTAATGTGATTTAAATTAAAAAATATAAAATATAAGTAAAATAAAAAGATTCGGGGCGAGCTCGAAAAAATCCAGATGGGACTATGTTCCCCTACCTCGTTTACTATATGGGACAGGACAGGACAGGACAAGAATAGAGAATTTTGCCTTTCCTAACTTTCCCTCCCTTTATGTCCATTGTTTATTTAGAGCCTGTTTGGGAGTGAATTTGAAAATTGATTTTTTAACCGTTAGGAGAAAAGTGGGGTCCACGCGTGAGAGAAGAAATCAAATATGACAGCTGGAATAGTGAAATAACGTTCAAAAAATCAAGTTTTTGGATAAAAAATCACTCCCAAACAGGTCGTTACTATTATCGTGACATCCATTTCCTGGCAATATACTTATTTTACAAAGAAAATGGTAAAGTTAGCAGGAACCCAAAAAAAAAAAAAAA
>NC_036255.1:6022092-6033075 GCF_002742605.1 Olea europaea var. sylvestris | reverse complement strand
GTGTTAGTAGGCGAGACTAGGCACTCGTGCTTGCCATACTTCCTCACCTATTTGTGTCCCTACAAATCATGTAACCTACTTTTACTCAAAGTTATAAAATATTCACTCCATACTACGTTTTGGACCATAATTTGAGTAACAACTTTGGATGACCAAAGTAACACAAGTGTACGTTCACATTAACTTAGAATCCACTTGACAAGATTTTTGCTTCTTTAAACTCTCTCTAAAAACTCTTCTAACTAGACAAAGTACTTTTAAAAAATTATTCAGATTCAAAAACTTCTTAATTTCAAAAACAAAATTTAACTTTTTAAAAGTCGTGTCGAACATACCCTCAAAACCCATCCAAACTATCATAAATCTAATGTTGCATGATAATTACATGGTTGGCATCAGAAGAAGCCAACATATATCAATTTTTAGCATGCATTATAAAAATTGACATATATATATATAATTAGCTGTAGTTGGAGGGCAGTCGAATCTCTGCACATGGTGGGTCACTCCTATTTTAGACGTTTGTTTGTTTAAGGCATCATTGCATCACCCATTTCCTATTTCTCTTTTATGCCCATCGTAGACAACGGCAAACTTGTTTACTTTATCGAATTCGCTCAACTGTCTCGATCGATACAATTGAGAAAATTTAAAATGGATAATATAACAATTCATATTATTGCTCTTCCTTAATACTGTCTAATCTTGATTGATTCGAGAAATTATAATGTATCGGACAGTACTTTTTAGTCTGTAAAAGTATTTTAAAGGAAAGTAGATAAAGACGATCGTGTCAAAGCATTGAAATGAAATGTAGAATGTGGTTTTAATTTCTATGGTGTGACCTCGTATGGCAACCAAATTAATTTGGGGACAACTTCATTAAATGCTTATTTGACCATAAATAGTGTCCCAACCCAATTAACGGTTCGATTGGATTATTTATTTTCAATACCTACTAATTTGAGTACGGATGGAGTTTGTCATTGCTCCATATCCTAACATATTAATGTAAAAAAAAAAGGCTGGAGTAGTTACATACTTTTAAAGATTTATTTATAATTACTTGTAATATTCTTAATTTAGGTAATTATTTGCAACCTTCTAAACTTGTTGGCGAGGAAAGACCTACCTTACAAAATTGACTGAGAATTGGTGTGGTAGTTTATATGCACTACAGTCAACTATGTCAACTCACTTCTTCTATTGGTACGTTCGTATTGGTGTCACATCAACCGTCTATAAATTTAGCCATAGTTTGATTAAACTAGAAACGATTAATAAAAAATTAAGTTAAAGTGAATAATTAATTTTAATTATATACTTTATGGGATCATAATTTTTATTTACTTTTCCATTGCACATTTAGGTATTTTTTTATTATCAAAATTTACTAAAAATTTAATCTTTAACTAAATCAAACATAGACATAATTGTTAGTTTGCAATCTTATTTCTCCTTCCGTATGGTACATCCATAAAAGCTTTCCAAATACACAATTAATTAAAATATATAATAAAAAATATTTTATTAATTAAATATATTAATGTCATTTATGATCACAATTACTTACTAGTTATAATCCGAACATGTCACAACCACAAATTTCATAAATCATAACTTATTAATCGATCACAAGTTATCAAATCAATTGATCATCATTATTTTTCTCTCACAAATTACAAATTTTATAGGCGACAACTATTTATCGATCACAAATTATCAAACTAATAGATCATTTTCTCTATTACAAATTTTAAAAGTTATAATTTATCTATCAATCACAAATCATCAAATTAATACGCAAATTATTATTTCTCAATCACAAATTTGATAAGTCGCGGCTTATTTAACGGTTACAAATTATCAAATTAATTGTTACGAACCTTTTCTTGTCATAAATTAACAAATTAATTGATCACAACTTGTTAAGCGATCACAAATTACAATTAATTGGTCATAATCACTCGTTTAACTAGTTACAAATTTCTACTCGTCTTCCCCATCCCACTCTACCTCGTCATCTCCACTCCGCACGATCGAGGATGCTCCACCGTCATCCCAACATCGCCACTGTTTGTATAACCCATTGCACCAAAACAAACACTACTGCATCATTCCACACACCGTAGCACACATAGATCACAAACCACCGCACACTGTCATACGCACAAATCACCATCGCCATCGCCAGCACCATCACTACCACCACCCCACCCCTAAAGCTCTGGGGCGACATCATCATCATAGCTCATAGTAACAGGTGCCACGCATTATCGCCGTTGCTACAGCAACTCTCTCCACCGTATGTAGTGTCCACGGGGAGAGAGAGAGAGAGACTAGGGTTTGAGATTGAAAATCGGGTGTATGTGTGTATAAATTAATTTAATTTTATAACATTTTAGACATTTAAAATTTGAATTATTGCCTGAATAAAAACTTTTAAACCTTAATTTTTAATTGAAAAGTTAAAAACATGTGTAAGTGTAATTTCCGCATAATTTATATGGGTGAACAATATTCCGATCCAGTCTACATATAAATTTCATGTGTAGTGACTTAATAAAATATTAAATCTAGAATTGAACTAAATTTTGATTAGAAGAATATGATTTTCAATTTTAAGATCTAAAATTAGACAAATAGTGATATGTAGCATAATTCGTCTACGTGACAACACAATGATGCCCCTAAATGCGAGAATTTATTTATGTGATCCAACCTAATTTTCCAACTCTGTTCCTGAAAGTAATTATCTATCTGAATGACTGAATCCCACCAATCCATTTAACCTTTAAAATTCAATTGTTTTTAAACTCAATTTTAATCTAATTTTTCAAATAAAATAATTATACATGTGAAATTATAAAATTATTATTTTTAAATACTTTTTAACCATACATTTTTTAAAATCACTTTTCACAAATTTATTATCAAAAAATTCACATTATACGCCATTAATTCTAGTTCGACCCAGGTGGTTCTAAAAAGTGAGGAAAAAGAAAAAAAGAAAAAGAAAAAAAAAGGGTCCTTCCCTCCTTCCATAGAAATTTAATCGCAATGTGATGGGTTCGATTTTTGAGATATGGAATTAGACTCTTTTTGAGCACCAGTGTACAGGCAAGCTCTTGTTTCTTGGTCTGTTGGGGTACATTCAACGATTTACTTTCCTCACGATGCTTCAGGGGCAAGGTCGTAGGGACCTTCAAAGTTGCGGTTCAACGTTTTTTTTTTTTTTTTTTTTTTTTTTAAATTAACCGGTTGGTTGCCGTACATATTTGATAAGTAAAAATGAATTTTATTTTAAATGGCGGTGTGGATATACCATTTTCACATTGGCATAAAATCAAACCCGCGGAATCCAATGTTAGACTTCCCTCTTCCCTGCCAGTCTTACTCCTCCATAAAACCCCAATTTTTTTCTTCATTCCATTCATTCCGTCCCCAAATCCCTATCCAAATTTATTCATATGGTAGTCTATTAAGCATTTTTTTTTAAAACCCAAAATGTCAAAATCCCCAATCCCTTCTTGTTTTCGTCCGGCAACCACCAAAACTATAACCCACCACCGCTCCACCACGGCGGCGCCGCCTCCCACCCACAATCCTAATCTGACAACCTGTCTTTACAACACTGGTTTAGGCCTATTTGCCCTGACCTGGTCACGGAACCTCTTTAGCCGCTCCCTGCACCTCCACTTCCTCCTTGACAACTGTTCCTCCGATAATGACAAAGATTTCTCTTTTCCTTCCTTATCCACTTCTTCTTCCTTTCACCTCCTTATCAAGCCCTTTATTTTCTGGAGGAAACAAGGCTCTAAAAGGCTTGATATAAACACCAAATCAGTTAAAAATGCTTACGTCTTTTGGGATCTTTCTAGAGCCAAATACGGAGCTGGACCCGAGCCCCAGACCGGATTCTACATCGCCATTGTTGTAGATGGTGAAATGATCCTACTAGTTGGCGATTCTGCTAGAGAAGCCTATGCTAAAACCAAAGCAAGAAATCCTAAAAGAAACCAGAAAATGGTGGTAAGAAGAGAACATGTGTATGGCAACAAGCTTTACGCTACGAAAGCCAATTTCGGTGGCAAAGAGAGGAATATCTCGGTCGACTGTAGAATCGGTAACGACTCTAGGTTATATATTTCAGTCGATAACAAAAGGGTTCTGCAGATCAAGCATTTGAAATGGAAGTTCAGAGGCAATGAGAGAATTGAAGTTGAGGGAGTGAATGTACTGGTTTCATGGGATGTATACAACTGGTTGTTTGAAGAAGATCGAGAACATGGCTATGCATTATTCACATTCAGATTTGAAGATGATGAAGATTTCAACAACAATAATATGGGGAATGTGATTTGGTCCCAACAGTCGTTTGGATTTGGATTTGAAACCAAGAAAATGAAGAAGGGTTTGTTGAGATCGGCTGGGAGTTCATCATCTTCGTCATTGTCATCAGTTTCTTCAAGTTGCAGCTCTGTTATGGAATGGGCAAGTAAGGAAGAGAATGAATTGAAGGTTCCCTCTGGATTTTCTTTGCTGATTTATGCTTGGAAAAGCTGAAGATTTTTTTCTTTATTTTTCATTTTTCACTAACCCATTTGTTCATGAACATAATGAAATCAATAAAAAAGATTTATCAGAATTTCAAGAACTGATAGCTTATATAGATCTAACATACATGTGTTGATTCACTTTCCCTGTTTGTTTCTGGCTTTCTGCAGTGTACCAAAGTTGTAACAGTAAACCGATTGATGAAGAAAAAATTGTCATTTTTAATTAGTTTAATTGATTTACAATAGCATTTATTTCCAGGTTTGAGTTTGAATTTCTCCAACATTGTCTTGTTAATGGACTGCACAAACGTGCATTGAACATCAATGTCTCTTTATCGTACACAACTATTTATGTAAAAATAGCATCTTCTCTTGTAATAAATTTTCTCCACCCGTTGGAATTTAAGGTGCCGCTAAATGGATGGATACTATCAACATTCACGAATGATCAATATCGTACGGTAGAATCGAAAAAAAAAAATTGCTGCTATGTTGATGGACTCGAAACATCCGCCATGGAAACGATCCAGTTGCAAAAACGTTATATTGAATTAATAAAGGGAAAAGTAATTTTCTGAAATTAATAAAAAATAATAAAATGTGAAGATTTCTGTTTTTTCATGGCATTTTTTTCCAAATTCATAATGTGTGCATGCTTCTTTTTTGCCTGCTGGGTTGCATTGAGGCTGGCAATGAGTTGTTTGATTATGATTGGAATAGTGACAGTATTAACTAATTAATTAATTAATTAATTTGTTTGTGTGGAGATTCCAAAGTTTGGAAACAATAATACAATTTGGGCATGTGAATGGTGATTGGTGGGTCTTCTTTGGTTGATTTCTGTCTCTATTTTGACTTTTCTTTTTCCAAATTATTGTTGCTTTACAACAAATTAAGGACACACTTATTAGAAACTCATAATTCTTTGCTAGGCACCTTACTTTTATCTTTTGTCGTTAACAACTAAGAAAAACACGTAAATATTTATTCGTTATCTTGTATGGTCATACATCATAAATATATGAACAAAATAATTTGATTTATTGTTTAATCGACACGTATTTGTACATAAATGGATTTGGTGAGAGTTAAGCATTTCGTGAAATTTACGATTCATTGGGACCTTAGTTTCTAAAACATATTAATAACATTTGGAAAAGTAAGAAGCATAGGACAAGAAATCTAACTTATTAGTTAAACTAACTCAGAGCATTTGGTCAAATGCGTGCTTTGTAATTTGTAAGTGAAAACAAAATGTTGATTATGTTAATGTTAGTTCCATTTATATTAACTTGTGATGTACGTGACGTGTCCATTATTGGATTGTGACCATTGAGAAAAAATTGAATTTTTTAATCAGTCCTTAAACTTGACGCTCAATTCATGTCATCGTGCTGGAAACCAAATTCAACATTGAAATTATTATTATTATTATTATTTACTTTTCAAATTTGTATATAAAATAGGTCTAAGAGGACCCCAAAAAATTGATGCAAATCACAAGAAACATTGCACATGGGTTGTTGATTACCTGACCTAGACCATGCAAGAGCAAATGGCATGATTATTTGAAGTCTTTTTCCCATCATTTCAACTCTTTTGTTATATCTTGTGTTGACCTTTGATGTTTTATTTCAATTTTTTTTCGCTTCACTTTTAATGCGATTCTATTCAAGTTTTCGATCTACAACAACAATAAATGATTGAAGAAGTGTCAAATTACTTTTGTTAGTGTTATTTCAATACTGAAATATAGAAGACTCGAGGTACAAGTAATGTGTGAATTTTACCAAGATTTTGTGATTAAGATACTTTAACTTGTATGATGATTTAAAATCACAGATATCAAATTGTATCCACAACATTTATTCGATTTAACCGAATATCTTTAGTTGCGTAAAAACAGGTCGAACCAATTCATCCAAAAGAAATAGACTTTGACACACTCATTTCTTTTTCGGTGTTCTGAACAATGTCTAATTTTTCACATGAATTGACTGAACTTTCATAATAGACCAAATCAAACAAGGGTGTAGTCGCACCCACCTCTAATGCCAAAGTCTTAAGTGAGGTCAATTTGTGTTTCTAAGAATGAAAGAGTGATTGGACAGATCAAATATTCAAGTTTTGAATCTCATTTTGAATCAAGTTTGAAGACTGCCGTGTCTGACTCGGCGGCTTTGGATGATCACTTATAATTAACTTGATCCCTTTTAACTGTATTTCAATATTGGATAGACATCATAATAATAAATTTAAAAAAAGCACATGCCTCCATCTGCTGCATTCAAACCAGAGATATCAAATAGCAGAAATTTACAGTGCTTGTTCCAAACTAACTCACGAATTGGCTCTCCAATGATTTTTTCAAAAAAAAGAAAAAAAGAAAAAAAGAAGAAGCTGCGTGTGTTGGGGGAGGGGGGGGTACCAAAGTGTCTTTGGCCAACCAAATGGATGCAATATTTTGCATGACAAGCCAATATCAGTAAAGAATACAAAAAGAATTTGTTACAGCATAACATGGCAAGGCATGTACAAAAAATGTAACTAGCAAAAGATCGCGCGTAAGGCTCCACCAGTACAGTCGCAATGTTTTCCTATTTTGTCCACCAGTAAATTAATATGAGAAACGTGCAAACAGCAGCAAGCAAGGAAAGGATGATGGTATCCATGGACTTTTTCTTCTTTATTGCCGAGAGAATGTGATTCACCTGCAACATTGAATCAATTACAATTTGACAGATTCATCAGCAAGTAAAACTATCGTCTCCATTTTCATCATATATGGCTCTAACAAGCAACATAGATAAATAATTCATTTAGTTGTGTGTCGATTCAAATGACAGTATGATTCTCTTCGAAGAAATTAATTTGAAGGTCCCATATCCACACGTTCTTTATGTCAAATTATACTTCAATTAACTGAAGGCTCTATAAAAAGTATTCTCATGCCTTCAAAAACTACCTCAATCAAAACGGTAAAAAGTAAAAACCTTTCTTCACCCCTCTAAACACCCACAATGTAAGATGGAAGAAAACAAAGAAAATCAGCAGTATGAAAAATTAATTTCCTTACAGTTGGAAGCCGACTGCTGACATTACTAAGCTTTGAGTTAATGCCCCCAAATGTCGAACGTTGAAACACGAGTGATTTCAAGGTCTCTTGGGCTTGTGAGATCACAGAGTCCACCTGCAGTAACTAGGAATCAGTTACCAGAGATAAACATGAACGCAAAGTAAAAAGATACATATCGAGAATTATAAACGGTTACATAAACAGCAATTCCTCAGGATAACTACCTAGCCCAAGTTTGTCTACAGCATCCTCCAAACAAACAATGACACGAGGAATGAATATATCATCCGCAAAGACATTTAAAATTTGATGTTGAATCTAATAGTTTTTATAAGAAATCCTATTTTCACCAGCATCTTGTCATCCTTCATACAATTTTCTCACTCCTCAAACCACCAAAAATACAGGCATAAAGATCCCTTCCTCTATGAGGCTACCTACAAGATTTAAGTCAACACAACCACCAGTCCACATTGAGAAGTGATTGCAAGATGGCATGACCAAAATGTGAGGCGATCCTTATGTATGGAAACTTGTACGTGAAGTAGCTTGATTTTGCATGTCATACCTTCCCTATGAATCTATGGTTTGCTGGTCAACTATTGTCATACAGGAGGATGAAATTATCTTAATTCTGAAAACAAGTTGATGCTTACTTTAATTAATTGGCAATAGTTGTCTCGAACTTTTCCAAGACAGCAATAACAAATTATATTAAGAATAAAACATACTGAAATACCTAACATGGATAGGTCCAGCAAACCAAATTAATCCACACAAAACACAAGTCAATATAAGAGTTTTAGAGGCAATGACTTCGCATGAAGGTAAAGAAAACAAAACAAACTCATTATTCATCCTGCTCCACCAGTGGAGATCCAATTTAGCCCCCATTTGGCCCCCATTTTTGGTAAATGAAAATGGGTGGAATAGTATTTTTTTTGAAAAATGAGTAGTTGAAAAAAAAAGAGGAAAAGTTTTCGATTTACGTGTAATATTATTTTATGGAAGATTGTGTGGTTGAAAATAGGAGAAAGAAAAATGAAATGTAATAGGGGCCAAACGGGAGCTTAGTGTCTTAATATTTTCACAACTGCCACAAACATGCCGATATGGCAACAAAAAATAAAACTGTCAAACAAGACAAAAGTTCTAAGTTCAATGGAGTGGTCACAAATTTATGAATATCACCATGCATCGAACATGTATAGCCTCTATTGTATATTTTGTAGCTAGCCCAGTAGTTTGTCGTTAAATTTGTAAGGCAACAGAGAGATGCTTGGCCACCATATTCACTAAGTCATGCATACATACAAACAAAACTGAAATTTGTTTAATCTGAAAGATGTAGTAATTCAACTTTACCAGTTCATAATCTTTCCTTAAAATGCCAGATTAGTCTCAATTACCTGTCCTGTACTTCTATTGAGGGTAGCCCGCTCTTTGAGGAGAGCTTGGTCATATGAACCACCACCATCTTCCAGGTCTAATCTTGTCCGATCAAACTCCCTAAAATCCTCGAGTAAAGAAGCATGCTCTTTCTTTGCTCTTTGACTAGAGCGAAGCCGATTAAATTCCTACAAACCAAATGATATATTCAATCAACATCAGCCATATCTTCTTAATTTAAAATAAATCCAAAAGAATCATGCAATCAGATCATAGTTGTATTTGACACCACATCTGTCTTTCTTTCTTCATGTTTCCAGTTTTGCACCATATGGTTTAATACACAAGTCACGTGGTTACAAATAGTCTGCCATGGAACTGATTTCAGTGGAGGCATAATTTAACTACAAAGATTTTTTCCCCAACAAAACAGTGACACAATAATATTAAAGCTGTTATAGCCTTTTGCAATTGTTCCCTGCAAATTTTTATATTTAAACGATGTCTAATGACCTCATTTTAGATTTTAACGATAAAATCTTTTTCAATTTTACCAAACTAGCTACCTAACAAAACAGAGCGAATTCACTTTAATTTACATTAATTTCATAAATATACTTAAATTAAGAAAACACAACTCCACAAGTCTCGTGCTGCAATCCTAATAAAACATTTTATACAAATAAATTTAATAATCTACATGAATTAAACTATTTCAAATGAGATAAAAAAATAAACACGCTAAATCTAACAATAAAAATTGAAATTAAGAACTCTAAAATAATAAAAAAAGGTATATGGCGGATTGTACATGGGGGTATAAGGGGGACAGTACGTGGGGTTTGATACTGGGTTGGGGTTGGGGATGTTGGCCACTAATTAGGAATTGAAATGTGGGAGAGTAGGTGAAACCATGGTTTAAAAAGGCTAAACTAAGGAGGGCCTCAATTTGAGGCGCTCAAAAATTGTCTTGGGTGCGAACATTTAGTTTGGTTAATGAGGCTTATACTTGTATTCATCAAGGTGTAATCCTCAATGCGCACGGCTCAAACAATGACAGGCATGCGATCTTCTTTATTCAGCTTGGTGGAGCCATTTTCATTAAAACCTAACAAACTTCGTTGGCTTACCATCTTTGGAAACCTACTTAATTTCTTTGATTATTTATTAATCAACCATAAATAAAAAATAAAATTAAGAGTAGTGTTATCTAGCATCAGTGGCGTTGAGTACGAATTTAGGCGGAATTAAATGATAATTTCAATTAAATGGGCCCCATAGCTTTAACATTTCATTAGACATATCATTTAATGTCAAGTGTTTGCATTCTATTGCTCAACAATAGCATTATTCTAAATCATAAATCCAAACACGTAAATTATAAGACCTGCTTTTGTTTCTTCTCTTTATCTTTATCTTTTTTTTTTTTTTTTTTTCCTTCTTCTTCTTCTTCTTCTTTCTAGTCCACTTTTCTGTTCCCTTTCTTCATTTTTACTTATTGTTAGATGGAAAACATGCATGAACCCGAGATAAATACATGCATGCACTAATTAGATGAACAACTTTTTGGTAAGTCTTTCAGTAGATTAGGTTAATTAACTTGTGATAGCACAGTCATCTTAAAAAGTCAAATTCCAAGAAACATCAATAGGATCACATTCAAGATTGTTAGAAGTTCCAACAAATCATCTCTCTGTGAATGTCATTAAAGTCGATCTCTCTAATTTTTTCCCTTTTTAAACTTAGGCCCTATTTGATTCTCATTTTTATCAAAATACATTTTTCTCTCTTCTTTTTAACCACACATTCTTCATTAAAATAACATTACACGTAAATCAAAAACTTTTCCTTATTTTTCATCTACACATTTTCCATCAATCTACTATTCTAAAATTCATTTTTTTCCTAAAAATGGGTGTCAAAAACTCTCTAAAGGTCCAATCAAGAGTGCTGTTTGCA
>NC_036255.1:5974807-6020910 GCF_002742605.1 Olea europaea var. sylvestris | reverse complement strand
GTTCATTCCAAATGTGCTCTTGGTTTAGCTCTCATCATCACATAAAAAATAGAAAAATTAAAATTTTAGCACTCTAAAATTATGTGAAGTATCAAAATTTTAGTAGTAACAAATCTGAACACGTTCCTAACATACCTAGCGCTCCTAGTTTTTGGCTTTTTCATTTTCTAGTCAGGACTTTTAAGAATTAAAGTCATTGGTCGTCCTTTTCATAACCTTTTAAACTTGTCATTTTCCAAAAATAAAACAATTACGAATAAAAATGAGAAAAAGATCACCATCATCTAGAGCTGGACATTGTACGGTTCTATTCAATTCTAAAGAGAATCAAATCGAACCTGAATTTTCGAAAATTTAGTAAGTGAAACCGTCTAGTTCAAATTTGATTATGGAATTGTTCAACTTCAGTTCCTTTATTTTCAGTTTGATTCCATTCGATTTTCAGATTTTATACAATAATTTTTTTTTAAATTTTTACAACGACGCTACATTAATTCAATTAATAATATATACAATCTTACTTCTTACAAAATAACATACTCAAATTTTAAGTATCTTTTGCGTCTATCTTTATTGATTTTTTCATAAATTTAATTTTTAAAATCACAAAAAGAGGTAGAAGCAAACTTATAATAATGAAGAGTGGCATAACCAAGCTTCAAATTCGATTTCTCCATAACTTTAAAAACAACACTACGATGAAATAATAAATTTGAGTAAAACTCAAGTAAATTTAATTAAGTTGAACTTCAACTAAAAATTAGAAATAGTAAAAATCATATTTTGAGTTTGAATTAAATTAAATAATTAGCAAAGTTATTTTGAAAAAAAAAATAATAATTTGACTCATTTAAGATAAGATAAAATAAATTATTAAAATTTTTTTTATAGAAATTTAGTTTTCCAATTCTTGGTATAGAATTGAGAACCGAATCAAATCCATCGATTCTCGATTCGATTCGATTCAAGTTAGGGTTCAAAAATTTTGTCCAACCCTACCATCATCCAAGTTGACAATACATTGCATAATTTTAAGATATGATCATTCCGCGTATCTAAATTAAAAGATAATTTCAAATATTCATCTTTTCCTTCTCATCTTCAAGCAAGCATCATAGTTTCAAAAACATGTCCAAACTTTGACAAGGACAAGACAATTAGACAAATGATTTAGGGTCAGAATCGAACCGAAGAAACTGGGAAACAAAACAATTAATAACATTTTTTTCGGGGGGAAAAAGAGCCAGTTTTTAATTTAACAATGCAATTCACACACTAAATAACCAGGAATCTGCCAAGTCATCTACACTCTTCTATAATCTCTAAGTTGCAGTAATTATTAATTACTATATTGTTCTATTACCCTTCATTCTCCATGCTTAGGATGTATCTCAGCAATTCTGTATATGATTGAATCATCCAAAACAATTTGACTTTCTATGTGCTTCCATCGATCCCAACATTGATCTTAAGATTACAATTATCGTCGTCCTTTGCCTCCATTTCTACATCTGCAATTCCACTTGATAAATCCAAAGGACATTCAATCTCAGCCGTAGATGGTTCTGCATTATGAACATCACAAGCCAATTCTGTCAGATTACCCTGTGTTGGAAGGTCTATATCCATAGCTGATAACTTCATCCCAGTATCTGCCGCGACTCCATGAACAAAATCATCTGCTCGGGGAATACACGAGGAACTTGGTTTTTCAACATTCGCCTTCTCATCTCCTCTGGATGCTGGTGAAAGTATATGGTTTATCTCTTGATTAAACGCTTCCAGTGGAGCAAGATTTCTTCTCAAATTCAAGCTAGCCGGATTGTTAGCTATATGAGCTGCAACTGAATCTTGGGCATTTTCTGTAAGTAATTTGCACATCTGCAAGCAAATGAAAAGCACAACAGTATCTAAACACATCAGTGGGTAGCATATGGTGATTTTGTTAGATAAATTTTTTTAAGAAACATGCGAATATGATGCATACACCCATCAATAAGATTAGAATATATAAATTTTACCTCATTGTAGAGCCGAACCATACCGAAGCGGTCTGATTTGCTGTCACAAGTAACATTCGACACTTCCTCAGGAACTGCATTAGGAAAAAATAATTACACATCATAGCCTCTCCATGCTTAGGATGTATCTCAGCAATTCTGTATATGATTGAATCATCCAAAACAATTTGACTTTCTATGTGCTTCCATCGATCCCAACATTGATCTTAAGATTACAATTATCGTCGTCCTTTGCCTCCATTTCTACATCTGCAATTCCACTTGATAAATCCAAAGGACATTCAATCTCAGCCGTAGATGGTTCTGCATTATGAACATCACAAGCCAATTCTGTCAGATTACCCTGTGTTGGAAGGTCTATATCCATAGCTGATAACTTCATCCCAGTATCTGCCGCGACTCCATGAACAAAATCATCTGCTCGGGGAATACACGAGGAACTTGGTTTTTCAACATTCGCCTTCTCATCTCCTCTGGATGCTGGTGAAAGTATATGGTTTATCTCTTGATTAAACGCTTCCAGTGGAGCAAGATTTCTTCTCAAATTCAAGCTAGCCGGATTGTTAGCTATATGAGCTGCAACTGAATCTTGGGCATTTTCTGTAAGTAATTTGCACATCTGCAAGCAAATGAAAAGCACAACAGTATCTAAACACATCAGTGGGTAGCATATGGTGATTTTGTTAGATAAATTTTTTTAAGAAACATGCGAATATGATGCATACACCCATCAATAAGATTAGAATATATAAATTTTACCTCATTGTAGAGCCGAACCATACCGAAGCGGTCTGATTTGCTGTCACAAGTAACATTCGACACTTCCTCAGGAACTGCATTAGGAAAAAATAATTACACATCATAGCCTGTACTGTCTAATTGCAAATCAGAAATTTGCATAACCCGCCTGAGCAGTGAGCCCTATATACATAAGAAGTCATGAGAACGAGCCACCATGTGTCATATAACCATATACAATGTCAAAGATAATTTATTCTTTAAAATTCACCATGACCCCATTCTTCCTCAGTACACCATGCAAACACAAAATTAGGAATAAATTCATCATGTCCTTTCCCAAGTAATACCAATCGATCTTCGCTGAATTACTGATATTCTAGGGACAAACTTAAAGAATATATGGCTACACTTACAAATAATTTCAGCTCGAGGCAAATGGTCAATCATTTGGTCATCTGATTCCACAAAACCAGGATTTGTTGCATGTGTAACATTGCGTCCAGTCTCATCATTTGGCATCTCGTTTGGTATTCCATCACCCTGAAGAGTATATTCATTTAGATAACAGAATAAGTAATAATGATTTGTCACTTCAAAATGATTAAAATCATAATTAATTAGATACAGCTAAAATTCCAACAAACTTCTGCCTAACTAATCAACATTTCAAGCACTGAGATGTACATAGAAAGCGACTTAATTACTAAGTGAAAAACCTTTGTCGCACCCTTTGTATTAGAGGTTATAGAGAGAGCTAATCTCATGTACTGTTATCTGCCGATGATGGGAAAAAAAAATCACTTCTGAGTAAATTTTAAACAACAGGCAAGTTTTTCATCTATCCTATTAACTAGTGAAAGAACTTACAAAATATTCTTTCTGGTATTCTGCATTAAGTACTTTCTCCAAAAGCAGCACCCTTTTCTTAATAAACTCAACCTGTCTTCTCTGCATCTCTCTGAAACTGTAAAGTACAGAATGATCTTGGACGGATTGTGATTGGGTTGCAGAATTAGTTATTCCCTGTGCAACATCTGGCCCCCGGTCGTTCTCAACATTGGTTCCTTTCACCTGATTTCCAGATGTTCCAGTTTCAGCCTTGTTCATACCATTTTGAGCTTGAAAGATATCTGGAGAAGGATCTTGTGCTTGAGAAACTCCTGACTGCGTTTGAGGAGTCACTGAAGAAGATTGCATTTGTGGAGCTCCTGAGGCATAAATTTGGGATTGAAGATCCCCAGGGGCAGGTAAGTTTATGAAGGGAAGATTCAGTACTTGACAAATCACTTCCTGGATTCTCAATTCCTTGTCATCGACAATTGCTTGCCATCTTCCATAACCATGTCTTGATGTCCAACAAAATAAAAGTAATATTATAATTATGCAAATAGAACCTGAGAAAATTTATAGAGTGACTTGTTCGATCAAATTTCATTTCAACTACCTGGTTTGAAGGTCAACACATAAATATTATCAGAAGGACGATCGAAATAAATCCTTGGTAAATAGGTAATATTAAGTATTCATCATTATTTTTATTCAATAGGACCTAACAATCGATGTAGTAACAAATTGTATCTCTAGGGTACTTTTTCTTACTCTGGACAATTTCAATTCTTCAAATCCTTTTTTTAATGTCTATTAATATGTAAACATCATTTCTTGAACTCCTTTTGTAAACATTACTGGATTATCTATCTATAATATTTTGTCATAAACATTAATCTTGTCATTATGAAAATTTAGTAGCCAGAACTGCGCTATGAAAACAGGCAAAATTTTAATTTAACTGGAAGGGGGAAAAAACATACTTCAATACTGCTCTAAGTAGAATCTGGTCATGCTCCTCCTTCCAAAGTTTTCCAATTTTTATTCCAGGGAAACGAGATACAAGGTCATCTGCAAAAAGGGCCGAACCTCCCTCTTGTGAAGACTTCACCTGTCAACATGCCAAGCTGGTATTTCAAAATTGAACATAACATCATCGAAATGAAACAAATTAAGATGAGATGTTAATACTAAGTTACACATTATTCTCTCTATTACAAAACATTAAAAAACATCAACTCTCTTGACTGCCAAGATATCGATAAAACTTTGCATAAACAGGAACATGTATATACACTTCCAAATACAGCACTTTTTCATATAGTAAACTAATGGTTCCGATGTTTAAAAGTTGCAGATTAATAGCAGGAGTAATTATCATGCAAGGGCGTAGAATCCTTCGAAATTTTATTCTAGAAGAAAGTATAGCAGGACATCTGGACAAGCCACATTCAGACATAATGGAGATAGGAATGGAGAACATATTTATGAACATAATATGAAAATACAAATTCCTTGATAGTTTTGCATCTTAAAATGGTGGTGATACAGATTTTGTAAATGGTTTTGCTTCAACACTTCATTAACTTCTTTTCCTTTCCCAGAAGCCATATTGATGCACGGTTTTTAGAATCTTTTCCCATTGCATCCAGAGAAGTACAAATTTCAGCCAGTCTCATGTTTAAACATAAAGTCTAGCTACAAATGATGATGATGACACTGAAAAGATTGTTATTTGAAGAATAAAATAGGCAAGGCATGCCTCCAACCTAGTAGCATGCATTAACAACAAAAAAGATGCATCAATTTCACCTTCAGAGATAGCAAGACAAAAGAAATCAGGAGATTCCAGAATAATGACAAAGCACCAAACCTAGGAAACTTCATTAGCATAACAAAACAAAAGATTGTGATTTACCGTAGAGACTTAATAAGTAACCATGATTCCAGAGACATCACAAAGCACAAAACCTTCAAAATTCTATTGCAATAATGAAACATATAATTGTGATTTACTCTTAAGACATAGAGCTTACTTTGTCCCTGATAAGCATTAAGATTGCTATCCTAACAAGTACATCCTGTATTCTCAGTCCCTCTTTGGGAACACCATCTGCCACCAGAGAAACTATTCAAATATTAACCTTGCTTTGACCAAGAAGATACATAAAAAATCAGAATACAAATTAACAGGGTAAATTTGAGAATTAGAAGTAATAATAACCTGAGAATGTTGGTGAGTCAGTTATGTCTTCAGCTATGTGTGACAAGAAAAGCCTCCCATAACTAAAAAAATAATTTTATTGTTCAGCACAAAGTACTGTTTAACTGTTGATGTAAACCGTATGTATTTTCAGCTACACACAAGAAACAATTGGCAGGGATAATTCAAGAATTTTAGTAAGAACAAAAAGTTGATGTTAGACATGCTTGTCTCTTCAAATCTGCTCTACAAGGTCACTAATCCAAACGAGCTCAAGTATACAGATGTAGGATGTGCATTATGCTGAAGACCCAATTTCAAGGTTTAAGAAGATATGCATGGATCATTTAAGGACTTCCTTTGGCATGCTATCACATGACAAGTCCAGAAACAGTGTAGATTAGATTCTTTTTTATTTATATTAGATTCAAGATGAAAATAGAAGATGGAACTTGCTGCAAAATAAGAAAAAAATAATGCAAAATTAGTTTACCTATATTTTTTGGTTGACCATGAAATCAATTTAATGTGCTAGCCAATCTCAAAACAGAACAAAAGGCTCCTCAATTGCTTTACAATTTCTCTGTCTACTCTTTCAGATCTCAGGAGAGGTCTGCTATTAGTAGATAGTGTATAAAAAGAATTAACAAAAAGAAGAATATACCAACTAGACTAACAGAGTGTATATTTTAAGAAGCCATTAGCCACATCAAGTTTGTTGGATAACGGATCTAGAGTAATCAGACACCCAATTTTGGTTGTGCACATAAATACTTGTACGCGAACGAGCATATAGAATAACACAGCATATCAGAGATGTATGATGTATTGGACCCTTCACTTAATAAAGAACAAACAAATGCAGTAGCTAGCTGCTGCTAAAGCATGTGAGCTATGTCAAAAAAATAATATGAGCCCACGATGCCTATGCCAGTTTAAATACTCTAACAGAGACATTATGATGCAGCACGGTATATCATCCTCTTCTTATATACTGTGCTGCATCAAATTCCCCTGCCAATTGTTTGGCATAGAAGTGGAACGTAGCGTGGTATAGAGGAATAAGACCACATACTCTCTGATCTCTTCGTGACTCTTCTGCTTTAGACGCGGTACGAACTCTGCCCAGTCATATTCCCCAACCCCAAACCTGTAAAACAATTGAGTTCTTTTAGATTTATTAACATAGTACGTACGTCCGTGCATATATGATAGGGGTGTGTGTGTGTGTTAGAGAGAGGGAGGGGAACAGATAAGGATAAATGAAACAGAGAAGATAGACACATAATGTAAAGAAAATAACAAGAAATGCAACCTCATCATATTTTGGACAAATGTAGCCCTTTGATTTTGATTAAACCCAAGTACTCTGAAGGATTTCCCTTCACCTTCCATCAAAGGAAGTGGTTCACAAGTGTCCGCTGATAAAAAAAATAAGAAAATGAGACAATAGTTAGATGTCACTATGAAATTAAGCTAATTAATCCACAAAATATCTAACAGTCTGTTGCACCATACCACGGAATCTCTTTCTGTAAGGTTTTCTCACAGCTGCAGTTCCAATTGAAGCTGTCTCGCCATCAGTCAACTCAGCTTCATAGTTATCATCTTCCGCATCAGAACTTGCATCTTCCATACCAGCAAGGTCATCTTCTTCAACAGATACCATCTGTATATAGCATGTACATTGATATGAAATAAATAGATGAACAGTGGAGAGAGCAAATGCCCATGACAGAACACCTAATCTGGAAATTTATGTTGGGTTCTGTTTTCAAGTATTTCTCATTTTTCACAACGCACCAAAGTTCTCATGGAACACAGAAAATATAACTATTGCACCGAGAAACTCAATACTTGGAATAATAATCAGGATCGAGGAAAAGTGACACTGGAACTTGATAAGTTGCTCAAGTGCACCAAAAGAAGAATTTAATCAACCCATCAAGTTCAATTTCCACGAATAAAAGCCTTCTTTAAAGACTACAGCAAAACATGCAAGCTTGCTCACAAAGAGGGTAGGATGGAATTTTCATTCTGAGCAGAAAATTTCAAGGTAGCTAGAGAAAAAATTGGTCTGGCATGTGTCCAAGTGGGGTTGAAAGAATTCCCAAAATGAAGCCTTTCTTTTCCTTGAGATCAATTCTGATTTAATCTTTGAAGTAAGCATTTTGTGTACTGACCAGAACCTTGGTCTACAGTTTAGTTTGATCAAGTAGCGTTATTCAGTCTTCGTATGGAGCCGAAAGTCCTCCCTTGTAAAGTATATTTCACAAGATCAAAGAATCAAAGTATCCCCTGTCTTTCTCAACTCCATAATTGAGGAACTATAACCCTACGCAAAGATCTACAATCTCTTTCGTTAACCGCAATCCTTTTTTGTCAGGAACTGAGAGCTCTTCATCCACACCAGGTAAATTTCCTATCTTCTTCCTCACCCTTGATCCTCTTCTCCTTCGCCACAGGTCATTTTTAAATTGATAATTATTTTCCTACAAACCTCTTGTGGCTTAAAAGCTAGCAATCGTAGTACTAACAGTTCAGAATCTAAAGAAATATTTAATCCTAATTTTTCCAGTCTATAAAAATCTATGAGCTCTAGTTAAGTCCTCAAGATTGGTGGAGTCTTCAAATGACCATATACCACGCAGATCCTCAACTTACTACTGTTTATAATTTAATCTTAACAAGAAATTCAAATTGGCAGCCTTTCTGAATTTGTGAAGTCACCTTTCACTCCAAAAGCTCTATATGATCAATTTGAAGGGGTAAAAGACAATACATGAACCAGAGATTTCTATTTAAGAATAATATTATCCCTGTAATTATGACAATAATAAAGCTCTCCAAGAAAAGGCATATTAGAAAAGAAGCTCCTTCAACCTTCAAATTAAATGTCCCATCAAGATAAGGAATTCAAGTAACCAATAATAAAGATCTCAAGGAAAAAATACCTGTTTACGGCTTCTCTTTCCCTTGCCCATAGCATTAAATTCCTCAACTTTCTGCACTTCATATTTGTCTCGTAACAATTCCTCCCAGTAGCTTGCTCTCTCAGAACTGTTTGTTGAGACTTTACTTTCCGTTGGTGCAATGGATGCTTCCTCTTCTGCTGCCACTTCAGCTTCATCGACATACTCAAAATTTGCTACCTGAGAAATTCACTTCAGCTGAGCTTCTTTCCAGAAAAATTAGGATCCCATATCAAACACAAACGCAAAACAACTTAAAATAATTAAAAGATCCATGGGTCAATAATGAAAATGGACTTGGTGTAGGCACAGCTCACTGCAGCCATATCACATAATACCCTATCAACATTTGGCTAGGTATGCGTCATAGATTTGAGAGCTTAAGAAATTACAGGAACAAAACCCACTCATATTAAAGAGTGTCCCTTGTCTAAAGAATGTCCTTCATTGCATTTATTTGGTTTTTTATTCTTTAAATGGAAATTGATACCTTACAGTCAAGCATTTATGGGGTGTTAAAAAATCCAAATGGATGTAATGAAGAACTGACTGCATTTCTGTAGATGGGATTCATAATGGTCGGCTACTACTAGTGTGACAGACAGAAGTTGATTGTATATTGATTAGACTATATCAGGACAAGATCCAGAAAGCGGCATAACTAGGCCACCTTGACCATTACATACAAGAACCAAAGGTCAAAACAGTGGCTAGAAGGCAATGACCTACAGTTGTTAGGGCGCTCACAGGATTGTTTTAATGAAAAAAGAATCATTAGTGAAAAAAAATTGGTATGTAATCAGAGGACAAGATGTCCCAAAATTACAGAATTTAAGAATAAAAAAATGTATCTTATGAATACCAATGGTCAACCCGATTCAATTCGCAATCTTAGGTTATAATCGAGAACAACCAGATCAATAGATCCAAAATTCAGCCAATATATATATATCACACACACACAAACACAATTACTTACCTGCTTTCGCAAGGAGTCCCAAGATATTGCAGAATCCATTATATGTCGGTTTTTACCCCTGTTTTCGAATTGTTCTTCTTAAGATTTCAAGTCCAATTCTGAAGTAAAGCAGGTGAGGTGGGTGGATCGGAGGGAAAATGGAAGTAAATATAAATTTTACTTTGGTGCCCTAAAATATAGTTATAGGTAATAGCACTCCAAATTGGTTTGGTGGTGCCAAATTGACAACCGCTCAACGCACCACGGGCTTTGATGTCGGTGACTTGCAAGAAATTCATTAATAGTCACTGAACTTCAGTCTAATTCAATTTCATCACGAAACTCTTCGTTTTATTTTGTTCCTAAGTCCTAACGAGTTCATTCCAAATGTGCTCTTGGTTTAGCTCTCATCATCACATAAAAAATAGAAAAATTAAAATTTTAGCACTCTAAAATTATGTGAAGTATCAAAATTTTAGTAGTAACAAATCTGAACACGTTCCTAACATACCTAGCGCTCCTAGTTTTTGGCTTTTTCATTTTCTAGTCAGGACTTTTAAGAATTAAAGTCATTGGTCGCCCTTTTCATAACCTTTTAAACTTGTCATTTTCCAAAAATAAAACAATTACGAATAAAAATGAGAAAAAGATCACCATCATCTAGAGCTGGACATTGTACGGTTCTATTCAATTCTAAAGAGAATCAAATCGAACCTGAATTTTCGAAAATTTAGTAAGTGAAACCGTCTAGTTCAAATTTGATTATGGAATTGTTCAACTTCAGTTCCTTTATTTTCAGTTTGATTCCATTCGATTTTCAGATTTTATACAATAATTTTTTTTTAAATTTTTACAACGACGCTACATTAATTCAATTAATAATATATACAATCTTACTTCTTACAAAATAACATACTCAAATTTTAAGTATCTTTTGCGTCTATCTTTATTGATTTTTTCATAAATTTAATTTTTAAAATCACAAAAAGAGGTAGAAGCAAACTTATAATAATGAAGAGTGGCATAACCAAGCTTCAAATTCGATTTCTCCATTACTTTAAAAACAACACTACGATGAAATAATAAATTTGAGTAAAACTCAAGTAAATTTAATTAAGTTGAACTTCAACTAAAAATTAGAAATAGTAAAAATCATATTTTGAGTTTGAATTAAATTAAATAATTAGCAAAGTTATTTTGAAAAAAAAAAAATAATTTGACTCATTTAAGATAAGATAAAATAAATTATTAAAAAAAATTTATAGAAATTTAGTTTTCCAATTCTTGGTATAGAATTGAGAACCGAATCAAATCCATCGATTCTCGATTCGATTCAAGTTAGGGTTCAAAAATTTTGTCCAACCCTACCATCATCCAAGTTGACAATACATTGCATAATTTTAAGATATGATCATTCCGCGTATCTAAATTAAAAGATAATTTCAAATATTCATCTTTTCCTTCTCATCTTCAAGCAAGCATCATAGTTTCAAAAACATGTCCAAACTTTGACAAGGACAAGACAATTAGACAAATGATTTAGGGTCAGAATCGAACCGAAGAAACTGGGAAACAAAACAATTAATAACATTTTTTTCGGGGGGAAAAAGAGCCAGTTTTTAATTTAACAATGCAATTCACACACTAAATAACCAGGAATCTGCCAAGTCATCTACACTCTTCTATAATCTCTAAGTTGCAGTAATTATTAATTACTATATTGTTCTATTACCCTTCATTCTCCATGCTTAGGATGTATCTCAGCAATTCTGTATATGATTGAATCATCCAAAACAATTTGACTTTCTATGTGCTTCCATCGATCCCAACATTGATCTTAAGATTACAATTATCGTCGTCCTTTGCCTCCATTTCTACATCTGCAATTCCACTTGATAAATCCAAAGGACATTCAATCTCAGCCGTAGATGGTTCTGCATTATGAACATCACAAGCCAATTCTGTCAGATTACCCTGTGTTGGAAGGTCTATATCCATAGCTGATAACTTCATCCCAGTATCTGCCGCGACTCCATGAACAAAATCATCTGCTCGGGGAATACACGAGGAACTTGGTTTTTCAACATTCGCCTTCTCATCTCCTCTGGATGCTGGTGAAAGTATATGGTTTATCTCTTGATTAAACGCTTCCAGTGGAGCAAGATTTCTTCTCAAATTCAAGCTAGCCGGATTGTTAGCTATATGAGCTGCAACTGAATCTTGGGCATTTTCTGTAAGTAATTTGCACATCTGCAAGCAAATGAAAAGCACAACAGTATCTAAACACATCAGTGGGTAGCATATGGTGATTTTGTTGGATAAATTTTTTTAAGAAACATGCGAATATGATGCATACACCCATCAATAAGATTAGAATATATAAATTTTACCTCATTGTAGAGCCGAACCATACCCAAGCGGTCTGATTTGCTGTCACAAGTAACATTCGACACTTCCTCAGGAACTGCATTAGGAAAAAATAATTACACATCATAGCCTGTACTGTCTAATTGCAAATCAGAAATTTGCATAACCCGCCTGAGCAGTGAGCCCTATATACATAAGAAGTCATGAGAACGAGCCACCATGTGTCATATAACCATATACAATGTCAAAGATAATTTATTCTTTAAAATTCACCATGACCCCATTCTTCCTCAGTACACCATGCAAACACAAAATTAGGAATAAATTCATCATGTCCTTTCCCAAGTAATACCAATCGATCTTCGCTGAATTACTGATATTCTAGGGACAAACTTAAAGAATATATGGCTACACTTACAAATAATTTCAGCTCGAGGCAAATGGTCAATCATTTGGTCATCTGATTCCACAAAACCAGGATTTGTTGCATGTGTAACATTGCGTCCAGTCTCATCATTTGGCATCTCGTTTGGTATTCCATCA
This sequence comes from Olea europaea var. sylvestris, assembly GCF_002742605.1. NCBI lineage: Eukaryota > Viridiplantae > Streptophyta > Magnoliopsida > Lamiales > Oleaceae > Olea > Olea europaea. The sequence continues at coordinate 6,008,277 of NC_036255.1, read as the reverse complement.
CCCTGAAGAGTATATTCATTTAGATAACAGAATAAGTAATAATGATTTGTCACTTCAAAATGATTAAAATCATAATTAATTAGATACAGCTAAAATTTCAACAAACTTCTGCCTAACTAATCAACATTTCAAGCACTGAGATGTACATAGAAAGCGACTTAATTACTAAGTGAAAAACCTTTGTCGCACCCTTTGTATTAGAGGTTATAGAGAGAGCTAATCTCATGTACTGTTATCTGCCGATGATGGGAAAAAAAAATCACTTCTGAGTAAATTTTAAACAACAGGCAAGTTTTTCATCTATCCTATTAACTAGTGAAAGAACTTACAAAATATTCTTTCTGGTATTCTGCATTAAGTACTTTCTCCAAAAGCAGCACCCTTTTCTTAATAAACTCAACCTGTCTTCTCTGCATCTCTCTGAAACTGTAAAGTACAGAATGATCTTGGACGGATTGTGATTGGGTTGCAGAATTAGTTATTCCCTGTGCAACATCTGGCCCCCGGTCGTTCTCAACATTGGTTCCTTTCACCTGATTTCCAGATGTTCCAGTTTCAGCCTTGTTCATACCATTTTGAGCTTGAAAGATATCTGGAGAAGGATCTTGTGCTTGAGAAACTCCTGACTGCGTTTGAGGAGTCACTGAAGAAGATTGCATTTGTGGAGCTCCTGAGGCATAAATTTGGGATTGAAGATCCCCAGGGGCAGGTAAGTTTATGAAGGGAAGATTCAGTACTTGACAAATCACTTCCTGGATTCTCAATTCCTTGTCATCGACAATTGCTTGCCATCTTCCATAACCATGTCTTGATGTCCAACAAAATAAAAGTAATATTATAATTATGCAAATAGAACCTGAGAAAATTTATAGAGTGACTTGTTCGATCAAATTTCATTTCAACTACCTGGTTTGAAGGTCAACACATAAATATTATCAGAAGGACGATCGAAATAAATCCTTGGTAAATAGGTAATATTAAGTATTCATCATTATTTTTATTCAATAGGACCTAACAATCGATGTAGTAACAAATTGTATCTCTAGGGTACTTTTTCTTACTCTGGACAATTTCAATTCTTCAAATCCTTTTTTTAATGTCTATTAATATGTAAACATCATTTCTTGAACTCCTTTTGTAAACATTACTGGATTATCTATCTATAATATTTTGTCATAAACATTAATCTTGTCATTATGAAAATTTAGTAGCCAGAACTGCGCTATGAAAACAGGCAAAATTTTAATTTAACTGGAAGGGGGAAAAAACATACTTCAATACTGCTCTAAGTAGAATCTGGTCATGCTCCTCCTTCCAAAGTTTTCCAATTTTTATTCCAGGGAAACGAGATACAAGGTCATCTGCAAAAAGGGCCGAACCTCCCTCTTGTGAAGACTTCACCTGTCAACATGCCAAGCTGGTATTTCAAAATTGAACATAACATCATCGAAATGAAACAAATTAAGATGAGATGTTAATACTAAGTTACACATTATTCTCTCTATTACAAAACATTAAAAAACATCAACTCTCTTGACTGCCAAGATATCGATAAAACTTTGCATAAACAGGAACATGTATATACACTTCCAAATACAGCACTTTTTCATATAGTAAACTAATGGTTCCGATGTTTAAAAGTTGCAGATTAATAGCAGGAGTAATTATCATGCAAGGGCGTAGAATCCTTCGAAATTTTATTCTAGAAGAAAGTATAGCAGGACATCTGGACAAGCCACATTCAGACATAATGGAGATAGGAATGGAGAACATATTTATGAACATAATATGAAAATACAAATTCCTTGATAGTTTTGCATCTTAAAATGGTGGTGATACAGATTTTGTAAATGGTTTTGCTTCAACACTTCATTAACTTCTTTTCCTTTCCCAGAAGCCATATTGATGCACGGTTTTTAGAATCTTTTCCCATTGCATCCAGAGAAGTACAAATTTCAGCCAGTCTCATGTTTAAACATAAAGTCTAGCTACAAATGATGATGATGACACTGAAAAGATTGTTATTTGAAGAATAAAATAGGCAAGGCATGCCTCCAACCTAGTAGCATGCATTAACAACAAAAAAGATGCATCAATTTCACCTTCAGAGATAGCAAGACAAAAGAAATCAGGAGATTCCAGAATAATGACAAAGCACCAAACCTAGGAAACTTCATTAGCATAACAAAACAAAAGATTGTGATTTACCGTAGAGACTTAATAAGTAACCATGATTCCAGAGACATCACAAAGCACAAAACCTTCAAAATTCTATTGCAATAATGAAACATATAATTGTGATTTACTCTTAAGACATAGAGCTTACTTTGTCCCTGATAAGCATTAAGATTGCTATCCTAACAAGTACATCCTGTATTCTCAGTCCCTCTTTGGGAACACCATCTGCCACCAGAGAAACTATTCAAATATTAACCTTGCTTTGACCAAGAAGATACATAAAAAATCAGAATACAAATTAACAGGGTAAATTTGAGAATTAGAAGTAATAATAACCTGAGAATGTTGGTGAGTCAGTTATGTCTTCAGCTATGTGTGACAAGAAAAGCCTCCCATAACTAAAAAAATAATTTTATTGTTCAGCACAAAGTACTGTTTAACTGTTGATGTAAACCGTATGTATTTTCAGCTACACACAAGAAACAATTGGCAGGGATAATTCAAGAATTTTAGTAAGAACAAAAAGTTGATGTTAGACATGCTTGTCTCTTCAAATCTGCTCTACAAGGTCACTAATCCAAACGAGCTCAAGTATACAGATGTAGGATGTGCATTATGCTGAAGACCCAATTTCAAGGTTTAAGAAGATATGCATGGATCATTTAAGGACTTCCTTTGGCATGCTATCACATGACAAGTCCAGAAACAGTGTAGATTAGATTCTTTTTTATTTATATTAGATTCAAGATGAAAATAGAAGATGGAACTTGCTGCAAAATAAGAAAAAAATAATGCAAAATTAGTTTACCTATATTTTTTGGTTGACCATGAAATCAATTTAATGTGCTAGCCAATCTCAAAACAGAACAAAAGGCTCCTCAATTGCTTTACAATTTCTCTGTCTACTCTTTCAGATCTCAGGAGAGGTCTGCTATTAGTAGATAGTGTATAAAAAGAATTAACAAAAAGAAGAATATACCAACTAGACTAACAGAGTGTATATTTTAAGAAGCCATTAGCCACATCAAGTTTGTTGGATAACGGATCTAGAGTAATCAGACACCCAATTTTGGTTGTGCACATAAATACTTGTACGCGAACGAGCATATAGAATAACACAGCATATCAGAGATGTATGATGTATTGGACCCTTCACTTAATAAAGAACAAACAAATGCAGTAGCTAGCTGCTGCTAAAGCATGTGAGCTATGTCAAAAAAATAATATGAGCCCACGATGCCTATGCCAGTTTAAATACTCTAACAGAGACATTATGATGCAGCACGGTATATCATCCTCTTCTTATATACTGTGCTGCATCAAATTCCCCTGCCAATTGTTTGGCATAGAAGTGGAACGTAGCGTGGTATAGAGGAATAAGACCACATACTCTCTGATCTCTTCGTGACTCTTCTGCTTTAGACGCGGTACGAACTCTGCCCAGTCATATTCCCCAACCCCAAACCTGTAAAACAATTGAGTTCTTTTAGATTTATTAACATAGTACGTACGTCCGTGCATATATGATAGGGGTGTGTGTGTGTGTTAGAGAGAGGGAGGGGAACAGATAAGGATAAATGAAACAGAGAAGATAGACACATAATGTAAAGAAAATAACAAGAAATGCAACCTCATCATATTTTGGACAAATGTAGCCCTTTGATTTTGATTAAACCCAAGTACTCTGAAGGATTTCCCTTCACCTTCCATCAAAGGAAGTGGTTCACAAGTGTCCGCTGATAAAAAAAATAAGAAAATGAGACAATAGTTAGATGTCACTATGAAATTAAGCTAATTAATCCACAAAATATCTAACAGTCTGTTGCACCATACCACGGAATCTCTTTCTGTAAGGTTTTCTCACAGCTGCAGTTCCAATTGAAGCTGTCTCGCCATCAGTCAACTCAGCTTCATAGTTATCATCTTCCGCATCAGAACTTGCATCTTCCATACCAGCAAGGTCATCTTCTTCAACAGATACCATCTGTATATAGCATGTACATTGATATGAAATAAATAGATGAACAGTGGAGAGAGCAAATGCCCATGACAGAACACCTAATCTGGAAATTTATGTTGGGTTCTGTTTTCAAGTATTTCTCATTTTTCACAACGCACCAAAGTTCTCATGGAACACAGAAAATATAACTATTGCACCGAGAAACTCAATACTTGGAATAATAATCAGGATCGAGGAAAAGTGACACTGGAACTTGATAAGTTGCTCAAGTGCACCAAAAGAAGAATTTAATCAACCCATCAAGTTCAATTTCCACGAATAAAAGCCTTCTTTAAAGACTACAGCAAAACATGCAAGCTTGCTCACAAAGAGGGTAGGATGGAATTTTCATTCTGAGCAGAAAATTTCAAGGTAGCTAGAGAAAAAATTGGTCTGGCATGTGTCCAAGTGGGGTTGAAAGAATTCCCAAAATGAAGCCTTTCTTTTCCTTGAGATCAATTCTGATTTAATCTTTGAAGTAAGCATTTTGTGTACTGACCAGAACCTTGGTCTACAGTTTAGTTTGATCAAGTAGCGTTATTCAGTCTTCGTATGGAGCCGAAAGTCCTCCCTTGTAAAGTATATTTCACAAGATCAAAGAATCAAAGTATCCCCTGTCTTTCTCAACTCCATAATTGAGGAACTATAACCCTACGCAAAGATCTACAATCTCTTTCGTTAACCGCAATCCTTTTTTGTCAGGAACTGAGAGCTCTTCATCCACACCAGGTAAATTTCCTATCTTCTTCCTCACCCTTGATCCTCTTCTCCTTCGCCACAGGTCATTTTTAAATTGATAATTATTTTCCTACAAACCTCTTGTGGCTTAAAAGCTAGCAATCGTAGTACTAACAGTTCAGAATCTAAAGAAATATTTAATCCTAATTTTTCCAGTCTATAAAAATCTATGAGCTCTAGTTAAGTCCTCAAGATTGGTGGAGTCTTCAAATGACCATATACCACGCAGATCCTCAACTTACTACTGTTTATAATTTAATCTTAACAAGAAATTCAAATTGGCAGCCTTTCTGAATTTGTGAAGTCACCTTTCACTCCAAAAGCTCTATATGATCAATTTGAAGGGGTAAAAGACAATACATGAACCAGAGATTTCTATTTAAGAATAATATTATCCCTGTAATTATGACAATAATAAAGCTCTCCAAGAAAAGGCATATTAGAAAAGAAGCTCCTTCAACCTTCAAATTAAATGTCCCATCAAGATAAGGAATTCAAGTAACCAATAATAAAGATCTCAAGGAAAAAATACCTGTTTACGGCTTCTCTTTCCCTTGCCCATAGCATTAAATTCCTCAACTTTCTGCACTTCATATTTGTCTCGTAACAATTCCTCCCAGTAGCTTGCTCTCTCAGAACTGTTTGTTGAGACTTTACTTTCCGTTGGTGCAATGGATGCTTCCTCTTCTGCTGCCACTTCAGCTTCATCGACATACTCAAAATTTGCTACCTGAGAAATTCACTTCAGCTGAGCTTCTTTCCAGAAAAATTAGGATCCCATATCAAACACAAACGCAAAACAACTTAAAATAATTAAAAGATCCATGGGTCAATAATGAAAATGGACTTGGTGTAGGCACAGCTCACTGCAGCCATATCACATAATACCCTATCAACATTTGGCTAGGTATGCGTCATAGATTTGAGAGCTTAAGAAATTACAGGAACAAAACCCACTCATATTAAAGAGTGTCCCTTGTCTAAAGAATGTCCTTCATTGCATTTATTTGGTTTTTTATTCTTTAAATGGAAATTGATACCTTACAGTCAAGCATTTATGGGGTGTTAAAAAATCCAAATGGATGTAATGAAGAACTGACTGCATTTCTGTAGATGGGATTCATAATGGTCGGCTACTACTAGTGTGACAGACAGAAGTTGATTGTATATTGATTAGACTATATCAGGACAAGATCCAGAAAGTGGCATAACTAGGCCACCTTGACCATTACATACAAGAACCAAAGGTCAAAACAGTGGCTAGAAGGCAATGACCTACAGTTGTTAGGGCGCTCACAGGATTGTTTTAATGAAAAAAGAATCATTAGTGAAAAAAAATTGGTATGTAATCAGAGGACAAGATGTCCCAAAATTACAGAATTTAAGAATAAAACACTATATCTAATCTTCAGTTGTTAAAGTAGAATAATAAGCATAATGCAGGGGCTAGTTAGAAGGTGATGTCAGTGATGAGAGTAAGATCTTAGATAATGGAAATATTTCTTCATTTATGCCAATCGATCCATATAATCTATGATTATTTGCTCATATTTCTAATTTTCTGCTATAAATGTTTTTATATAATTTAATAAAAAATCAAACATATCTGAACCACGTAGTTTAATTTCAAGTAATTTAAACTCTAAGAAAATACAACTAATTTTTAACTCTTAACCATATACAACTAATTTTTTATTTTTTTGCATGCAAGTACGTGTGTATTGAGATTTGAATATGAGCATGAAATCTAGTCCTTAGATGCAATTATTAAATGAAGGAAATTTTTTTCTCAATGGGAAGTATACTGAAATATCATATATTGTATCCATTATTTTTTATCTGATATCCTCCGGTTATTTCTGAAATTGGCCATAGAACTCTTAGAGGAGATCTTGAAATGCCATCTGTATAACAGGATACCTAAAGAAAAATTTAGCACGATTACGAAATCTAGAATCAAACCATAACCAGTTATCTAGTCGGTAAAGTGAATGGGAAACGAAAATGGAAGATGAATTTTCACGTACATATACAAGGACAAGAAAAGAAAGACAACTACTTTATTTGGTTAGTAAATTAACTCCCATCAATAAGAAAATAAAACGCAGAGAACTTCAGCTCTCTAAATTACGCATGATGACTAGAAAATTATAAACCTTGAAGGCTTTCAAAAATCCATCCTCTTCTTCATCGTCCAATGTAGCCTCCTCATCTCCAACTTGTTCTCGGTCAAGTAATCTAACATGAAAATCTAGTAAAGAAATATTTGAATACAATCAAATTGGATATCAGAGAAGGAAAATAAGTTACCTGTCAATTGCAGTATCATCATAGTGAATTTGTCGGGATTTTCCTGACTCATCATTATCATCAGCAAATAACTCCTTCGAACCATACCTTATGATGTCATCCAGTTCTTCCTGCATTAATATCAGAACATTTCAGCAATAAAGTAAACTATTAGTGATCAGGTAATATTTACTTCATGCACAACAGAAAGGGACTTACAAAAATTTTGTTTTGAATCACATCAAAAGACAAAATGGGGTACTCCGCACTAAAAAATCTATGGCTAAAACCCAGAACATTCGCTTATGGACACAAATAATCGATGTGATTCCTTTAGAGAGAACAAGATATTGCCAGACATGACGAGTAAAGCAATTAGGCACAGATTATTAGAAGTCAGGATTAAGAGATAATTGTTCCAAAGAAATGTTTTCTTCTACCATAATTTTCCATGGATAGAAGAATAAAAAAACATATATATACCTGATTAATGTTTTGTGCCTTGAGCCTCCCAACAACGAGGTGTTCCAAAACCATTTTCTTCTTGGTCATCTGCATCATCCTTTCTTCAATGGTTCCTCGTGTTACAAGTCTGAAAATCATTACCTGCATGAAAAAAGGAATAAGACCACACTAACCAAGCATCCAACTCGAAGAGTCTTCTCTCCAATTATTGAGGGGCGTTTAACCTTATTCGTCTGCCCAAGTCGATGAGCTCTGGCCATAGCCTGTAAATCAGCGTGGGGATTCCAATCACTGCAGAAAAAATGGTAATTGGACAGATAAGATGACAAACAACACACATACCCACGCAGGCATCAGAGAATATTAATCGACAAATTAACTTAATTGAGGCGTGCGTTGAACATTATTCAAAAGCACTATTTTGGTTGTCACAATTGACGATTCCACAACTGTTTTTAAGAGTTTGCAAATATTTTCACACAGATATTCTGCTTGGAAAAATCCTAAGGAAAAACTCAGAAATTTCTGCATTTGTACCCTTTTTTTCTCAAGAATGAAAAAAGAACTCACGAATTACTGATAAGAAAACAAGAAGGCCTAAATCCTAAATTATACATTTTTTACCTGTCATATATAATTACGGTGTCAGCAGTGGCAAGGTTTATTCCTAAACCCCCAGCTCTAGTTGACAGCAGAAAACAGAATCTGGATGAATTCTTTGCATTAAACCTATCTATTCGAATTTGTCTTTCTGATCCACCAACTTTTCCATCAATCCTCTCATATTGCCATTTCTGACAAATATAACAAACAGAACATCAGCTAAAATTTTTTGATATCCTTTACTCATAAAGCAAATACATTAGTCTGTACCTTATGGTTACAGTAGTCTTCTAATAAGTCCAACATATGCTGAAATTGTGAATATATCAGAACTCTATGGCCTTGCTCTTTAAGTTTGACCATCATCTTATCTAAGAGTTGCAATTTTCCCGAGGAGTCCAACAGTTGTCTGTCAAGCAAATGATCAAGAATACTTGGATTATTATAGTGACACAGAAGGCAAAAATGCCCATATTAATATCAGCTTTATCAGAATAAAACTCAAGGTTCTACACATTACTTTACCAATCATCCTAGTAATTACCAGAAAAGTTCATAGTTTAAATAGACATCTTACAACTTTTAGTTCATGGATATGAAAGAACAGAAGTTCGAAGTCAAATGCATAACATTACTTGTTAAACTCATTTGCATCTTCGGGCTCTACACCTTCCAGCATAAAGGGGTGACAACAGAGCTTGCGCAATTCCATGACCACATTTATGAGAGAAATCTAGGAATCAAGAAAATAGACCATGTTACATGTTTCTACATGGTAAGGTGACACAGTTGTATAATTACATAAAAGGAAATTACATGCCAATTATTGGTGACTCACCTGGGCACCACCTTTGCGAGTCAGTATCTGATAGTTTCGAGTCAAAATTGCTTTGTAATATTCTTTCTGTTTGCTACTTAATTCAACACGCAGGATAAGTTCCTTCTTAGGAGGTAGTTCTTTCATGACGTCCTTCTTCAATCCTGCAATTCAAAGGGAAAAATTCAGTCTGCAACCATACTCTTTATGCACATTCAAAGTAACTAATATAGAAGAATAATGTTGAACCACTTGATCTAAAAACTTAAACTGTTAGAGGGCCATATAAGTATAATTTAAATCTTGCCTTCAGCCTATAAGAGTTTTCAAAATGGCAAAATCGATAATGAAGCGTTTTTTCTTTGTGTCTCAACGAGTAAGCCTCACCATGAACCAAAAAAGAAAGTCAAAAAACATATATAAAAATAAGCATGTAATAAACCATAAACAAACTTTAAAGTTTCCAAAATAATAGAACAAGTTAAAGGTATTAATGCAAATAAACACAATAAATCAATAAAGTCGAAACTCGCAACTCAAATGAAATACAAAAATAAATCAATGTCGCTGGTGTGATGTCGCCATCGCAAGTGTGCTGCGCCGTCGCGGGTTCTAAATACACGTACTGTTTTGTGTTTTGGTTAGTGATTGGACTTATAATTTAATTTTATTTACGGTTGATTACTAAACAATCAAAGAAATAAGATATGCTTTAATATTCGGTTGAATTCCAAAGTTCAAAAACTTATTTATAGCTAATTAATCAATTATTAAAGAAATTGGTGGATTTCCATAGCTGCACAATGAAACTTGTTAGGTTTAAATGAAAAGTGGGGCCCAGGTGATTAAAGAGCTGCGCACGCCTCTGATTGTTTGAGGCATGCGCATTGAGGCTTATGCCTTAATGAATACATGCTTAAGCCACATTAAACGCAATAAATGTTCGCACGCCCAAGCGATTTTCGAGTGCCTCAAATTGAGTCTAGTCTCAATTTAGCCTTTTTAAGCCGTGAAAAATAGCATAAGCTTAGGATGTCTAACTTAAGCTTAGATGTCTACAGTTCATCAAGAGTCTCAGTAGACAAGGACAATCTAACAGTAGATCCAGCTCCAGCAGCTAATATATTCAAGGTAGAAGTAGGCAATATAACAGTCCCATTTGCAATTGTCTAAGAGCAACTAGCTTCGTGGCTGCAACCTAACCTACGGAATAAATCATACTAGAGAGATTGCATAGAGCAGTAAGCTGAAGAAAGGCAGGATGTTTTGGAATGAGAGAAATGAATTAATTGCTAGTGCAGATGGGGCATATGCATAGGAAATGTGGGGACATAGATCAAGGAGCGAAGAGCATCGACAGAAGAGAATTAACTGCAAGCGGACAGGATCTTGGGCAGGGAGATGAGGTCAATGAGTAGGTAGGCTTGATAGACTGTGAGTTACAATCAGGATGAGAAATTAAATGATCATTACACTCTTCCAGCACAAAAGCTGTGCTTTTAAAGGTTTTAGCTTGATTATCATATCCGGACTGGAATTCAAATAGAGCAGAACTTGAATGGAGTGTGATCAACCACAAAATTTACAAATGCTATGATGCATAAATTAGCCTTCTTTCAATTTCCAATCATAAAACTTTGGTGTGAAATGGCTCTCTACCTAATTAAAATATTATTCTCTTAAAGTACAGCATAGTGTAAATGCTGCATGACTCATGCTCACCAACTAAAGTGATAACTAAAATCCAAATTTCAAAGGATAAAATGTCACCACTCAAAAAATTTGAACTGCCCAGTCTAAAGCACGATTTCAAATTCATACTTCTAAGGAGATGAGGCGCCAACATTTTATGAAGTCTGGATATCTGCTCCTCTTGATTGATATCCTTGAACTCCTCCTGGAATTCCTCTAAACTAGAAAACTGCAGAGGATATATAAAAAAAAACTAAGGACCGTCATCACCTGAATATATTGCCAAAATTGGCAGCCAGCTCATACTTGTTTTATTTCAAAGACATTTTACATATAGTAGCATATGAACGGTTGCAAAGGACTGACCTTTCCAGCATCAAGGAAATGCATAAGCATGAAAAGTTCATCCAGATTGTTCTGGAATGAATAAAAAAGTAGTCGTTCATCAGTACAGAACAAAACTGAAGGTAACAAATTAGTATATGTAGTCGGCTGCGTGCACTAAAAGGAACTTCCATGAAAGGTTATACCAAAATAACATGGATGGGAAAGTCCTCTAGGAGAGAAATAAAACTAACATCATCATTGATCATCAACTTTTGCTAGCTATATGATACTTGCAAACAATGTGCTACAGTAGTAAAGTTGGACAGGTAATGAAAAGAGCAGTGCATCAAGGATTTAACTCATCGTAATGAAAAAAAGGGATCTGAATAAGTTTGTTACTGAAAAGAAACATTGAAGGAAGCTTTACAGTCGACTTGTCACTTGTATCAGACAATTGCTGATTCTACCGAATTAAGAAGAATAAGTACAAATAATCAAACCACTTTGTCTTGTTGATTTGAGCTCTGTTGGAGGTTTTAATTAACAAGCTTCCAGTAATGAAATTCAATTTCATGAACAAGGAATACTATAGGTAGCGAGAAAGACTGCCTAACTCTCATGTACTTAACTTCTATCACAATGTTGTACCCCATTAAGATTGATGAATACCATTCTAAGTAGCTAAGAGCATCTCCAAGAGACTCTATTTTTATAGAGCATATTTATAAATTAGATAGCAATTATAAATTTAGAGAGTAAAAAAATATAAATACTCCAATAGCCCTTTATGTTTTAACACTTAATTTTACTACTCCCAATATATATTTATTATTTTTCCCTATCTTTTATTTTCACCAACTTCCCTCCACATTATTATATTATTTCCCTCCATTTTCTTTGTATATTCGGGTTAATAAATGGAGCATTAAAAATTGAAATATCTTGAATATATTTAATTATAGAAAACCCACTCTCTATTTTAAAATGTTAATTTAAAGAGTTCCTTGGAGCATAATTTTAAAGGTTCACTATTTAAAACATTTCACTTCTAAATAGGCTCTTGAAGATGCTCTAAGTTGGTATATAAGAACTTTTGCGGTTCAAAAGGGTACCCAGCCTTATGAACTTTAGGCTAGAACTTTAGATCAAACCACTTCAAAACCCTTTACATCTAGAAAACCGAAATATTTATTAATCCTGAATCAATAGTGCCTCTGTTTAAGTCTTAACGACATTCCAATTAATTGCAATGTAAATGGAAAACAATAGAAAACTGAGGCCTTGCACAGATTTCAACAAACCTGAAGTGGAGTTCCAGTCAAGAGTACACGGTGTCTGGTAGAGTACTGCTTCAACGAAGAAAACAACTTCGAATCCTTGTTCTTAAGACGATGGCCTTCATCAACTATCTATATATAGACGTCAGCATAACTTCACAGGAGGCATACAATGCACATATTAAAAAAAAAAAAACCGAGGGATTTAGATTGTTACCATGCACTCCCACTTGATAGGTTTCAGTGATGCCGAATCCATATTAATCATTTCATATGATGTCAGGAGGACATCAAATTTTATTCTATCTTGTTTGCTGTCATTAACAGCTTGACTGGATTTCTTCTTCTTACTCTTTTTCTGATTTTTAGGATAGTAGAATTCATATTCCCTGATCATACCACGAGCTTGGGCAGAGCCAACATACATCACCTGCAGCATTTAACCCTTGCTGAGTACACTTATGAGCTAATGTTTAAATTATCTTAACCGTCCTACATACTTACAACATTCATTTGAGGAGCCCAAATGGAAAATTCACGTTCCCAGTTCCTCAAAGTTGAAAGTGGAGCAACTACAAGATGAGGAGAGGTAATTTCCTCAAACAGGGATGCCAAAAAGGCAATACTTTGAATTGTTTTGCCTGCAATCACAAACATTTATCTTCAAAGACTAAAATTATATCAAGATACAAAAACTTGGCCTCATAGTGAGACTAAGGGATGGGAGGAAGGAGGAAGAAAGAAAAAGATTGTAGAAGGTACTAGATAGCCTACCAAGTCCCATCTCATCAGCAAGTATAACGTGAGTTTGTTTGGACCAAGCAAAACGTAGGAAGTTCAACCCTTCAAGCTGATACGGATGCAATGAACCTTCATTCAAACCAAATTAAGATCTTTTATACTAACTAAATAAATATCCACATTAATAAAAAGCATGCGTACCTCCAGAAAGAAATTCAGGGCTGCGGTCGTATTGTTGAAACTCTTTCAGTTTCTTCTTTGACTCTGTGGCATCATTGAGGCTGCTCTTCTGCTTTGCATTAGCTATTTTATGAGATCGAGACTGAAGTTTGTTAAATCTTTCAATCTCTTTCTCAAAGGATGCAATGTCTAACTCCAACTCCCAGTAGCATTCATCATATGGAAGCTCCTTCCACTTCACAAGATATTCTTTTTCCTCTTCCACTCCCCTGTCAAGCACCACAATATTAACACTTGCCAGTAGATCAAAATTAATACAAAAACAGTTTAAAAGCAGATTTATGAACCAAGAAGATAAATGATTATCAAGGAGCTGCTAAAATGGAGAAAGAAAATGAAAAATGATACGTTGGTCCAACATAACATGGCACAAATCTCTTTGTGCTAGTCAAAGCATATCACCTATTTTCGCTGTTTTAAAACTAAAATGCATGGGAACAAGGCAAATGAATGATTGTCCTTTGTAAGTGTACGGCTCCATTATAAGCAACGAGACAACTATTATGCCTAAGCAGCTAAAATCAAAAGATATCAAACGAAAAATTCAATTAAATCCATGCCTGTTAATTAGCTACACAGTATTTACCATTAAGAAAAACTCTCCTGCCTGCACATTAGAGTCTACAATTTCCTCAATAACTCTTTTCACATTTAAACTTCCTATTCCTGTCCAATGAACCATCACGCCACAAAATCTCCCAGGAAAAATACTCCGAAGAAAAGATTGATGATATAAGGACACTGGTGGTATTAAAAAAAAAGGGAAGGGATACACATCTCAAAAGCCACCACAAGCATATACCACTGAACATGTTTAAGAAAATAATTTTCCAGTTCAATACTAGAATTTACACCTCTTGGTTAAATGAAGGTCAGCCTAAACCCAAAATAAAAACTTCAGAGAAACAACTAAAGTTCTCAAAATTATTAAACTTCTCAAAATTATTCAGATTCTTGGCAGTGACCAACAACATTACCAACTTAATGATCGTAAATGGAAAAATATATGTTACATCGTCCAAAGTTAAAAATTCCTCGAATACCCTAATTTCAAAATCTACTCAGGAATAAAATATCTGGTCATCAAACAGGTAAGCTATACCTGCAAGCAAGGATTCGATCAACAGTGGTCCACTCCAGGCGTATTGCGACATGTTCGTCCTCAGAATTATTTATGGAGGAAAACTGACGATTAAAGTTGTTAACTTTTGTTTTTAAACGGGGATTTGCCTTGTATGCCTTAACGAATTCCTTCTCCGGCACCCTGCAACATTATTAAGGAAACCAATACTTGTGAGTGAGTTTTAAAGATGTCAAAGACAGAGCTTACAAATTATCAACACCAGAATCAAGAATAAGAGCAACGAACTTTAAACTGACAAGTAAAATGAAACAATCACTCCCTCCATCTCAATATTGTAGCTACATATATACGTTAAAATCAAATTGACTTTGTCTGAAGAAAATGCAATCTATATTAAATTCCAAAAAGTTGGCTGTTCCCAACGAACTAAATAGCAATAGAAGTAAAACTAAAATGCCTTCAAATAAAAAGCGAACCACTTCTTCAGAAAATATATCCAAGAAAAATGATAATTAATATACTACCATGTGCAGTGGAGGTAGGACAATCCCTTCCATTTCACTAGATATTGTTTCACAAAAGCTTGCTTGGAGCCCAATTTGGAAGAATCACCATCCTCTGCAGCTGTTGGACGCCTCTCACAGTCGAGTATCTTTTCAATATCATTAAGAGGGCTAACCTGTGAACATATATTATAAATCAAGATGAGCAAACACATTATCATTGTTTCCATCTAGATATATCCTAGGAGAGTTATAGGAGCATACACATTCAGGGCATCTCCAGTCATTAGGAAAAGGAGCTTTCAGTGGTGGAAGTAAACACTTGGGATGGTAGGCATAAGAACATGTTTCACAGCTCAAAAGATTGTCATCTCTCCCACAGGCTTGACATGAACCGTCCTTCTATTAATAGGATGAAATAAGATTATAAATATCACAGACAATTCATTTCAAAAGATTGGCAAATTCAAAAGAAAAACAAAAGATTTACAGTGTGTTGACGTGCATGCATAGAGAGGTGTGTAAACGAATTTTAACATATATAAATCCAAATTTGTTGAGTAATGATTTCCAGTAACATCATCAAACATTCAGACATGCCTAGAATACAATACAAATATTTGAACCGTTGAGGCTTTTTTCTCATTAGTAAGATAGGAAACATGAAAGCCACTTGCAGAATCTCCACATAAACTCTAAGGTTTTGAAGGTACGAAATAAAGCTTGGAAGAGGACGTTAGCTTTCAATTCCGCCATCAAAACCAAATCTTGTCTGGAGCGAGATAAGCTCCCATGCATGGAGTATAAGTCCCATACGAATTTGAAAAATGTAAAATTCTTAAAGCAGTGTGATAAGAGGGGAAAAAAGGAAAGGCCTTGAAAGGATTTTTATAAGCATATGCACTTGAATTTTTTTATTTTTATTTTAGAAAATAAGTATAAATCTGATCTCCAGATTATGGGTTACCCAACTGCCCATCATTTTCCAGCACAAAGTACTTCAAGCAAGTTTCATAGTCTTTGAGCCACCAATCAATGGGCGAAATTGCCTCTCCATCGTAGCCAGTCTAGAGCATCCACAGGGTTAACACTTGGGAGTGCTTCAGTTAGAAATTTTAAACATAGAAAAAGAGATCACTTTCCTCCATTAAAAAACACTAGCATTAATTCACCCACCACGTGCATCAGTGCCAGCCATCCTCCAAGAGATGACTTAACTGTCAGAAACGGTCTTACGTGTATTAGCTAACAAACATGGAAAACTATCGTTTTTTCTCTAACAGCATAATTGTCTTTGCTCGCAAAACAATTTCCTAAAGCAAGTCATCCAAAAAAATCCAAAGCGGAAAATTTTCCTTTCACAATTACTAGAATATGTGTCCAGCCACAACAATCAGAACCGTCTGCTTTTAAAACACTCATTGACAACTAAGGAGTTACTTGTCAGTGCCGCTACTTCAAGCAAGTTTCATCATCTTTGATCCACCAATCTATGGACGATAGCCTCTCCATCATAGCCAGCCTAGAGTATCCACAGGGTTAACACTTGGAGTGCTTCAGTTAGAAATTTCACTCATATAGAAAAAGAGATCACTTTCCTCCATTAAAAAACACTAGCATTAATTCACCCACCACGTCCATCAGTGCCAGCCTTCCTCCAAGAGATGGCTTAACTGTCAGAAATGGTCTTACGTGTATTAGCTTACAAACATGGAAAAATATCGTTTTTCCTCTGCATCAATTCCTTCCCAGAAGAGGACGCTTTGAACAAAATGGGATTGATGGCATAGAAAGAGCTGCAATTGAATCAAAATAGGTTGTTTGAGGAACTACTCGGGTGCCGCTATGGCTCCATTGAAAGTCTCCCTGGTTTCAAGAGTGAGATCGATGCGCGAAAACTTCCTTCTGGATAGGGCTCCTATGAAAGAATGAAACTCCCTAACCTAAAGGCTAACAGCATAATTGTCTTCGCTTGCAGAACAATTTCTTAAAGTGGGTCATCCAAAAAACGACAATGCGGAAAATTCCCCTTTCACAAATACTAGAAAATATGTCCGGGCACAACAATCAGAACCGTGCTTTGAAAACTCGCATTGACAACTAAGGAGTTACTCGTCAGTGCCGCCGTGGGCATCCAGCAAGTGTTGACTCAATTCACAGTAAACTTTTAATGAGTATTAACTGTTAAAATGGAAAATTATCATTTTTCCTTAAAACAGCAAAAATTGTCTTTTCTAGCTGGACACTTTATTAATGGGATTCATCCAAAAACCCAAAATTGCGGAAAATTTTCCCTTAAAATCAGGGATATCATACTTTGACATTGATTTGAATAAGTGTTATTCAAATTAATGGCCAGCCTGCTACATCATGAACTGTCAACAAAACTGTCAGTGTAGCAAAATTCTAAGCCTCTGTTTGAATCTTATTACATTAAATTTCATTACATTCCATTTTTATCTCTCCTATTTTCAACCATACAATATTCTATAAAATAATATTACACGTAAATCGAAAGCTTCGTTTTCGACGACTCATTTTCAAAAAAAAACTATTCCACTCATTTTCATTTTCAAAAAATGGGGGCAAAATGGGGGCTAAAAATTTACTAGAAATGTTTCAGCCCACGAGCATCAGAATCAAGAAGGAATAACATAGAACGCCTGCTTTCATAAAAACTCGAATGACAACTAATGAGCTAGTTTCACAGAGAGAAAAAAGTAATAAACGTACGAAATTGGTAAAGGCCACTGAGCTGAAAAGGAAAAATATATGCAATTACCCCGTCAGGTCTAACAATCCTCTCAATTTTCTCCTGGGAAGGGCCAGATTTCTTTGGTAAAAAATCAGCATCCTCATCTGATTCATCTATTCTGTAAAAGGTTCTTCGATCCGATCGATCCCGGAGCCTCTCCACTAAACTTGCCATTTTCTGCACACGATATTTAAAAAAAAAATGAAATTCAAGCAAAAAACACCAAAAACGAAACACTATATTGAGTTAAAAGAGAATTGTTGAAAGGAAATGGTTTTGTGCATCAAACTGAATGTCCTCGAGTTGGAAAATCGAATTTCGAAGGATTTCAGTTTTAGGTAAAAATGTTAAGCATTAAGAGAAAGACATGACCCACCTCATTAATTTACGCGAGTTTTCAGTTTTCGAAGGAGTAGGAGCAGAACAGAATACAGAATCGGGAGGAAGCGCAGAACTGAAGAGAAAAATTCTGAGACCACCTGCGCACCGCTACCGATTCGAGAGTTCAAAGTAATAATTTTTTGTTAGCCCTGGTTTAACCGCCGTGAAATTTTAATACATTTTTCTCAATTCTTTCCACCCTTTTTAATAAAATAATATTATAGAAAATTTTTTATAATAAATTTTATTAAATTTCTACCCAAAACGGCTAAAAAAAAAATAATTCGAAGGAGGGTGTTTGAAAAATGAAATAATCAAAGGAGGGTGTTTGAAAATATCTCTAATAGTTTGGTGGCAAGTTTCAACGTTGTTCTCGTCGTGAATTATGAGTATTTTGAGATGTAATGTACGGGAGTTAGGGGATGCTGTGTATTGTTAGTGTTACGGAGACTAATCAATGATTTTATTCCTACTTTCATTTTTGTTATGGAGACAAGGGCTCACGACGCAAGGGCAAATAGGATTTGCAGCTCATTAGGTTCCTCGTAGCTCAAGGGGAGAAGCTGTAGATGTTTTCCTTCCAATATAAAGAGAGAAAGGTGGAAATAAAAGGGTAGATTCTAAATTTAGTATTATTGATGGGTAGTCAAATACGGGCAATAAAATTTGGAGATTTTATTGACTTTTTTGGTAATTCAATTGAGTTAGATCGTATGCACAATTGGAATCTCAACAACGACTCGAATAGAGTTTCTAATTGCCTCCTTTGTTCATGGGGAATTTCAATAAAATATATTCTATCTCAGAAAAATGAGGGTGGCTTCACGACCATTCCTCCATCAATAAACCATTTTCCAAAAAACTCTCCCAAAATGTGATCTTGTAGACACGGGATTAATTGGGCTTAGATTTATTTGGAAAACATGCCAAGATGAGTTGATGTTATTTTAGAAAGACGGCATATATGAGTGGCTTGCTCTACTTAGAGAGCTATGTTTGGGCACGCCTTAATCATGAGGATTTTTCTGATTTGGGTGATCTCCTTGGAGCTACAACCACATTTTAACAACGTTCGAAACAATGGGCTTGAGCATCGAATTTCCAGTATTATCATGAAAGTAATAGATGGGTCTACTCCAAAGCAAATTTGCAATAAAACGTCAATATAAATAAAAATAATTGAGATTGGTCCATCGAGACATCGAGTAAATATCTTCAAGAGTTTGAAGAGCGTTTGAGTGGGCTATCATAATGAAAAAGAAGCATCATAATGAAAAATAAATAAAAGCTCAATGGCACCATGATTGTGTATTACAATGTTCATAAAAATAGTACAAAGTGTAAAGCTAGTGAATGATAGTGAAGACATAAGAAAAACAATAGATTTATTTATTTATTTATTTTTAACATTTAGATGAGATTATCTTTTGGTCGTTTATTTCATTGAGTAATAGTAAATGGCACGGGAATTTTGTATGTTTCGATTTATATTGGATAATTCGTTTTTACAAAAACAATTCTCATACTATATATAATTTTTCAATATGTGTCACAAGTGGATCCTAATTAAATAAAATAGTATTTTTGTACATTTCAGATTTTTTATTTTTTTTTTATAATTTTTAGGAATTTTTCTAAGATTTTATGAATTTATAATAAAGTTCGGTGATATGGTGTCACTTTTGAAAATGAAAAGGTTAAGCTTCGAAATTTAGATATGAGCGACTACGAGGGATACAGTGATAAGTGCATTTTTATGCACTTATATGACTCACAAACATGACTAAATCACAAGTAAAGTGTTTGAATTGTGGCTTAAATTTGTTAGGGAATATTGATGGACATGGTGGAATTCAAGAGAAAAAGAAGCAAAAAGGACCAAAAACGAATCAAAGTGATAGTTCAGGGATCAAAGCGCAAATATCCAAAAGTTGAACCGAAGGAGCAATCAAAAATTTGATCATGCCAAGTACTAATTGGAGGTTAATATTAGTCGATGGAACGAGAAGATGAAAGAGACGAGACCAAAATGGAAAGGAGGAAAGTTCAAAGACTAAAATGATCATCTAAAAAAAAGGCCTCTATGTGACCGCAAGAGATTAACCTATGCGGTTGCGAGCAATGCTACCGAAATTGAAAATCCCAAAATTTTTTAATACCTACGCGGTTGCATAGGCAAAAGTTGGGGACTGAGGCTGCAGTTTCCTGTTTACTCTAATACCCTTTAGGAATTCAATGAAAACGTGATATAAAAGCCTAGACTCATCAAAATTAGGATCAGAACGCATTGGAAGAGAACAAAACACATCTTGGAGAAGAATTTGAGGGAGATTAACGAATGATTTTACGAAGATTATCAAGATTTCACGCGTATCTATAATCCGGTGATATTTTATCTTCAAAAATTCATGTATTCTTTCATGTTCTCCATGTTAGGCTAAATTTTCTTGTACTAGGAGATCGATGAACTATGTAACGTGATCTTTGGATTTTAATATTTGCAATTTGACAATTAAACACGTATTTGATTATTTAAATGGTTTATACGCATTAATTTATTCTATGATTAAGTGCACGTAATTGTGTGATACATAGTAATTTATTTATTGCATTCGAGAGAAGGGAAATAGATTTGACAAGGTATGAATCATCGTAGGGTCTGATAGGGATAGAAATATACATCCATGCTTTGCGTGAATCGTTAATTACTTATAAAACTACATGCATTCTTATGTATATGCATCCATCATAGAGATATAGGCTTGTGATATGCTCGAGAGAGTGTTTTGAATAGATTTAGGAGCATTGGTTCGTCAATAATCCAATCGTGTTGTCAGATTGTGAAATTAGGATTTTTAAGTGATCATTACAAACGAATTTGTGATCCTAGTGCGTTTAATTCTTATTGAATAAAGTCAACTTGCGTTACAATCATCACATTGCATTTAAATTCATTTAGATACATCGTTTTACATTTTCAATTCATTCATGGTTTGCTAAATTAGTGTTTTCATAAGTTAAAACTTCAAATTTGATAAATTCGTTTCCGTTAAGGCTAAAGTAGAAAAAGTTGAACTACTCGATCTCCGTGGGACGATATTCGGAACTTTATATTCCACTTTATTACTTGTGAACGAACCGTACACTTGCGGTGAATTCAATCGAAAGAAATATTTCGTGATCATACAGATTGCATAGTTACTGCACAATGTGGATATGAACAATTGCGAGGCGCACATCAATATCAATAATTATTTATAGTTATGACAAATAGAATTTTGTACTACCATGTTGGCAAAGAATGCCTTCAAGAACACTGTAAAAACTATTATCTTAAGGTTAACATATTATTTTATAAAAATCAAAATGACATTTAGGGCCCTACAGCCGCTTAGATAAACTAGCTACTTGACTTGACTAAAAGAAGTAAATTAATTATCTATATACATATATATATGTATATATAACATCCTTGAGAATGGAAATTGCAAGGTGCTCGTCGACCTCTGGAAAGGGGCATCGATACCCTTCAACCATCAAGGTGTTGACACGCGTTCTTATGTAGGGTGCCAAACACCCTAGTTCTATAGTGTCAATACAATGCTTTCCAAAACTCTCGAAAACTCCTATTTGGTATGTAATATCTCAGAATTTTTAAATGATTTTTAGGAACTGTTACGTGTTCGCACACTTGGGCAACCCACCGGGGCCCACAGCCAGCTCATGTCGAACCAAGTGGCACTCAATCCGAGGTTATTTGCATAGCCGAGGCCCATTTATCCTTGCCTCATGAGGAACTTCTGAAACCCATATGCCGAGGCCCTTTGAAGGTGGACGAGGCCCTGTTTGCCGAAGCTCCTTAGCCAAGGTGACAGCATTCGAAGCACAAAGCAACATCTTCCATAGACACCTCTCCTAAGAGATCTTCTGCACAAAGATCTTACTTGAATAATTAATATGACGTTTGTCATGAGTATAAATGTTAAGTCTTGTCATTAGTAGAGGCGGCTGATCAGCCTATAATTTAACATGTAAACTAATCGGATGAGGCGACGTGTACCCTAAACCAAATGTCACGATCTAACTTGTGACACCATAAATACTCCCCCATGTACCCCATATAAAGGCTAATGCAAGAATCAATACAAGAAATCATACTTTACTCAACTCTCTCTTTCTTATTATCTTACAACACAAATGAGTTCATACATATTTAGACATACATTTACAAACATCGATTGGTAATTATTGTACAATCGGTCTACGATCATCTCGCTGGATTCCGAACGTTCTTGTCCCGCGCCGTTGAGCTACTCCCACGCCCTTGATTCGTCCGTTTTAGACCATCCACGTGTCTTTGCGTGTTGGACTTTCACTTACGTGTGAGCGGGTGGGTCCGATATCTGTTGGCAACATTTATTGGGGTCAACAAATTGGCACCGTCTATGGGAAACCATACCATAACCACGAACAACCTTGTGGTGAAAACTTGTTAAAGAGGAACATTTGGGCATCCCCATTGAAAAAGGATTTGTTCTTGAAAAAGAACAAGAGGAAGCCCCACGACTTAACAAAAATCTGAAGGGTAAGACACAAGGAAAATGAGTTGAAATGAAGATACACCCCCAGGAAGGTAAGAGAAAATGCTAATGTGCCTCCTCAAGCAGCAGCCATAGCAGCTCGGCATAGACATCATCATAATCACCGAAGAGGTGGAATGCGTGCAACGGCCCGGCTATCAAGAGAAATGGCCGCCATGGCAGCTAATAAAAGGGACATTGCTAGCTAAAACATGGCTATGAGAGAACTTATGGCCCAAATGCAGGGCCAGGGAGGCTTCCCTATTCCTCCATATGCCCCTCAAGGTCAATACCAGCAAGAAGACGAAGTTCAAAGCCATAGGGCTACCTCGCCGGACTATAGCCGAGGTGTAAGCCCATTTGAAAGGGAAGTAGAAGTTGACGTTTCCTCCAACTACGCTACTGGCTGACCCACCGAGGCCTCTTTTCACCATGATAACTTCCCACCTCCGTATGAGCAAGAGCAAAGATATAGGAGGTCAGACAATGTATTTGACAGAATCAGCCCCGCTGAACCGAGGCTCAGACAACAACAGCATCACGAGCCTTGGACAAGGCCACCGCCTTCACCTCCAATGCCTCAATAGCTGGAAGAAAGGCATGAAAATACCCCCCGTGTTGCTCCGCCTAGAAATAGGCGCCAAAGGAGGGAGGAAGAGGCTAGGAATCGTCCCAGAACCTCTCACCAACAATCGAGGTATGAGGCTGAAGAAAACGATTCTGATGAGCAGCAGAGGTCCTGTGACTTGGACGATGATGATGAAAACTTGTCATTCTCAAGGGAACTAAGAAGCGCCCAGGTCCCGAACCACTATGTTATGCCAAAAATACCAAAGTACGATGGAAGAGGCGACCCAGAGAAGCACTTGAATGCTTACAAAACTCACATGAGCCTAAGGGGCGCCACCCCAGCTGTGAAATGTAGAGCTTTCCATTTAACACTTAGCGGAGTAACTGAAATTTGGTATAGCAGGTTACTACCTGGAAGCATAAGAAGTTGGCCTGAATTCAAGACGACCTTTCTGAAGAGGTTTGCTGTGAACAAAGATGAAGAGTCTCCCATCCAACGTCTCCAAGACATGAGACTGGCACACGGGGAGTCTCTAAAGAACTTCCTATCACGTTTTACGGATGAGATGACATATTATGTGCAAGTCACCGGCCGTGAGGCGTTATCTGCATTGAGAGGAGGTCTGAACATGAACACCCTGTTCTAGAGGGACGTGCAAAATCAAGATCCCACCACCTATGATGCCCTACTCGAGATGATGAGACGGGAAATCATCAAGGAAGAATTAATTGAGCATAGGAACAGGGCGAACAGAGGCCTCCCACTTCCTTAGAGGCAGCGTGCTAGAGGGCCGACCTCCCACTTGATGGACTATCAAATGAACCAAGCTGGTAATGAGAGTTCTGGGCAAGCACTGGCCACCACCACTCTTAATGCCATCCCTATATTAGCATATGAGGATATCAACCCAGTCACCGACACCCAGCAGATGGGAACTCCGCAATGATCCCGTAGAGATAGAGGCCGAGGTCGAGGTTCAGGACCTAGAAATAGGTCTAATCAAAACCCACCTGAATACTGTGTATACCACCGGTCCTATTAGCACGACACAGCAGATTGCTAAGACTACGCTCACCGCTCCCGACAAGAACCCCCTAGGGACAGAAATGCTTCGCCCCAGGCAAACAGGCCCCCGCCAAGGTACGATAACCGACCTGGGCATGAAGAGGCCGCTCCACGTCAAAGGGATGTCTCTCCGCGACGAAGGGAGCATGATGCAGAGAGGCCCAAAAAAGGGCATAGATATCGAAGAAATCGAAAAACTCAAGATGAGGCCCCTATCCACGAGATGGATACCATTTTTGGAGGCCCTTATATAGGGGATGAAACGTGGAACGCCAAAAGGAATTATGCCCGTGAGGCCAAGCGCCTCCCGCTTACCAGCTATATTGTGGGCCACAGCTCCCGAAGAGATCAAGTTCTACCTATTGTCTTCACCCAGGAGGACACTGAAGGGGTTCACTACCCCCACTACGATGCACTTGTGGTAAGAGCAGTCATAGTTCGGAATGGGCTTAAACGAATGTTGGTTGACAATGGAAGTTTCGTCAACATTCTATTATGATCTACCTTTGACAAGATGATACCGGACCATGAGTTAACATCCATCACCACTCCTTTGTACGAATTTACCGGAGACAACATTACTCCGAGAAGAAAAATCACACTCGTGGTAGAGATGAGAGAGTCTCCCCAAACCACGATGAATTTCATGGAATTCCTCGTTGTTGATAGCCGATCGGCTTACCACGGAGTATTGGGTAGACTGGCCCTGAAAGAATTGGGAACTGTCACCTCAATCCACCACCTATGCATGAAGTTTCCGACTGAAAATGGGGCGGCAACGGTGAGAGGCGACCAAAGAGGCTCAAGAGAATGTTATTTAAGCTCCATCAGAAAGGTAGAGCCCCGGGACGTCCACGTAATTATTGTCGATGTAGTCATGGCTGATGCCCCAGGTGATGCTCCCGCCGAACCGGAAGATGTCGAAAAAATTGACGCACCACCCAATCCGAAAGTAGTGGTCATCGATGAAATTGACCCCCACATAATTGAACACGAACCTCAAGCATTCACAGTTGAGGAACTTGAGAGCTTCTCGGTGGACCCCCGAAACCCATCCAAATTGTTAAAGATGGGCAAAAATTTGTGCAACACTGCAAAAGAAAAACTCAAGAATTTCCTAAGTAGGAAACTCAATATCTTTGCTTGAAGACATGAGGATATGGTAGGCATAGACCCCGAGATCAGTTGTCACCACCTGAAAATTGATCCTAAGGCTGCCCCGCACAGACAAAAAATGAGAGCCCTCAATCCTGAGAGGTATGAGGCCCTGAAGGAGGAAGCTCATCTAGAATGGCTATATCCGGGAAGCCACCTACCCGAGGTAGGTCTCCAATCCAATTTTAGTGAAGAAACACAACGGCAAGTGGAAGGTGTGCATCGATTTCACCAACCTCAACAGAGCTTGCCCGAAGGACAACTTTCCACTTCCAAGGATTAACCAACTGGTAGACTCCACGGCTGGGCACGAGTTATTAAGCTTCATGGATGCATACTTCGGCTACAATCAAATCCTCATGCACCTGGTCGATGAGGAACACACATCTTTCATCACAGACCGAGGCCTTTACTGCTACAAGATGATGCCTTTCAGGTTGAAAAATGCCAAAGCAACATATCAAAGGCTCGTCAACAAAATATTTGTGGACCTCATCGGCAAGATAATGAAGGTCTACGTAGACGACATGCTAGTAAAAATTTTGGAAGCTGGAGACCACATAACGCACCTCAACAACACCTTCCAAATCTTGAGAAGATATAGGATAAGGCTCAACCCCCTCAAATGCACCTTCGGAGTGGCCTTCGACAAATTCTTAGGATATATGGTCAACCAGCGTGGTATTGAAGCCAATCTTGAGAAGATTGAGGCCCTATGCAAGATGAGGTCCCCCCAGAAGTCAAAGGAGGTGTAAAGCTTGACTAGACGAGTGGCCGCACTTAGCCGCTTCGTCTCCAAGGCTACGGATAAATGCCTCCCACTTTTCAAAGTGCTAAAAGCTGGGAAGAAGTTACAGTAGAATGAGGAATGTGAAGAGGCCTTCCAGGGCCTGAAAAGGCACCTAGGATAGGCCCCCTCCTCTCCAAACCAAAGCCTGGTGAAATCCTGCAGCTGTATCTAGTCGTCTCCAATGAGGCCATCAGTGCGGTTCTAACCAGAGAAGAGGAAACCACCTAACTCCCCGTCTACTATACAAGTAAAGCACTTCTATCGCCGAAAACCGGCTACCCCAATATGGAGAAGCTCACTTTAGCCTTGATCATGGCTTCCAGGAAGTTGAGACCCTACTTCCAGGCCCACACCATCCACGTGCAAACAAATTTTTCCCTAAGGCAGGTACTCCAAAAGCCGGATGCCTCGGGGAGATTATTGAAATAGGCGGTGGAGCTAAGTAAGTTTGACCTCGTGTTCAAAGCTAGGGCAGCCATCAAGGGCCAAGCCTTAGCTGACTTTGTGGCAGAATTCGCCAACTTAGCTGAGGTGGATGAAATCATGGAACAAGCCGAGCCCCCAATGTCGAACCTATTCGTTGATGGGTCGACTGGGGACGTCGGCTCAGGCGTCAGAGTTGTCCTCATCAGCCCGAAATGTCACAAGCTGACCTCGACGGTGAGGTTCAGGTTCAAAGCCACCAACAATATAGCAGAATATGAGGCACTTCTCGCAGGCCTTAGGTTAGCCAAAGAAATGCAAGTAAAGAGGCTACTCATTAGTAGTGACTCCCAGCTAGTCGTTAGCCAAGTTAACGGTAACTTCTCAGCCAGGGACAAAACGATGGCCTCCTACTTGAAAATGGTGATGAACCTCATCCCATCCTTTGAAAAGTTTGAGTTGAGCCAGATCCTCCACATCAAAAACGCATATGCGGATGCACTCTCCAAACTTGCAAGTAGCAAGGATTCCGAACTACTCATAGGAGTCCCTATAGAGCACCTCCTCATGCTGTCAACCGAGGCCCCCAATGTAATGTGGATCACTGGGACTCTTACCTAGATGCAGTCTATCATGGCATAACTCAAGGACCAGGTACTTCCCACTGACAGGCATGAGGCCTACAAGCTAAGGAGGAGGTCAACCCATTTCCTCTTCATTGATGATGTAATCTATAAGAGGAGCTTCTCTTCTCCACTATTACGATGTGTCGGAGGAGAAGAGACTGCCTACATCTTAAGAGAAGTCCATGAGGGTGTGTGCGGCAACCACTCTGGAGGTCTATCTTTGGCGCAAAAGATATTGAGACAAGGCTACTATTGGCCTACCTTGAAAAGGGATGCCCTCGAGTTTGTACGAAAATGTGATGAATGCCAACGATTCTCTCCTGTCCAAAGACAACCATCGCAAGATTTGACCGCGATCTTCAGCCCTTGGCCTTTCTCGAAGTGGGGTATGGACCTCATAGGTCCTCTACCAAAAGGCAGGGAGGTGCTAGCTTCGCAATTGTGGCCACTGATTACTTCACGAAGTGGGTTGAAACTGAACCTCTAGCAAAAATTACAGAAGCCAACACTTCCAAGTTCTTATAGAAGAATATCATATGCCGGTTCGGGATTCCCTACTCGATCGTATCAGACAATGATAGACAGTTCGACAACAAGAATGTCAGAAGTTTATGTGAAGAACTTGGCATCAAGAAGCACTTCTCCACGCCTCACCACTCACGAGCAAATGGCCAGGTTGAGGCTGTGAACAAGGCAATCAAGCACGTCCTGAAAAGGAAGCTCGATGTGTCAAAAGGGGCCTGGGTGGATGAGCTCCCACAGGTTCTTTGGGCAATTCGAACCACTGCGAGGACCCCAACAGGGGAAACGCCTTTCCTCATGGCATATGGAACTAAGGCGATGAGCCCCGTCGAGGTCGGACTTCTATCCCCACGACGTCTGCATTTCAGTGAGATAACAAACGATGAGCTTTGCAGGTGCAACCTCGACTTCATTGAAGAAAGGAGAGATGACGCCCAGCTGAAGCTCGGCACATATCAAGGAAAAATGACGAAGTACTTCAACTCAAAGGTAAAGAAGAGGTCATTTCAAATCAATGACTTGGTCCTTAGGAGAGTTATCCTCTCCTCGAAGAAACCTGGCACTGGATCCCAGGGCCCGAACTAGGAAGGTCCATATAAAATCAAGGAGGAAATCCAACCCGGGACCTACTAGATTGAAGATATGAATGGCAAGGCACAACCCCGTCCATGAAATATTGAGCACCTCCGTATCTATTATCAATGAATGTATTACCTCGCTAAACGATCTTTCCCAGCTTATATAACATTTCCATGATTCAATAAAATTATCCATGATTAAGTTCACGTGTCGTATTATGTCATCACCTCAGAGGAGAGGCCAGCGTCCCATCTTTGGGCCATCTTGTTCGACTCCTAGGCGCATGCACTTGCCTCCCTTTAGTGAGGCTAAACGCCACTAGAAGAAGCCTCAGCATGGCTGAACCATCCACCATGTTAGGAAGCGTCACCACCTTGAAGGAGAGGCCAGCATCCCATCTATGGGCCACTTCGTTCGACTCCGAGGCGCATGTACTTGTCTCCCTTTTGGCAAGGCTAAATGCCCTTGGGAGAAGTCTCAGTATGGCTAAACCATCCACCTTGTTGGGAAGAGTCGCAACCTCGTTCGAATTCCGAGGCGTATACACTTTGAATCAAACAATTTTCTCAGTTCGACTGAAACACGGTCTAGTCAAATCTATTTAGGTTACAATTATTAAGCTCAAGTACAGTTCATTTGCTTAAGTCCAATGTTGTTCATGGTTCATGAGTCTTGCGTACAACTTACTCGCTTAAGTGATTGGAGTTAGGATACTAAGTTAAAGTTATTTAGTTCTTCAATCAACGTTAAGTTCAATTGCTTGACGAAGCCAACACACTTAGGAGAAAAACATTGAACGAAAGAAGGTATTCCATTGATTTTCAATTAAAATTACAAAAGGGGGCCTGAGGCCAGTACATCAGAAATAACGAAAAAGAAAATTATCCTAAGCCTGTGACGATCGGGGGATGCCTAACAGCTGGGGCCTCTGTAGCTTGAGTATCAGAACTTCCTTCTTCTGCCTTCGCTACTTCATCTCCAACTGCTTCATCAGCTGGGGTTTGAGGCACTTTATCCACAAACTCCGACCTTAGCTGTGATAGGTCTTGATTTGGATAAAGCTCCTCAACCCTCTCAATCATCTCGGCATAAGCAAAATTTCTCCAGTAAGTGCTGAAGCTCTTGTACTCCTCGATATTGTGGAAGTTGGCGATGTAGTCTTTCACTGCCTCTTCCCTCACCTCCTGGGCCTCCTCACTTGCCTTAGTCACATCATCAAGTACCACTTAATTTGGCCCTCCAAGAACTTGTAAGCATTTTGGGCCCCTGCCAGTTCCATGTTCGCCTTCTCCAAGGCTTCGGCAGTCACCTTCTGGTGATCATTGGAAACCTCCACTTTCTTAGTCAAGGAGGCTACCTTGCACTGGGACTCATATACCTCCTTCTTCAGTGCCTCAATTTGAGCAAAGGCAGACTCCAGCTTGGCCATATCTTCAAGTTTTTGAGCCCTCGCTTCATCCGTCTCGGCTCTAGCCCCCTTCAGCTCCTCTGCGAAGGAGGCCATCTTCTTCTCCGAGGACAGCGTCCTCGTTTGGAAGTCAGTGAGGGCCTCCCTGCACTCCAATGCGAGGCCAAAGGTCCTCACACTTTGGCTCACGAGGGCCTTAGTCAAGTCTGTGGCGTCGCATGAGGAGGCGTGCAACTGCCACCGATCCGTCCAAAATTTGTAGAAGCATGTAGTGGCACTTCGGATCTCAGGTGGCAGAGCCTCCACCAACGCAGGATCTAGGACCTCCTCCCTTCCAGCAAGGAAGCTCGAAGACTTCCCTTGCACCCTCGTAGGCCTCTGCTTGGCGGCCTCCTCCTCCTCTGTCACCTCGGCTGCCCTCCTCGCAGCCTCTTTAGCCTTAGCTCGATGAACCATTTCAATCTTAACAGCTTTCGAGGCTGCTGCAAACAACTTCGGCTGATTAGTTTCTTTGCCTTCATGGGACACAGAGGTCCCAAACTTTCCTGACGAGCTGGTGACGTACACCAACTTTCTCTTCTTTGGCTCCTCAAGGACCTTCTCCTTCCCCTGAGGCTCTTTTACCTTCTCCGTGCTCTGAGGTGTCCCCTCTTCTGGAGCCCTTGAGTTGCCGTCCTTAGATAGGCGCTCAACCCTGCCCCTAACCTCTTTGGCACCACTAGACCCCGGCTTCAGGGGCCTCACCTTCACACTGGATGTGACCCTAAGTATAGAGGCCATATCAGGGGCTGGGTATTCCCTCATCTTGAACTTGTCTATAGAACATGTCAACGCATCAACATCAAAACGAAAAGCAAAAAATACACTAAGTATAGGAGCTTCTTACCCTTGGAGGCCATCAATTCAAAATTAAGGAAGTAGCGACTTCGGTCGATTAGGTGGTCGAAGTGGCGAAACTTGAGGGGCCTCTTGTAAATGTCCTCTATCACTTCGAACTCCTCCTTGCTCAGCTCGAACCTCGTACTACTATCTACAAATGAAGCCTCAACAGTTAGAGAAAAAAGAAATTTGAATACAGAATGCAAACTACTTAGGTTGGGAGACTCACAAGCTTCGTAGTACTAGGTTGGTACTGTGCAAGCCAGGGTTGTGACTCCCTCCACCGCCGACCACCTGCCTCTCACCCAGAACCACGACTCTTTTCACCCCTTAATGGAAGAAGGCAACCCCACCACAAATGGTGCATGAGCCCCCCAAGGAGTCAAGTAATAGCATCCCTTGACTCCTTACCTATTACCCTAGGCTGGAATAGGGTAATGAAGACGTGGAGAGGCATGTCCTCCCCAAGCGACACTTCCTTCCATAGGAAGTACAAGCCAACCAACTGGCTCCACCCATTTGGCGGAACCTGGGTCGACGACAATATGAAGTTCCTCAGCACAGCCCTGAAGAAGGGGTGCAAAGGAAGATGCATACCTGCATTAAACAAATATTCGCTCACCGCCACGCACCCAGGCCTTGAATAGCAGGCTCGCTCATGGGTCTCGGGTACTAACATCTCCACATAATGAGGTATATAGTACCTCTCCCTTATCTCCCCCAACCTCTTCGATGTCATATTCGAAGGGACTCTAGACGCCTCCCACTCTAAATTGTAGTCTACTGCCTCCTCGATCATAGCAATTTGCTCAACCTCGGAGTCCCTCTGTAACTAGACCCCCGACTGAACGTCGCGACAGTGACCAACTGAACCCATCATTTTTAATCAAATTTGAGGCGTAGAATTCAAACGGTTTTTCAAACCTACGCCTCAGATTAAAGTGTGTCCCCCACGCACCTCCTCCAACGCGTTTGTTTCTAGAAGCTCCAGTTGTCCTCATGATTACAGTTTTAATTCGATGGCAGCAGGCACCTTTGAAGTTGTAACGGTTCAGCCACTTTTCATCGAAAATATGCGCAAAACATCAAATCATTGGCACAGCTGCCGAGGAATAATTATTGTCAATGTACCTCAGAATTCAGCCATCAAGCCTCGTAGGTTCGGTTTCTCAACCACCTCAACTTCCTCATCAAAATTCAACCATCAAGCCTCGCAGGTTCGATTTCTCAACCACCTCGGCTTCTTCATCAAAATTCACCCATCAAGCCTCGCAGATTCGGTTACCCAACCACCTCGACTTCATCATTCTCATCACTTCTTAGACAACAGCAAATCTTTAACTCCAACCATGATATAAATATCTATACTTGGACTTGGGGGACTATTATTCGGGGTACAAAAATTTCAAAAATTTCTTTCAGATTAACTGGTTGGCTTTACGCTTTACTTCATCGAAGCCCTCACATTACATAAATAACTATACTTGGATTTGAGGGACTATTGTTACGTGTTCGCACACTTGGACAACCCACCGGGGCCCACAGCTAGCTCATGTCGAACCACGTGACACTCAATCCGAGGTTATTTGCAAAGCTGAGGCCCACAACCGAGGCCTATTTATCCTTGCCTCATGAGGAACTTCCGAAGCCCATATGCCGAGGCCCTTTGAAGGTGGACGATGCCCTGTTTGCCGAAGCTCCTTAGCCGAGGTGACAGCATTCGAAGCACAAAGCAACATCTTCCATAGACACCTTTCCTAAGAGATCTTTTGCACAAAGATCTTACTTGAATGATTGATATGACGTTTGTCATGAGTATAAATGTTAAGTCTTGTCACTAGTAGAGGCGATTCTGCCAACCAATAAATGTGTAACAAGCTAGGTGTGGCTGATCAGCCTACAATTTGACATGTAAACTAACCGGATGAGGCCACGTGTACCCTGAACCAAAGGTCACGATCTAACTTGTGACACTATAAATACTCCTCCACGTACCACATACAAAGGCTAATACAAGAATCAATACAAGAAACAATACTTTACTCAACTCTCTCTTTCTTATTATCTTGCAACACAAACGAGTTCATACATATTTAGACATACATTTACAAACATCGATTGATAATTATTGTACAATCGATCTACGATCGTCTCGTCGGATTTCAAACGTTCTCGTCCCGCGCCATTGAGCTACTCTCACGCCCTTGATCTGTCCGTTTTAGACCATCCATGTGTCTTTGCGTGTTG
Organism: Olea europaea var. sylvestris; assembly: GCF_002742605.1. Taxonomy (NCBI): domain Eukaryota; kingdom Viridiplantae; phylum Streptophyta; class Magnoliopsida; order Lamiales; family Oleaceae; genus Olea; species Olea europaea. The sequence goes on along the minus strand of NC_036255.1, from coordinate 5,975,343 downwards.
GACTTTCGCTTACATGTGCGCGGGTAGGTCCGATATCTGTTGGCAACATTTATTGGGGTCAACATGAACTTTTAGTAATTTTCTGGAAATTTTAGGCGTTATTAAGAATTTTGGGGGATGACCCCTTCATTATAGGGGCTGACCTAGATCCCCCAATTTATATTGGGGGTAGGCGCAATCGATATCCTCTTAGTGGCTAACTGTGCAAACTTAGAAGGAATTAAGCATAATTTTTTTTTACAGAATTCAAAATTGGGATCCATAAAAGGCGTTGAGGTTTTCAACTCCGCAAGCTTTCCTGTTGTATATTTTATGTCGTGTAAATATTTATGTCAATATTGAGACTCTTATTTCTCTAAGTATTCAACACGTGGATTTCAAGATATCGGCTCCATATCCCTATATTCACTTCGAAATCCTGTCATTAGTACTTTTAGCTCGATAGTATCTCTATATATATGAGGTGTAGGATGATCCTTAATTCTTTTGGATTGCAAGTGAAAAATTTGTACAAACATCGGAGCAATGAAACTGCA
>NC_036255.1:5973889-5974707 GCF_002742605.1 Olea europaea var. sylvestris | reverse complement strand
GTCCATGTGTAGGATTTAATTTTATAGTATGATCATGTAATATTTCCACTTTATCCGCCATATGGATTACCTAAATCCTATATAATATTATTTACATTATTCGTTAGCTCGAAGCTTATTTGATGTATCAATGACTATGTTGAGAATTAGTGATCAAAGTATTGTGCATTTATTCGCGTTGGGAAAATATTGCCTGGAATATGGGTAAAATAAGTTCTCTCTAGAGAACGGTAAATTTGATCTAAATGTTTAAACTTAGCTAAATCATGTTTGTGATTGGTTGCATACATTGTTGAATGGAACGAAAGCCTGAGCAATAAAATAATTAGAAAGGCAAAATAGTTAGTATAAGTTAGCCTAATTACTAGAAACGTGATGGGTAAAATTAAAGTGGTAGGCTAACAGGATGTCATTACAAAATTATTTATGCTTTGATATATTTTATAATTTGACCAATAGTACAATCACATATCTTTAGTAGAATGAGCTGAGATTAATAGTTGGTTCACACAATCCTAAGAGTCCTACTTGGAGACCAGTTACTGTTGATTATATTATATAGCTCTTACTGGTTCCTTTGGATGCTTTGTAAAAGTCTTCGACAAAATTGTACATACAATGAAAGTTTCAAAAACTACATTTGCGACCTAAAACATACGGGTGATACTACATATACACCTTTGGTGTACAAGTAGAATTATCCAAAACATTATCCCTAAGCGCAATTGGAAGATGACAATGAGTAAACCCTATGTCTATTTATAGACCTAGGAGGGCGACATCTAGTGCATTCTAGTTTTTCCGAGGCATGCATGTGT
>NC_036255.1:5943599-5973085 GCF_002742605.1 Olea europaea var. sylvestris | reverse complement strand
GGTTTCATTTGTAATGACTTATTCATTCAAGGGTTTAAGTCTCATTCTTTTTGATGATTTCCCAACTAACTCTCTATTTAATCCTTTGGTTACAGATCCGCAATGTTATCTTTTAACCTTACATAGTCAAGAGTGATCGCTCCAATTGAGAGTAGTTGTCGTATGGTATTGTATCTACGACGTGTATATCTAGATTTCCCATTGTACATGTTACTCCGTGCCCTTTCTATTGCTGATTGCATTTTTATTGCTAATCTGGCATTGTACTTTTCGATAATTCCATCTGCTCTCATTTTCCTTTTGAAAATTCATTTATTGCCTAGCAGTTTTCTTTCTGGAGGAAGATCCACTAGCTTTCATGTATGATTTTGTATGGAATCTATTTCACTTTTAATGGCCTCCTTCCATTGAGGTCCTTCCGAGGAATTCACAGTCTCTTGATAACTTTGAAGTTCACTTTCTAGCATATAAGTCAGAAAATCAGGACCATATGATTTTTCTGTCCTTACCCGTTTGCTACGTCTAACCTCAGTCTCTTCTTCTAATTCGTCGTCATGACGATGTTCAGTCATAGTCTCATATGTTCGTTTGGAGGAGCTTGCTTCCTCTTTGGACTTGTACGGAAATACATGTTCAAAGAATGAAACATTTCTTAATTTCAATATCATATTTTTGTGTATGTCTGGAATTTTAGAATCATACACAAGAAATCAATAAGCACTACTATTGTGTGCATAGTCAATGAAGATGCAATATATTATTTTTGGCTCTATCCTTACCTTCTTTGGTATTGGAACGACCACTTTAACAAGATATCCCCACACTCATAAGTATTTATAAAAAGACTTTTTCTTCTTTTTCATAACTCATAAGGGATCTTTTTCATATTCTTTCGTGGCACCTTATTTAAAAGGTAATTTTCTGATAACATAGCTTTCCCCCACATGTTCTCAGGTAACCCAGAACTTACTAGCATCACATACATCATTTTCTTTAAAGTACGATTTTTTTGTTTAACAACACCTTTTTGTTGCGGTGAATAAGGTGCAGTGGCTTCATGTATAATTCCGTGTTGTACACAGAATTCTGCAAATGGTACTTCATAGTCACCACCTCGATCGCTTCTTAACACCTCAATTTTCTTATTAAGTTGAGTTTCAACTTCATTCTTATAGAGAACAAATTTCACTATAACTTCATCTTTACTTTTTAGCAAATATACATAACAGTATTTGATGTTATCGTTTACAAAAGTAATGAAATACTTGTTGCCACCTCTTGTTTGTACAAGTTTTAAGTCACATATGTCACTGTGAATTAAATCAAGTGGTTCTGTATTTTGTTCAATTGATTTAAACGATGACTTGTCAATTTTGTCTCAACCCAAGTTTCACACTTATGCCTTAAATCAATGTGGAACTCGGGTATGCAATTCAAGTTAACTAGTTTTTCGTAAAGTATCATAGTAAACATGTACTAGTCTACCATGCCACAAATTGGAAGACTCAAACAAATAAGAAGAAGAGTTTGTTTTATTCATTTTTGGTTTAATGACCATTACATTAAGTTTAAACATACCGTTGGAAACATATCATTTTTCGATAAACATTTCACTTTTGACTCGACTCAAATACAATGCGAAAGCTATGCTTATTCAAAAGAGACCCAGACAATAAGTTCTTGAAAATTTTCGGCACATATAGCACATTATTGAAAGTCAGCTCTTTTCCCGAGGTCACTTCAGAACTACCTTTCCTTGTCCTTTGATTTCAAAAGTTGCTGAATTTCCTATGAACAACTTCTTCCCATTCTCAAATGCTTCAAATACAGCAAACAGCTCCTTATCACAATGCAAATGTCTCGTAGCATCGGTGTCAATCCACCACTCCTTAGGGTTTGAATCCACCATGTTCACTTCAAAAATGACAGCCGAGAGATTCAGCTCCGACAAATCTTGTGCCATGTAGTCAACCACATTTGCTTCTTTCTTCTTCTTTGACAATCTGCACTCGAAGACTTGTGGACTAGCATCACATACATCATTTTCTTTAAAGTACGATTTTTTTGTTTAACAACACCTTTTTGTTGCGGTGAATAAGGTGCAGTGGCTTCATGTATAATTCCGTGTTGTACACAGAATTCTGCAAATGGTACTTCATACTCACCACCTCGATCGCTTCTTAACACCTCAATTTTCTTATTAAGTTGAGTTTCAACTTCATTCTTATAGAGAACAAATTTCACTATAACTTCATCTTTACTTTTTAGCAAATATACATAACAGTATTTGATGCTTCATTTCCTTTCACTTGTGCTTCAAATATTCTTGAAATCTTTCCATGCAGAGGGCAATTTTTCAATAATTGCAGCCACTTGAAAAGTTTCACTCAAGATCATGCCTTCGGCATGAATTTCATGAAGAATCACTTGGAGTTCTTGCATTTGACTAATAACTATTTTGGAATCCACCATTTTATAATCTAAGAATCAGTCGACAATGAACTTTTAGCTCCAGCATCCTCAATTTTATATTTTTGGTCCAACGACTCCCACAGCAGTTTTCATATTTTCACATTGTACAATGTGTCTACTAAACTGTTCATAATATAGTTTCGGCACGAAAAATTCAAATGGTTCCAAGCATCAAGTGTACTGATTGTTTGAACATTTCCCTCACCCTTATTGAGTTTTGGAGCTATCTCAGTCAAAAATCTCACAAGATTCAAAGTGGTCAGTAGTCTACCATGCCACAAATTGGAAGACTCAAACAAATAAGAAGAAGAGTTTGTTTTATTCATTTTTGGTTTAATGACCATTACTTAAGTTTAAACATACCGTTGGAAACATATCATTTTTCGATAAACATTTCACTTTTTGAATCGACTCAAATACAATGCGAAAGCTATTCTTATTCAAAAGAGACCCAGACAATAAGTTCTTGAAAATTTTCGGCACATATAGCACATTATTGAAAGTCAGCTCTTTTCCCGAGGTCACTTCAGAACTACCTTTCCTTGTCCTTTGATTTCAAAAGTTGCTGAATTTCCTATGAACAACTTCTTTCCATTCTCAAATGCTTCAAATACAGCAAACAGCTCCTTATCACAATGCAAATGTCTCGTAGCATCGGTGTCAATCCACCACTCCTTAGGGTTTGAATCCACCATGTTCACTTCAAAAATGACAGCGGAGAGATTCAGCTCCGACAAATCTTGTGCCATGTAGTCAACCACATTTGCTTCTTTCTTCTTCTTTGACAATCTGCACTCGAAGACTTGTGGCCCACTTTGTCACAATTGAAGCATTTTCCTTGAAATTTCTTCTTAGAAATTCTACCTTTTGGTCCTTGCTTGGTCCTTTTGTCACCGGATGGCCCAGACTTATTTTTGTAGTTCTTACTACTTTGACCAAGCTCCACAACATTGGCTTTAGCCATACCAGGACTGAACCATTTCCTTTCAAAACTCTTGTTGTCTTCTTCAATTCGAAGTCTAACAATTAGTTCTTTGACGTTCATTTCCTTTCACTTGTGCTTCAAATATTCTTGAAATCTTTCCATGCAGAGGGCAATTTTTCAATAATTGCAGCCACTTGAAAAGTTTCACTCAAGATCATGCCTTCGGCATGAATTTCATGAAGAATCACTTGGAGTTCTTGCATTTGACTGATAACTATTTTGGAATCCACCATTTTATAATCTAAGAATCAGTCGACAATGAACATTTTAGCTCCAGCATCCTCAATTTTATATTTTTGGTCCAACGACTCCCACAACTTCTTAGCAGTTTTCATATTTTCACATTGTACAATGTGTCTACTAAACTGTTCATAATATAGTTTCGGCACGAAAAATTCAAATGGTTCCAAGCATCAAGTGTACTGATTGTTTGAACATCTCCCTCACCCTTATTGAGTTTTGGAGCTATCTCAGTCAAAAATCTCACAAGATTTAAAGTGGTCAAATAAAATAACATTTTCTGTTGCCACATTTCGAAATTCAAGCCATTGAATTTCTTCGGTTTTTTTCCATGAATAACTAGAACATTAATGGTATGACCAGTTGTTGGAGCCACAGTTTTACTCACAACATAACTTGACAATCTAGCCACAGTATGAGCCACAACAGAGTTTGGCCCTTGAGCCACAACTGAGTTCATAGCCTGATTTTCAGTAAGCACGGTTTGGGTCACATCCATATTGGTCAATTCAGTTGCCATTTCTGAAAATCAAACCAAAAAAATTAATTTCCAAAAATTAATAGCATAAGAAACCAATTTTTTCTTTTAGGAATCTATTTTAAATTTGTTAGAATATTAAGGTGGTAATGAAACTGGATTATCACATATCGTATGTGTAGTTTAGATACAAATTTTAAGTTGGCCCACTTTGTCACAATTGAAGCATTTTCCTTGAAATTTCTTCTTAGAAATTCTACCTTTTGGTCCTTGCTTGGTCCTTTTGTCACCGGATGGCCCAGACTTATTTTTGTAGTTCTTACTACTTTGACCAAGCTCCACAACATTGGCTTTAGCCATACCAGGACTGAACCATTTCCTTTCAAAACTCTTGTTGTCTTCTTCAATTCGAAGTCTAACAATTAGTTCTTTGACGTTCATTTCCTTTCACTTGTGCTTCAAATATTCTTGAAATCTTTCCATGCAGAGGGCAATTTTTCAATAATTGCAGCCACTTGAAAAGTTTCACTCAAGATCATGCCTTCGGCATGAATTTCATGAAGAATCACTTGGAGTTCTTGCATTTGACTGATAACTATTTTGGAATCCACCATTTTATAATCTAAGAATCAGTCGACAATGAACATTTTAGCTCCAGCATCCTCAATTTTATATTTTTGGTCCAACGACTCCCACAACTTCTTAGCAGTTTTCATATTTTCACATTGTACAATGTGTCTACTAAACTGTTCATAATATAGTTTCGGCACGAAAAATTCAAATGGTTCCAAGCATCAAGTGTACTGATTGTTTGAACATCTCCCTCACCCTTATTGAGTTTTGGAGCTATCTCAGTCAAAAATCTCACAAGATTTAAAGTGGTCAAATAAAATAACATTTTCTGTTGCCACATTTCGAAATTCAAGCCATTGAATTTCTTCGGTTTTTTTCCATGAATAACTAGAACATTAATGGTATGACCAGTTGTTGGAGCCACAGTTTTACTCACAACATAACTTGACAATCTAGCCACAGTATGAGCCACAACAGAGTTTGGCCCTTGAGCCACAACTGAGTTCATAGCCTGATTTTCAGTAAGCACGGTTTGGGTCACATCCATATTGGTCAATTCAGTTGCCATTTCTGAAAATCAAACCAAAAAAATTAATTTCCAAAAATTAATAGCATAAGAAATCAATTTTTTCTTTTAGGAATCTATTTTAAATTTGTTAGAATATTAAGGTGGTAATGAAACTGGATTATCACATATCGTATGTGTAGTTTAGATACAAATTTTAAGCATACCGTATATGCCACTTACTGTATTTGCAGGTAACTTACCGTATATGTAACTTATCGTATTTGCAACTTACCATATTTGCAGACAACTTACTGCATTTGTAGCTTCCCATATCTGTAGCTTACCGTATATGCCGCCTACCATATTTGCAGAAAGCTCACCATATTTGCACAAAATTTTCACAAATTGTTTTTATTCCATTTGATTTACTCATATTTGCTAGATACCGTATATACAACCAACATACCGGATATACACTTACATACACCAAAATGTAGAAATATCGTATTTGCATATATTATCTAAATAAATACCGGTTGGACAGCTACCAAGTCGAATGTTATCAAATTAATTGATTTTTTTCGACATACAGATAATAAACTGTAAGATTGCTAAAATAAACTGAAAAATCTACGAAGCATAAGATGAAAATGTAAATATGTAAATCGCTAAATAAATAAATATTCAACCCTAGATCTGTGCGAACACAATTTCCTTAAAAGGGATTCGCCCCCTCACCGTAAGTGCTTGAGTTCTAATCCGAGCGTCTATTTTCTAGGATACAATTGTAAAACCCGTAGAATCTGAGCACTACAGAAACTACTCCGGCGAACTTTAGCGTCTGAACAATATCACCACAATGACGACGCCAAAAATTGCAACAGATTATGTATGTGGACAACACTAATATGTGGACAATTTTTTCTCCTATACTATATATTTTCGTGGACTGTAATATGATGTGTATTCTCCTGGTTGAATTGTTGGAAATGAGACTTAATATAAGTTTTAAATCTGCCTATTAACTCCATAGCAATAAGCAGTGGAGTTGCTTCAATTTCTGGGAGTTTTGGCAGTTTTCGAAAACTATAAGGTTAGTGGAGAAAGCAAGAATAAATTTGCAAAACGTGGGCTCTCCAAGGGGCAAATTTTTGCTTTGTTCGATCTGATATTTGTGTACGTAGATCGCGTCCACACACAAATTCAAGATCCGAAGGCAATTTCGATCGTTGATTTGCATTCCTCTGCGCACGCACGTGGAGAGAGCCTCTATGCTGCACATAATTACACCCTTCCAGTGTGCAACCATATTTAAAGTGGTTCTTGCTTTCATATTTTTCCTACGTGGGACTAATGTAATTTTCCAACCTAAACTATCTTTCAATGGTCAAATTTGAGCTCCAATTTCTCATTCATCTGAGCGTCATTTTTTGCAGGTAAATATATGATTTTGATGCTTTCACGGAGGAGAACACGAATCAATTTTGATATTCCAAATTGGACCAACGAATCCCAGAAATATTGTCAAAAGTGAGCTATTTACTCATTTTTTTCCAACAATTATCGCTAGGGCCGATCCTCAGGGTATGGAAGTGATGCAGCTACATAAGGCCCTGATTATGGGGGCAGCGTCGAAAGTTGATATAAGCCCCATTTGGTATAATTCAAACAGTTGATAAAAAAATTAATTCAAAAATTTAACGATTAATTTTAAGTATACATTTTATAGTACCTATAACTCTTAGCAACTTTCTGACCATACATTTCATATATATTACTTTAATCCAAACCTACTAAAATTTTGATTTTTTACCAAACATGGGCTAATCATGTTAACAGTCACTCTCGTGAACTCCTTGAATCTCTCCTTGAGAATAAATTAAAAATGGTATCTCAACATATAATTCCAATTTTGTTCTTCTCATTATAATCTTGTATAATATTTTAGCAGCATCGAATGATGTTTTTATAGGTTGTAATTAACTTGAATTCAAATAAAAGTGTCAGCCAATTGTTTTAGTTTGAATGTGGTTGAGGCCAAAAATCAGTTCGACTTTCACATTAATTGACCAAATGTGTTTCAAAACTTAACTATTAAAACAAAAATGCAATTGAACGGATGAGAATTTTGCACCATTCTAGTAGATATTAATCTCAGCACATAAAATCAATTGAAAATACCAAACCATTGTACTAAGTGAAATCATGCCTACAAGCAAATAAATAACAGAACTGTGAACAAACAAAATTGTGAAGGAAAATCCACTTCTTACAACCCGATCCAGATAAAAAAGATGTTCAAAAATTCAGGTTGTTAGGTTTTATTGTAATTGGCAAGTTTTTAGACAAAATTAAAGTCATAAAAGAGCTATAAAAGTCAAAGTCAATTGGAAGGTTGTATAGATCAATTAGGAGTCCTTGGGTTCGAGAATGGAAGAAGGAGAAAAAGTAGTTAAAATTATGGTAGCCTACTGTGAAACAGATTCTCGAGTACTCAAAATAGTAAATTTGTCACCCTTCTAGTGCCCTCTTGCCGTTAGAATGGCAGACCTACCACTCACCTGATGCCCACCTAAAGCTCGAGTAGCGGTGTTATCAGAGAATACGTAGTTTGTGATTTTAATGAGTTTTATCTATCCTATACTATCCCAAAACTTCTAAACTGTAAGCCTTGGTTCTTGTAAAAGGTGGTTTGAATGATATTTTACAAGAGAGAAGTCATCCTAAAGATCAAACATCAATTTTCAATCTTTTCTTAATTCAACCACACATTGAAAAACATCGATTCTATATTATCGAAAGATCAAAACCATGACTTCTTAAATGTTTTTTTGAGAGCTGAAGATCAGGAAGGTGACCAAAGTCCAGTTGGAAAAGAACGATGGAGTTCTTGGTGATCCACAGGAGATACACTATTCCAGAGGTCAGGAGCTAATGCAGGAGCACATAGTCCAATAAGTGCCTTGATTATTACAGATAAGAGGTTAGAGAGTATTAGGAGTTAGTTGAGTTCGTACCATATTGTAAGTCAATTTGTTTGTAGTTGATTTTACTAGCAGCGTGCCCGAAATTTTTTGATCCAGTAAGGGATTGTTCTTCGTGATCAATTCCTGGGTGTTACTTATTTTCTACAAATTACAAACTGCGATAATTCAATATCTAGGTTAGATATGCATGTGAATTCATTTGGATTAAAATTTATAGTGACTTGTTTCTTTAACATTGGTAAATTTAAATTCCACATAAAACACCTATTTACTTTCTCTCTAGGTGTTAGTCGTGTTGAACTTCGATATTACAATTGGTATCAAAGCTTAAAATTGATCCTAGATCCATTTTTATCGAGATGAATCAATTACTAAATGTACCTCTCTATTTTGATGGAAGCAATTATGCTTAATAAAAAATGAGAATGAGAGCTTTCTTAAAATTTCTAGATAAGAGAATTTTGGATATGTTTAGAAAAGGTATGGGCAGGCCCAACAACATCTATTGCAAGGATAGTTATCCCTACTGAGGTTGCTAGTTGGTCTAAAATTGACTTATATAAGTGTAACTAGAATGGTAAAGGGCTTCATGCCCTATTTATGGTTCTGTCTTCCGAAGGGTTTTGGAGTGCTCCTATATGTTAGGCTCCCAAAGAAGTACGTGATATCTTAGAGCCCACAAATGTGGAAATCAAGATTGATAAGAACCCAAAAATACAGATGTTGACCAATTATGTTTAAAGAAATTAGAATGAAGGATGATGAACCATTCGATTATTTGTGTACGAAGTTGAACGACATAATTAATTCCGGCTTCATCCTAAGTAAGAAAATTTCTAGAACTAAGATTGTTCGAAAAGTTCATAGATACTTATCTAAGAGATTTAGATATAAGATCACATCTATTAAAGAGAGCAAAGACTTAGATGTAGTTAAGATAGAGGAAAAGTTGGATCCCACCAAACCTATGAAAGTACCATATCTTAACCTAAGAAGAATAAGTCTATAGCCTTGGATACTGTTAGAGAAGAAGAGTATGACTCTATTGATAATGAAATTCTTAGTGATGAGGAGATAGCTTATTTTATTAAGAATTTTTTAAGAAGAAACCTCAAGAGAGATATAAGGTACCTTTAGTATGTCTAGAAAAGGCAAACGTAAGAAGACAAATACTAGGATATTTAACAAGAAATCCCAGTCCATTAGATGTCATGAATGTCAATGTTTCAGCTACTTTACAAATTAATGTCCTCATTACAAGAAGACCTTACATAAGGGAAATGGTAAGGCAATGGCCGTGTCAATTATTGACAATGAGTCCAATTCTAGAGACCAGAAAAACTCATCTAGTAATGAGGATGACAGAAACTATGTGGCATTCACATCTATAGTTAAGAGTGATTCAGATAATGATAGTGAAAAGGTCGAGCATGTAGGTCGTAGTGAAGCTACCTATAGAGAATTTGAAGATGGGGAAGATATTCGTAAGGCTTATGAATAGCTGTTCCATGAGAGTCTTAGGGTGAAAAAGATCAATAGAGCTGTCTTTAAGAAAGTTAATGAACTTGAGCTAGAAAGAGAAAGACTTATATCTTACCTTCAAGAGTCTACCAAAAGCCTTAGTGAATTAAGACTAGTCAATGAGAACTTAGATGCTAAGGTAAAAACCCTAACTAGTGACCTTGAGAAATCCAATATTCAACACCACTCCTTCATGAGTGGATCTAAAAAACTTGACAATCTTTTAGGGCTGAACAAGCCTGCTGGGAATAATGAAGGTCAAGGGTATAATCAGATTGATCATAATACTGTTAGTACTTCTAGGCACTAACCATTTTAGAAATGTTGCAAATCCTATACCCAAAAGCAAGGGTATCTTAGGACAAAGGCCTACTAGACAATGTAGGACCAACCAATCCAAAAATTAATATTAGCAACTATTAGCAACTACGTAGATTTGGACCTAGGTTTATCGATACATATCATCATTGTGGTGAGCTAAAAATCATAAGGCTTAGGTATCACAAACTCCTGAATAGGAGCAGAAGTCGGGATATGTCTAGCAAGGTTAACTTCTTTAGTAATCATGTTAGTCACTTAACTGAGATGATGACACAATTGACAAGGATTAATTCTACTTCTAGGGAGGTCTATTACGATCAGCAATTAAACTCTCAGATTGTACATGTCGCACTTAAAGCAAAAAATAATTCTATTTGGGATCATGATAGTGCATGTGCTAGGCATATGTATGGAAATAAAACATTGTTTTCAACTTTTGATAATTGAAAAGGCAAGACTGTTACCTTTAGAGATGGTGCTGCTACTTCTATTTTTGGTAAAGATATCATCCATATATCTAGCTTGCCTACTATCTCTAATGTACTATATGTGGAAGGTTTAAAGTATAACTTTCTTAGCATTAGTTAAATATGTGATGCAGATTTTGAGGATAGCTTTGTCTAGAAAATGTATAGTGTATATGATATTAATGGTAACATTGTCATGGAAGGAAATAGAGCTCTAATAATTGCTATGGAGTTGTACCAATTTCCAATTATATATGTTGCAGTGCTAAGGCTGATGTGAATAAACTTTGGCATAAAAAATTAGGTTTATGAACTATAAGAGTTTGTCTAAGCTGTCTAAGAAGGAACTTGTAGGTGGTTTACCTAAACTTGATAAGATTCATAATACTAGTTGTAGACCATATCAACACGGTAAACACGTGAGAGTTAATAATAAGCAAACTTATAACATCTTGACAAATAGGCCCTTAGAATTACTCTATATGAATTTAATGGGACCTTCCAGAATTGAGAATCTAGGTAGTAGACATTATATCATTGTTGAAGTAAATGAATATTCTAGGTCTCATGGATTATATTATTGAGAGAAAAATCAGAAGTTTATGATCTTGTTAGATCCTTGTGTAAGAAACTTAAGGAATTCAGCAAGAGTTCTCTTCATTGATCACTCCTCAACAAAATAGAGTAGTCGAGAGAAATAATAGGGTGTTTCAAGAAATGGCTAGGACCATGCATCATGGCAAGGGTCTAGCAATGTATTTCTGGGATGAGGCAATTAAGACTGCCTGTCATATAGTGAATCAAGTTTACCTTAGACCTGTGATTGATAAGACACCTTACGAAATTTGGAATGGGAAAAAGCTTACTATCAAATACTTTAGAGTACTTGGTAGAAAATGCTACATTTTGAGAAATAGAGAAAATTTGAGCAAGTTTGACACTAAGAGCGATCAAGAGACGTTTCTAGGTTACTCTAGAAATAGTAGAGCTTATCATGTGTATAATTCTTGTACATTTGTAATGATGGAGTCCATAAATTTTGTGATTGATGATGCCTTAAGTGAATAGAGGGTGAGATTTGGATGATTTGGTAGACTAGTTCAAGTAAGTGAAGAACCTATGTTTGAGATTGATCCTAATGAGAGTTCGAATCCTGAACTTCCTAGATCCACCAAATAAGGAACCATCATCTACTAGTAGTTCCAAATCACCTATAAAACCATCTCCTAGTAATAAATCTAAATTCCTTATTAAGTAATCACCTACTGATAAATCTAGAATACCTAGGGAACGTTTGTCTAGGGTCAAGAGTAATCATCCTAAGGATAGTATCTTTGGGGATCTAGAAAAAAGGATGAGACGCATAAGAGAGTGTTTAAGAACTTATCTTTCGCTAATTAAGTATCACAAATTGAGCTCAAGAAAGTTGAAGAAGTCCTTAATGTTTGGTGAATGCAATGCATGAAGAGTTGAACCAAGTTATAAGAAATGATGTTTGATGTTTCGTGCCTAGGCTTGAGGATTCTCATGTTATTAGCACTAGGCGGATATTTAAAACTAAGACTGATGATTAGGGTACCATAACAAGATATAAAGCTAGGTTAGTAGCCCAAGGATACGCTCAAGTAGAGAGAGTTGACTTTGATGAGACATTTGCCCCTGTAACTCATCTTGAATCAATAAGAATCTTACTTGTTGTAGCTTGTACCTTAGGTTTTAAGTTATACCAAATGAATGGATGTCAAGAGTACTTAATTGAATGGAAGACTTCAAGAAGAGGCTTATGTTGAATAATCTAAAGGATTCATAGATTCTAAGTTTCCTGAATATGCTTGTAGGCTTAAAAAGGCCTTATATGGACTTAAACAAGCTCGTAGAGCTTGATATTATCTCATTGGGCATGAGTTTTCTAGAGGTGGTGTAGATAGAATGTTGTACATTAGATATATTTAAGAAACCATCACCATAGCAAAACATATGTTGATGATATCATCATTGGTTCCCTATTGATGTCGTTACTTATGAATTTGCTAAATAAATGACGTAAAAGTTTGAAATGAGCATGTTAGGTTGTTGTCGATTTTATATCCTACAAGTATACGAGTCATAACAAATAATATCATAGACATTTGACTCCGAATCATCGTAACAATGATGACTATACTTTAATGCCTAATTTAAGATTTCGAACTACTATTTGACAAAAGTAAACAAATAGCTGTGATTGTTGTTTTGTTGTTAATACTTGAAAAAAAAATTGTAAAGAAAGATAAGTTGAGGATTCAAATATGGGATGGACATTAGAGTAGAAAAATTTCATCTATTGATCACCTTTAAATCTCAATTCAAGACTCACACAACTAATGTAGTGTTCGATCGAATTCTTCTATTGTATTCAATTTATCTATCTCGAGTTCTCATTAAGCTTATTTAACTAATTCAATTCTATATCTCTATGCGAATCAAGCCTAGTTAAATGAAATATTAGTTCTAAGAATTCATTTAAGGCCACAGTAATTAATATAGGTATATCTACAAATTGTACTAATTTACTGAATTTTAATATGTGGTCGAAATCTAAAACTGACCTCTCGATTCGTAATAGATTAACGAAATCATTAAATAATTGGCCAAAGAATTCTAAGCATTGAGTACAGAATAAAAATCATCACATGCATTCAAAGAACTTACATCTTAAATAAAAGAAATAAATGGTCTTAAAAGATTACATTGTTTGTCATAATATAAATTTTGTTACTTATGATAATAGAAGAAAAACTAAAGAATTACATTGAGGACATCACTGGGTTTTGAATTGAGATGTGGGAAAGATAATGAAACTTGCACCAAGTTCTCTTCTTACCTCAAATCTTAATTTCAAAACCTAGATCATGATTTCTTGTTTTCCTTCATTTCAGTTTTCTCTCGAAGTCTCTCATTGCTTATTCTGCCTCTTTCGATGATTTCCCTCCTTGTATTTATACTAACCTCTATGTTTTTCTCAAATTGGAGATTTCTAAGCTTTTCATGAGCTAAAATGGTGCAACCCTAAATTAGGTGACGAAGTAGCACTAAGTAACAGCGCCTAAGCATCATGATGAATCACATTGCAGTGCCTAGGCGTTATGAGGGCAGCACCTAAGCACTAAGGACAACACCTGGGTGCTAGGCTGCATCTTTGCCCAAATCTATTTCTTTTAGCGACTGTAGCACGAGGGCATTTGGTACCCCTGCTCCTGGGTGTTAACTTACTGCACCAAATCTATTGATTTTTGCTTCCTTGCTCAATTTAGTATCCATTTTACACCGCTTCACCTAATATTTAAAACAATACTAACAAACACATTAAAGACATTCTATACTTATAATATCTAGCAAATAATCAAATTAAAAGTGTCTAAAATCATGAGTAAAAACACACTCATCATGGGTGAACTATGTTACTTTCTTAGTTACCAAGCATAATGATGACGGGTTGTTCATATCTCAATCAAAGAACGCTAAAGACCCAGACAAACAATTCAGATTAGATAACAAGGAACACCATAGGAGACCCATGAGCACGAGTGTTAAATTAAGTCATAATTCTACAGATAAGAATGTTTAGACAATATTTAGGAGTATGTTTGGTAGTTTACTGTATCTTGCTACAAATAGAACTGACATAGCATTTAGTGTTGGAGTTTGTGCGAGATTTCAGCTTGATCATAAGGAATCTTCTCAAGTGCTTCGAGATATATCATTCGATATGTTAATGGCACTATGAATCATGGAATCTTGTACTCTAGATATTCTAATCTTGATCTAGTCGTCTATTTCAATTCAATTGGGTTGGGAAAGTCGATGATAGAAAGAGCACTTTGAGAGGTTGTGTCTATGTTTGAACAAATCTTGTAGCTTGAATGACTAAAAATAAAATTCTATCACTTTGTCCATGGCTAAGATCGAATGCATAGCAAGAGGAAGTTGTTGCGTTCAACTACTTTGGATGAACATTAAGTTTAAACATACCGTTGGAAACATATCATTTTTCGATAAACATTTCACTTTTGACTCGACTCAAATACAATGCGAAAGCTATGCTTATTCAAAAGAGACCCAGACAATAAGTTCTTGAAAATTTTCGGCACATATAGCACATTATTGAAAGTCAGCTCTTTTCCCGAGGTCACTTCAGAACTACCTTTCCTTGTCCTTTGATTTCAAAAGTTGCTGAATTTCCTATGAACAACTTCTTTCCATTCTCAAATGCTTCAAATACAGCAAACAGCTCCTTATCACAATGCAAATGTCTCGTAGCATCGGTGTCAATCCACCACTCCTTAGGGTTTGAATCCACCATGTTCACTTCAAAAATGACAGCGGAGAGATTCAGCTCCGACAAATCTTGTGCCATGTAGTCAACCACATTTGCTTCTTTCTTCTTCTTTGACAATCTGCACTCGAAGACTTGTGGCCCACTTTGTCACAATTGAAGCATTTTCCTTGAAATTTCTTCTTAGAAATTCTACCTTTTGGTCCTTGCTTGGTCCTTTTGTCACCGGATGGCCCAGACTTATTTTTGTAGTTCTTACTACTTTGACCAAGCTCCACAACATTGGCTTTAGCCATACCAGGACTGAACCATTTCCTTTCAAAACTCTTGTTGTCTTCTTCAATTCGAAGTCTAACAATTAGTTCTTTGACGTTCATTTCCTTTCACTTGTGCTTCAAATATTCTTGAAATCTTTCCATGCAGAGGGCAATTTTTCAATAATTGCAGCCACTTGAAAAGTTTCACTCAAGATCATGCCTTCGGCATGAATTTCATGAAGAATCACTTGGAGTTCTTGCATTTGACTGATAACTATTTTGGAATCCACCATTTTATAATCTAAGAATCAGTCGACAATGAACATTTTAGCTCCAGCATCCTCAATTTTATATTTTTGGTCCAACGACTCCCACAACTTCTTAGCAGTTTTCATATTTTCACATTGTACAATGTGTCTACTAAACTGTTCATAATATAGTTTCGGCACGAAAAATTCAAATGGTTCCAAGCATCAAGTGTACTGATTGTTTGAACATCTCCCTCACCCTTATTGAGTTTTGGAGCTATCTCAGTCAAAAATCTCACAAGATTTAAAGTGGTCAAATAAAATAACATTTTCTGTTGCCACATTTCGAAATTCAAGCCATTGAATTTCTTCGGTTTTTTTCCATGAATAACTAGAACATTAATGGTATGACCAGTTGTTGGAGCCACAGTTTTACTCACAACATAACTTGACAATCTAGCCACAGTATGAGCCACAACAGAGTTTGGCCCTTGAGCCACAACTGAGTTCATAGCCTGATTTTCAGTAAGCACGGTTTGGGTCACATCCATATTGGTCAATTCAGTTGCCATTTCTGAAAATCAAACCAAAAAAATTAATTTCCAAAAATTAATAGCATAAGAAATCAATTTTTTCTTTTAGGAATCTATTTTAAATTTGTTAGAATATTAAGGTGGTAATGAAACTGGATTATCACATATCGTATGTGTAGTTTAGATACAAATTTTAAGCATACCGTATATGCCACTTACTGTATTTGCAGGTAACTTACCGTATATGTAACTTATCGTATTTGCAACTTACCATATTTGCAGACAACTTACTGCATTTGTAGCTTCCCATATCTGTAGCTTACCGTATATGCCGCCTACCATATTTGCAGAAAGCTCACCATATTTGCACAAAATTTTCACAAATTGTTTTTATTCCATTTGATTTACTCATATTTGCTAGATACCGTATATACAACCAACATACCGGATATACACTTACATACACCAAAATGTAGAAATATCGTATTTGCATATATTATCTAAATAAATACCGGTTGGACAGCTACCAAGTCGAATGTTATCAAATTAATTGATTTTTTTCGACATACAGATAATAAACTGTAAGATTGCTAAAATAAACTGAAAAATCTACGAAGCATAAGATGAAAATGTAAATATGTAAATCGCTAAATAAATAAATATTCAACCCTAGATCTGTGCGAACACAATTTCCTTAAAAGGGATTCGCCCCCTCACCGTAAGTGCTTGAGTTCTAATCCGAGCGTCTATTTTCTAGGATACAATTGTAAAACCCGTAGAATCTGAGCACTACAGAAACTACTCCGGCGAACTTTAGCGTCTGAACAATATCACCACAATGACGACGCCAAAAATTGCAACAGATTATGTATGTGGACAACACTAATATGTGGACAATTTTTTCTCCTATACTATATATTTTCGTGGACTGTAATATGATGTGTATTCTCCTGGTTGAATTGTTGGAAATGAGACTTAATATAAGTTTTAAATCTGCCTATTAACTCCATAGCAATAAGCAGTGGAGTTGCTTCAATTTCTGGGAGTTTTGGCAGTTTTCGAAAACTATAAGGTTAGTGGAGAAAGCAAGAATAAATTTGCAAAACGTGGGCTCTCCAAGGGGCAAATTTTTGCTTTGTTCGATCTGATATTTGTGTACGTAGATCGCGTCCACACACAAATTCAAGGTCCGAAGGCAATTTCGATCGTTGATTTGCACCCCTCTGCGCACGCACGTGGAGAGAGCCTCTATGCTGCACATAATTACACCCTTCCAGTGTGCAACCATATTTAAAGTGGTTCTTGCTTTCATATTTTTCCTACGTGGGACTAATGTAATTTTCCAACCTAAACTATCTTTCAATGGTCAAATTTGAGCTCCAATTTCTCATTCATCTGAGCGTCATTTTTTGCAGGTAAATATATGATTTTGATGCTTTCACGGAGGAGAACACGAATCAATTTTGATATTCCAAATTGGACCAACGAATCCCAGAAATATTGTCAAAAGTGAGCTATTTACTCATTTTTTTCCAACAATTATCGCTAGGGCCGATCCTCAGGGTATGGAAGTGATGTAGCTACATAAGGCCCTGATTATGGGGGCAGCGTCGAAAGTTGATATAAGCCCCATTTGGTATAATTCAAACAGTTGATAAAAAAATTAATTCAAAAATTTAACGATTAATTTTAAGTATACATTTTATAGTACCTATAACTCTTAGCAACTTTCTGACCATACATTTCATATATATTACTTTAATCCAAACCTACTAAAATTTTGATTTTTTACCAAACATGGGCTAATCATGTTAACAGTCACTCTCGTGAACTCCTTGAATCTCTCCTTGAGAATAAATTAAAAATGGTATCTCAACATATAATTCCAATTTTGTTCTTCTCATTATAATCTTGTATAATATTTTAGCAGCATCGAATGATGTTTTTATAGGTTGTAATTAACTTAAATTCAAATAAAAGTGTCAGCCAATTGTTTTAGTTTGAATGTGGTTGAGGCCAAAAATCAGTTCGACTTTCACATTAATTGACCAAATGTGTTTCAAAACTTAACTATTAAAACAAAAATGCAATTGAACGGATGAGAATTTTGCACCATTCTAGTAGATATTAATCTCAGCACATAAAATCAATTGAAAATACCAAACCATTGTACTAAGTGAAATCATGCCTACAAGCAAATAAATAACAGAACTGTGAACAAACAAAATTGTGAAGGAAAATCCACTTCTTACAACCCGATCCAGATAAAAAAGATGTTCAAAAATTCAGGTTGTTAGGTTTTATTGTAATTGGCAAGTTTTTAGACAAAATTAAAGTCATAAAAGAGCTATAAAAGTCAAAGTCAATTGGAAGGTTGTATAGATCAATTAGGAGTCCTTGGGTTCGAGAATGGAAGAAGGAGAAAAAGTAGTTAAAATTATGGTAGCCTACTGCGAAACAGATTCTCGAGTACTCAAAATAGTAAATTTGTCACCCTTCTAGTGCCCTCTTGCCGTTAGAATGGCAGACCTACCACTCACCTGATGCCCACCTAAAGCTCGAGTAGCGGTGTTATCAGAGAATACGTAGTTTGTGATTTTAATGAGTTTTATCTATCCTATACTATCCCAAAACTTCTAAACTGTAAGCCTTGGTTCTTGTAAAAGGTGGTTTGAATGATATTTTACAAGAGAGAAGTCATCCTAAAGATCAAACATCAATTTTCAATCTTTTCTTAATTCAACCACACATTGAAAAACATCGATTCTATATTATCGAAAGATCAAAACCATGACTTCTTAAATGTTTTTTTGAGAGCTGAAGATCAGGAAGGTGACCAAAGTCCAGTTGGAAAAGAACGATGGAGTTCTTGGTGATCCACAGGAGATACACTATTCCAGAGGTCAGGAGCTAATGCAGGAGCACATAGTCCAATAAGTGCCTTGATTATTACAGATAAGAGGTTAGAGAGTATTAGGAGTTAGTTGAGTTCGTACCATATTGTAAGTCAATTTGTTTGTAGTTGATTTTACTAGCAGCGTGCCCGAAATTTTTTGATCCAGTAAGGGATTGTTCTTCGTGATCAATTCCTGGGTGTTACTTATTTTCTACAAATTACAAACTGTGATAATTCAATATCTAGGTTAGATTTGCATGTGAATTCATTTGGATTAAAATTTATAGTGACTTGTTTCTTTAACATTGGTAAATTTAAATTCCACATAAAACACCTATTTACTTTCTCTCTAGGTGTTAGTCGTGTTGAACTTCGATATTACAATTGGTATCAAAGCTTAAAATTGATCCTAGATCCATTTTTATCGAGATGAATCAATTACTAAATGTACCTCTCTATTTTGATGGAAGCAATTATGCTTAATAAAAAATGAGAATGAGAGCTTTCTTAAAATTTCTAGATAAGAGAATTTTGGATATGTTTAGAAAAGGTATGGGCAGGCCCAACAACATCTATTGCAAGGACAGTTATCCCTAATGAGGTTGCTAGTTGGTCTAAAATTGACTTATATAAGTGTAACTAGAATGGTAAAGGGCTTCATGCCCTATTTATGGTTCTGTCTTCCGAAGGGTTTTGGAGTGCTCCTATATGTTAGGCTCCCAAAGAAGTACGTGATATCTTAGAGCCCACAAATGTGGAAATCAAGATTGATAAGAACCCAAAAATACAGATGTTGACCAATTATGTTTAAAGAAATTAGAATGAAGGATGATGAACCATTCGATTATTTGTGTACGAAGTTGAACGACATAATTAATTCCGGCTTCATCCTAAGTAAGAAAATTTCTAGAACTAAGATTGTTCGAAAAGTTCATAGATACTTATCTAAGAGATTTAGATATAAGATCACATCTATTAAAGAGAGCAAAGACTTAGATGTAGTTAAGATAGAGGAAAAGTTGGATCCCACCAAACCTATGAAAGTACCATATCTTAACCTAAGAAGAATAAGTCTATAGCCTTGGATACTGTTAGAGAAGAAGAGTATGACTCTATTGATAATGAAATTCTTAGTGATGAGGAGATAGCTTATTTTATTAAGAATTTTTTAAGAAGAAACCTCAAGAGAGATATAAGGTACCTTTAGTATGTCTAGAAAAGGCAAACGTAAGAAGACAAATACTAGGATATTTAACAAGAAATCCCAGTCCATTAGATGTCATGAATGTCAATGTTTCAGCTACTTTACAAATTAATGTCCTCATTACAAGAAGACCTTACATAAGGGAAATGGTAAGGCAATGGCCGTGTCAATTATTGACAATGAGTCCAATTCTAGAGACCAGAAAAACTCATCTAGTAATGAGGATGACAGAAACTATGTGGCATTCACATCTATAGTTAAGAGTGATTCAGATAATGATAGTGAAAAGGTCGAGCATGTAGGTCGTAGTGAAGCTACCTATAGAGAATTTGAAGATGGGGAAGATATTCGTAAGGCTTATGAATAGTTGTTCCATGAGAGTCTTAGGGTGAAAAAGATCAATAGAGCTGTCTTTAAGAAAGTTAATGAACTTGAGCTAGAAAGAGAAAGACTTATATCTTACCTTCAAGAGTCTACCAAAAGCCTTAGTGAATTAAGACTAGTCAATGAGAACTTAGATGCTAAGGTAAAAACCCTAACTAGTGACCTTGAGAAATCCAATATTCAACACCACTCCTTCATGAGTGGATCTAAAAAACTTGACAATCTTTTAGGGCTGAACAAGCCTGCTAGGAATAATGAAGGTCAAGGGTATAATCAGATTGATCATAATACTGCTAGTACTTCTAGGCACTAACCATTTTAGAAATGTTGCAAATCCTATACCCAAAAGCAAGGGTATCTTAGGACAAAGGCCTACTAGACAATGTAGGACCAACCAATCCAAAAATTAATATTAGCAACTATTAGCAACTACGTAGATTTGGACCTAGGTTTATCGATACATATCATCATTGTGGTGAGCTAAAAATCATAAGGCTTAGGTATCACAAACTCCTGAATAGGAGCAGAAGTCGGGATATGTCTAGCAAGGTTAACTTCTTTAGTAATCATGTTAGTCACTTAACTGAGATGATGACACAATTGACAAGGATTAATTCTACTTCTAGGGAGGTCTATTACGATCAGCAATTAAACTCTCAGATTGTACATGTCGCACTTAAAGCAAAAAATAATTCTATTTGGGATCATGATAGTGCATGTGCTAGGCATATGTATGGAAATAAAACATTGTTTTCAACTTTTGATAATTGAAAAGGCAAGACTGTTACCTTTAGAGATGGTGCTGCTACTTCTATTTTTGGTAAAGATATCATCCATATATCTAGCTTGCCTACTATCTCTAATGTACTATATGTGGAAGGTTTAAAGTATAACTTTCTTAGCATTAGTTAAATATGTGATGCAGATTTTGAGGATAGCTTTGTCTAGAAAATGTATAGTGTATATGATATTAATGGTAACATTGTCATGGAAGGAAATAAAGCTCTAATAATTGCTATGGAGTTGTACCAATTTCCAATTATATATGTTGCAGTGCTAAGGCTGATGTGAATAAACTTTGGCATAAAAAATTAGGTTTATGAACTATAAGAGTTTGTCTAAGCTGTCTAAGAAGGAACTTGTAGGTGGTTTACCTAAACTTGATAAGATTCATAATACTAGTTGTAGACCATATCAACACGGTAAACACGTGAGAGTTAATAATAAGCAAACTTATAACATCTTGACAAATAGGCCCTTAGAATTACTCTATATGAATTTAATGGGACCATCCAGAATTGAGAATCTAGGTAGTAGACATTATATCATTGTTGAAGTAAATGAATATTCTAGGTCTCATGGATTATATTATTGAGAGAAAAAACAGAAGTTTATGATCTTGTTAGATCCTTGTGTAAGAAACTTAAGGAATTCAGCAAGAGTTCTCTTCATTGATCACTCCTCAACAAAATAGAGTA
This sequence comes from Olea europaea var. sylvestris, assembly GCF_002742605.1. Taxonomy (NCBI): domain Eukaryota; kingdom Viridiplantae; phylum Streptophyta; class Magnoliopsida; order Lamiales; family Oleaceae; genus Olea; species Olea europaea. The sequence goes on along the minus strand of NC_036255.1, from coordinate 5,951,218 downwards.
GTCGAGAGAAATAATAGGGTGTTTCAAGAAATGGCTAGGACCATGCATCATGGCAAGGGTCTAGCAATGTATTTCTGGGATGAGGCAATTAAGACTGCCTGTCATATAGTGAATCAAGTTTACCTTAGACCTGTGATTGATAAGACACCTTACGAAATTTGGAATGGGAAAAAGCTTACTATCAAATACTTTAGAGTACTTGGTAGAAAATGCTACATTTTGAGAAATAGAGAAAATTTGAGCAAGTTTGACACTAAGAGCGATCAAGAGACGTTTCTAGGTTACTCTAGAAATAGTAGAGCTTATCATGTGTATAATTCTTGTACATTTGTAATGATGGAGTCCATAAATTTTGTGATTGATGATGCCTTAAGTGAATAGAGGGTGAGATTTGGATGATTTGGAAGACTAGTTCAAGTAAGTGAAGAACCTATGTTTGAGATTGATCCTAATGAGAGTTCGAATCCTGAACTTCCTAGATCCACCAAATAAGGAACCATCATCTACTAGTAGTTCCAAATCACCTATAAAACCATCTCCTAGTAATAAATCTAAATTCCTTATTAAGTAATCACCTACTGATAAATCTAGAATACCTAGGGAACGTTTGTCTAGGGTCAAGAGTAATCATCCTAAGGATAGTATCTTTGGGGATCTAGAAAAAAGGATGAGACGCATAAGAGAGTGTTTAAGAACTTATCTTTCGCTAATTAAGTATCACAAATTGAGCTCAAGAAAGTTGAAGAAGTCCTTAATGTTTGGTGAATGCAATGCATGAAGAGTTGAACCAAGTCATAAGAAATGATGTTTGATGTTTCGTGCCTAGGCTTGAGGATTCTAATGTTATTAGCACTAGGCGGATATTTAAAACTAAGACTGATGATTAGGGTACCATAACAAGATATAAAGCTAGGTTAGTAGCCCAAGGATACGCTCAAGTAGAGAGAGTTGACTTTGATGAGACATTTGCCCCTGTAACTCATCTTGAATCAATAAGAATCTTACTTGTTGTAGCTTGTACCTTAGGTTTTAAGTTATACCAAATGAATGGATGTCAAGAGTACTTAATTGAATGGAAGACTTCAAGAAGAGGCTTATGTTGAATAATCTAAAGGATTCATAGATTCTAAGTTTCCTGAATATGCTTGTAGGCTTAAAAAGGCCTTATATGGACTTAAACAAGCTCGTAGAGCTTGATATTATCTCATTGGGCATGAGTTTTCTAGAGGTGGTGTAGATAGAATGTTGTACATTAGATATATTTAAGAAACCATCACCATAGCAAAACATATGTTGATGATATCATCATTGGTTCCCTATTGATGTCGTTACTTATGAATTTGCTAAATAAATGACGTAAAAGTTTGAAATGAGCATGTTAGGTTGTTGTCGATTTTATATCCTACAAGTATACGAGTCATAACAAATAATATCATAGACATTTGACTCCGAATCATCGTAACAATGATGACTATACTTTAATGCCTAATTTAAGATTTCGAACTACTATTTGACAAAAGTAAACAAATAGCTGTGATTGTTGTTTTGTTGTTAATACTTGAAAAAAAAATTGTAAAGAAAGATAAGTTGAGGATTCAAATATGGGATGGACATTAGAGTAGAAAAATTTCATCTATTGATCACCTTTAAATCTCAATTCAAGACTCACACAACTAATGTAGTGTTCGATCGAATTCTTCTATTGTATTCAATTTATCTATCTCGAGTTCTCATTAAGCTTATTTAACTAATTCAATTCTATATCTCTATGCGAATCAAGCCTAGTTAAATGAAATATTAGTTCTAAGAATTCATTTAAGGCCACAGTAATTAATATAGGTATATCTACAAATTGTACTAATTTACTGAATTTTAATATGTGGTCGAAATCTAAAACTGACCTCTCGATTCGTAATAGATTAACGAAATCATTAAATAATTGGCCAAAGAATTCTAAGCATTGAGTACAGAATAAAAATCATCACATGCATTCAAAGAACTTACATCTTAAATAAAAGAAATAAATGGTCTTAAAAGATTACATTGTTTGTCATAATATAAATTTTGTTACTTATGATAATAGAAGAAAAACTAAAGAATTACATTGAGGACAAAACTGGGTTTTGAATTGAGATGTGGGAAAGATAATGAAACTTGCACCAAGTTCTCTTCTTACCTCAAATCTTAATTTCAAAACCTAGATCATGATTTCTTGTTTTCCTTCATTTCAGTTTTCTCTCGAAGTCTCTCATTGCTTATTCTGCCTCTTTCGATGATTTCCCTCCTTGTATTTATACTAACCTCTATGTTTTTCTCAAATTGGAGATTTCTAAGCTTTTCATGAGCTAAAATGGTGCAACCCTAAATTAGGTGACGAAGTAGCACTAAGTAACAGCGCCTAAGCATCATGATGAATCACATTGCAGTGCCTAGGCGTTATGAGGGCAGCACCTAAGCACTAAGGACAACACCTGGGTGCTAGGCTGCATCTTTGCCCAAATCTATTTCTTTTAGCGACTGTAGCACGAGGGCACTTGGTACCCCTGCTCCTGGGTGTTAACTTACTGCACCAAATCTATTGATTTTTGCTTCCTTGCTCAATTTAGTATCCATTTTACACCGCTTCACCTAATATTTAAAACAATACTAACAAACACATTAAAGACATTCTATACTTATAATATCTAGCAAATAATCAAATTAAAAGTGTCTAAAATCATGAGTAAAAACACACTCATCATGGGTGAACTATGTTACTTTCTTAGTTACCAAGCATAATGATGACGGGTTGTTCATATCTCAATCAAAGAACGCTAAAGACCCAGACAAACAATTCAGATTAGATAACAAGGAACACCATAGGAGACCCATGAGCACGAGTGTTAAATTAAGTCATAATTCTACAGATAAGAATGTTTAGACAATATTTAGGAGTATGTTTGGTAGTTTACTGTATCTTGCTACAAATAGAACTGACATAGCATTTAGTGTTGGAGTTTGTGCGAGATTTCAGCTTGATCATAAGGAATCTTCTCAAGTGCTTCGAGATATATCATTCGATATGTTAATGGCACTATGAATCATGGAATCTTGTACTCTAGATATTCTAATCTTGATCTAGTCGTCTATTTCAATTCAATTGGGTTGGGAAAGTCGATGATAGAAAGAGCACTTTGAGAGGTTGTGTCTATGTTTGAACAAATATTGTAGCTTGAATGACTAAAAATAAAATTCTATCACTTTGTCCATGGCTAAGATCGAATGCATAGCAAGAGGAAGTTGTTGCGTTCAACTACTTTGGATGAAGCCAAAGTTAAGTGATAATGGGTCGAGCAGGGTACATAACCATGTTTTGTGATAACACAAGTGCTATAAATATTTTCAAAAATTCCATTCAGCATTCTCGGACCAAACATATTGATATTAGATATCATTTTATCCTAGAGCCCGTTGAGACCTGTATTTTATATCATGAACACGTCTCTATAGAAAATCTATTAACTGAACTAATCACCAAACCTTTAGATAGTCTTCGATTTGAATGTTTTTAGGAAAACTATTGGTACTTTGTACACCTTTGTAATAGGTATTGAGGTGAATGCATGTACAGTTCATTGTGTCCTTACTTTCTTGCATATATCTCATCCTTTGTACATTCATTTTGTTTTGTTTGTTTATTTGTTTGTTTGTTTGTTTTGTTTTGATTATGTTTTTGTTTTTGTTTTTTTTTTTTTTTGTTTTTTTAACCATAGCACCTTGTTTGATTGTCTTGAGCATGCTAATTGTGATCAAATATGAGTACAACTGATGATCTGTAGATAGTTTTCATTGCTTTGTTGAGGTATCTGTAGAGTACTTAGTATATGTTTCTTCATCTACCATATGTGTCGCACACGCTATGATTTTGTGAGTCTTGATCACGTGTGTGAGATTTATGATACCAGTCATCTATATGGTGAGATAACCTTAAAAATGATTTGACCTTTTATCTAGTTAACCTAAGCTCTTATATATTCTCTAAAGAGACAAATTGATTCATCTTATACCCTTCTTTGGAGCATGTTTGACTTGAGTAATTAAGTTTGAGTGGTTTCTCAAAACCTAATGTCCTATGGTCATCTGACTTGGAGTCGTTGGTTCAATGCTCGTCACACAGGTTATCTAGTTGTTTAATGAAAAATAATATGAACCTTAAGATGCGAAAACATAAAAACATACATAGGTTTTGGGTTTGACTTTTACTACTAGAGGAATGCACTCATAATCAGTGATTTTTCAGCATGTCATTTCTCACAAGTTTAAGGTTTCGAGTATTATTCACAGTATATTAGTGGCACTTTTTACACATAGGTCGCTTATGCAATTAGTTAATAATAGCGTTTTTTTTTCTTGTTCATTTAAGTGAGTGCGTGAGAAAGTTTCTTTTTCATTGACTGTATTTGTGCATATTAATATATGCATTTTTTAGTTATCATATACATTAGGTTGTATTCCATAAAGCTAAATTTAAAAAACCATGAAAAACTACTAAGTATCAAATTTTTTCAGTAAAGTGCCCTATTTTAGATATTTGAAGTTTCGCTTCCAACTAGAGCGCCCTTTGGCTTTTGCTTAGCGCTAGCCTTTTGCTTGAGCTGCGTGTCAAGTTTTTGAATACACACGTGAAAAGTTGGAAATTTCAAAAATCAAATACCTACTCTCTTACGATTTCTTTTACAATTCTTCACGCTCATACCAAATTTGTGTTGTAATTTCTCAATTTGACTAACTTATATCAAGATTCATATTTATTCATTGAGCTATTTATTGTTTTATCTTATAAATTCTTGCATACTATTGGTTAGATTGATGACTATCATTCATTTTACATGCTACATTTATTAGTGTGAATTTTTTTAAATCTCTCTTCAAAATCGAACCTAGGGTTCTTAATGCAAATTTGTTGATTTTCTTCAAATTATGTAGGATTAGGTGGATTTTAGGAAATGATTGGATGATGATGTTATGGTTGTGGTGTAAATTGGTAGATTTCTCATGACTTACCAGTGGTTAGAACTTCATGCTTCATATATGCACGTCATATGTTCGATGAAATTATTGCCGGTCCTGTAATTTTAGGGGCCTGAGGCAAACTTCATAAATTAGGCCCCAAAATTGTATTATACATGCAAAATTTATAAGCGTACCATGGAACCAACTGTTAACTTAAAATGTAACAGTAAAACAAAAAAAAATGTGTTATAAATTTTTTATTAGAATCAACTAACAGAGTAGGTAGCGTTCCAAAAGATCAACTAAATACTATTCGCCTTGCAATTTTAAAACGTCCTCCAAATTTTTACGTTGAACATTATCTTCTTCCTTTCCATCTATTTCATTTACATTGACAAGTTGAATCACTTCTTCACTCTCAGCAAATTCGTTCGCATTTTTTCTTTTAAAATATTTGTCAAAATCTCATTTCGTTTCCTTTTTCTTTTTTTGAGCTCCAAACTCATATTTAGGAGGCATGGTATACGAATGTTGTCCAATGATTAACCTAAAATTGATAATAACAAAACATTTCAATCATCTCACAATTAAAATTTTCAACATAATCACTATGTGCACCTATGCAATTGGTCCTACGATTAAACTCTAATAAAAGTCAATAAAACCCGACAAGGGTACAATACCGCAATGTAATCATATAAGCCAAAAAGGCCAAAATAATATAAGCCGGCCATGTTTCAAACATTTCTTAATAAATAATCAAGGGCAAGTCCTTGCTTACCTAAGAAGTAGGACTTGAGCAAAAATTATGAAATGACAATTCGATACTTTGAGAATTCCACTGTTGCAACTCACAATCCTAAAATTAAAATTTAACAGCAACCATAACAACCAATTAGAATAAGTTTCTAAAAATTAACGGAAGTCGTTGTTCGAAAATTAAAATCCAAGTTCACACTTCAGATAGCATTCATTTAAAGGTAATTGACACACTTCTACTTGAATTTGACAAGAAATTTCAAAGGCGAACTCATACCAAAATGTTGGACCAATCGAACAGAATAATAAAAGAAATAAAGAATAAATATGACCTTCATTATTTAGAGGGAAAAAAACTAAAAAGCCTAAATGAGAACGGATCATAGTTTTTCATATGATAAATTTAACAACATTAAAGAACAAGATTATTAAAATCTTAAGTTTCTGGAGGAAAAAAATAGTTGCAAAGTGAAAAACATTAAACAGCAAATGAATTTGGTGATTTCTCCAATAGTTGAAAGGTGTAGCATGGCTGTGGAAACATAAACAAACAGATATATCATTCTTGGTTTCTGTATAATTTTGCAAAGGAATTGTCTTTGAAATTAGTTTGAGTTTCCTATTATGTAGTCCTGAATAACACATACGGAATCGGGAATTCTGACTTTCGAGGCAAGAGAACAAGAAACGCATCTAAATTCAAAGTCTAATGATTGATTATTTATTCCTCCACAAAATTTTGAGAAACAAAGGCCAATTATCTATTCCAAGGTTTTATTTAGTACTGATGTTCATCTAATCACCATCATACTAAGAATTAATTCAGAAACCACAACTAAGAATCAATTAAACCACCAAAAAGGAAAATCCCATAATTCCTATGCATAGAATGTCAAAAACCACAAACCCGACAACACAAATCTGATTAACGTAGGTAGGGGCAGTTGGATGGCTCTGGGCAGTCGACGGGCAGTGCTAGGAGAAGTAAGAAGATCGTCTTTTGTCCTTGTAACATCGTTTGGCGGTTTGGGTTGTTCGATAATTTGGATTTTGATTTGTTGGAGACTAGGAGCTAAACGATAGCGGATATTGGATACCAATGCCAAGAAATATGTTATTCCATTTTTAAGGGGGGAAAAAAGGAATTCAGAGGCCCCTTAAATTATTGGGCCAGAGGCATGGGCCTCATATGCCTCATAACAGGACCGGGCTTGGATGAAATGTCACTTTGGCATTTTGTCGACTTTTTGGGATAAGGTTTTGTAAACAAATCGAACTCATACACTTGGACACATTTTTGTCATTAACTTGCAAGTTTGGCACATTTTGTGCTAAATTTGCGGTAGATGCAATATCACACATAGTTGCCCTCCGTCCACCTTACATCAAGGCTTCTGTTAACCTTAGTCCGTCCATTGCATACCCTACCGCCATAACTTAGCCATCTAGTTTAGTTACATAAGTTCATAATTTATCTTACTTTGGTTTGTCATTGTTCATGTCAAGTACATTTGGGATATTGCGCCATTTGCTTGCATTTGACATTTTTGTCTCAGTTTGCATGTATATGGCATTTTTTCGCATTGTTTAATGTACATATTGCTTGTTTGCCTCGTTTCATGCACATTCATACATTTCATTAGTTAGAATTCGTTGAGGTGTACAATATCACTAGTTTGCATCTTGTTGATATGTTTTTATTAAAATTCATGTCATGGATGCCTCCTAATAGAGAGAGGACTACTGGATAGATATCGAATGCGTTGACCTCATATAGTCAATTGAGGTTCATTTCTTCGACTGCCTAGGAGGTTTTTGGTTCTTAGTTTTCATTATTCCTCTTTTTTTTTTTTTTTTTTTTTTTTACA